>NW_016806411.1:3272464-3291282 GCF_001698545.2 Rhinopithecus bieti
ACATACATATTTTTTCACATAAATTTATAAATAAAAAAATATATTTATACATATATACACATATTTATTCAGGACATACATACATATTTATTCACATATATGTATATATACATACATATATTTATACATATATACACATATTTATTCAGGACCTACTATGTGCCAGGGATCATTTTAAATGCTGGGATAAAGCAGTGAATAAAACACCAGACATGGTTGCTCATACCTCTAATCCCAGTGCTTTGGGAGGCTGAGACAGGAGGATGACTTGAGGCTAGGAGTTCAGGACCAGCCAGGGCAACACAGCAAAGCCCCCATCTCTAAGAAAAACTTTTTTAAAATTAGTTGGGCATGGTGGCACATGCTTACAGTCCCAGCTACCCAGCTACTCGGGAGGCTGAGGCGGGAGGATCACTTGAGCCCAGCAGTTCGAGGCTGCAGTGAGCTGTGATTGAGCCACTGCACTGCAGCATGGGCAACAGAGCAAGACTATATCAAAAACAAACAAACAAAAAAAACACTGTCCTCATGGAGCTTACACTCAAGGGGAGTGAGATAGACATTAATCAAGACAAATGAGGAGAACAAGGTATATAAGCCAATGATATGCTGAGGAGAAAAATAAAGCAGGGAAGGGGAATAGGAAATGTTAAAATTGGAGTGGCCAGGAAAGGCCTAACAGAAAATGTCATTTGAGTCAAGGTTTAAAGGAGGTGAGGCAATGGATGTGCACACATTAGTTGTGTGATATTAGGTAAAAGTTACCTATATTTCTAGATACTTGATTTACTCAACTCTAAAGTGGGAACAAAAGCCACCTTGTTAATGACTTGTTCTGAGGATCAAGCCCACTTGTGAAGAGTATGTGGCCCAGGCATTGAATGGGCACATGACGGCAGCTGGCATTACTGTTCCTCATTGCCAGCAGCAGCACCGCCATTAGAAACAGCCACTTGCTAGAACTGGAGATGGGTTATTTACACATTTATTAGCCTCAAATGACCCTGCTGAGGAAACTCAGGTAATAGTTGGATTCTGAATATTAAATGAAATATGCTAGCCTTGGAGGAGGGACATGTGGTTTCAATATTTCTATCACAGTCTTGGCAGGAAATAGAGGGTGCCCTCATATTGGATAATTTGAAGAGTTTAAAAGAAGGTTATTTAAAAGATCAGCAAAGTGTAGGGAAAAGAGTAGTGCCGTCCCCAGAATTAGCAATGACAAGCACTGCTACCACTCCTGTGTTCCCCACCCATGCCCAGACCTGACAGGGCAAGAGGAGAGAGTGCTTACCAGAAGGCAGAATCAGAGAGGGCCCCATGGAGAGAGCGCATGACAGGGCAGGTGTGGCCTTCGGTGAGGAGATACAGCCAGTCTGCAGTGACTCCATCAAAAGGGAGCTGGAGAGTGAATATGCCAGTGTCATTCTCCTTAAGCCCATCAGGGCTCCCCAGTGGCCAACCCAGCTTGAAGTCACAGGGCAAGAGAGCCTGTGGAGCCGCTCCTGCAGGTCAGCCTCCCAGGGCACCGAGAAGGTGGAGAGGGTGGGAGGAGCCCAGGGAGACACCCAGCAGAGTAGCCAAAGCAAATCAGACATGACTCCCAGTGAGCCAGGCCACTCACTATTACTATTCTCCTCTGTGTTCAGTGAAAGCAACCCAGTTCTTTCCTTCCTTAGATGACCCTTTCACCACATTTGTTGCTTTCCTCTGGGTGCTACTTTTCCTCCTGCGCCTCCTAAGGTGCAATATTTGGTCAGGTGTTTTGAGACATAACCAGATACATTAAAAATAAGACCCAGTTGTGCATAAAGCCAGAGACTTTACTGCTAACCTCAGTCCATCTCTACCCCAGGAATGGTACTGGGACAAGGGTCAAATGTTCAGTTTGTCACTCACCAACATGAAAAAGGCAAGGCCAAACATGGTCTTGACCAAAAGTGTATCAGTGTCACCGTTTTATTTTTTAATGAGGCTCAAGCTATGACATTAAGTAAAAAAGGAACCGGATGTAAAACCATGTAAACAATACAACCTCAACCATGTAATAATTATGTGGATGTATAGAAATAAGACTACAAAGAAATACTCAAACTCTCTGCACTGACTATTTATGCAATGTAGATTAGGATGATTTTTTAAATCCCTCATCCATATTTTCCAAGTTTTATCAATGAAAAGTTGTTCCTTTTAAAATAAAAGGAAATCAGTAAAAGCTAGTTGCTGTTTTTTGTTTTTAATAGAAAGGACATGACCTGTTTCCTACAATTCACATCTCTATTTATCTCCCTAGTAAGTTATAACTTTCATTTGTGGGAAACTTTATTCCAGGATCACTAAAAAAATGGCTTTTTTTACTAAACTGATTATTTTACTGTTTGTAAAGAAAATGATTTTATAGATAATTTTGTGGGTTTTTTTGTTTTTTGTTTTGTTTTGTTTTGTTGGAGATGGAATCTCGCTGTCCCCCAGGCTGGAGTGCAGTGGATGCAATCTCGGCTCACTGCAACCTCCGCCTCCCAGGTTCGAGCAATTCTCCTGTCTCAGCCTCCCGAGTAGCAGCCACCCGGGATTACAGGCATCTGTCACCAGGCCTGGCTAATTTTTGTATTTTTAGTAGAGATGGGGTTGGCCAGGCTGGTCTTGAACTCCTGATCTCAAGTAATCCACCCACCTTAGCCTCCCAAAGTGTTTAGATTACAGGCGTGAGCCACCACACTTGGCTGATAATTTCTAAAAAGAGAATGCTAAGCAATTTAAAATATATTTTCTTAATACTGGTTTACTTTTGATTCATGTTTATGTGTATAACACTAAAAGTATGCTTTGAGAGCTTCAGTCACGTGGGCAGAACGTGACACAGAGTGGGCGTCACGTTTATTCTCATCAGCTACTAAAATTCTTAGGCTAGAAATATATAATTATAAAACATTAAATGTAATCTAATTATCATTTTCTTATATTGGATTAACCACAAAGTAGATCCAGAGAGATTGCTGTTTTAGTACAGTGCAATTTTTTTTTACTCTAAGTCCAATCCTGTTTTGCTCAACAAATCTTTTCTGAGTACATGGCAGGTATGCCTGGCACTGGATTAGGCTCTGGAAATATAGCAAAGAATGAGACAAAGCTCCTGCCCTTAAGGAGTAGCAGCAGCAAAGACAGAAGTCTAAGGAAATGATTTCCATTCATCGCAGGAACAGCGAAAGCTAACTGCAGCGGGTTATGAAAGCCCAGAAAAGCCACTCAAGTAAAATAAATAAATAAATAAATAAATAAATAAATAAATAAATAAATAGTAAATAAATAAATAAATCCACCTAACCTACTTGCTGCTGAGCTTGCCAACTCCTTCGTGACTGGAACTCTTTGTTTTTGATTTTTCACGGGGCTGATCAGGATGAAGTTCAGTGTAACCAGGCTTGAGTGGTAAGAGACGTCTCAACAGGCCTGATTCTGCTCAGCTGCCCACGCCCTCATCACCTTCTCAAAGGTGAGGAGAGCCGCATCCTCAAGATACAGGAGCGATGACTCACGGAGGCCAGCTGCCCCCTTCAAGGAGGCATCTCTTAATTCAGGACAGCATTCTCTGCTGGCTTGGGAGAACTATCTGCTTGCAAGTTGCCAAGAAGTTACAAAGTTGGCTTTGGTAGTGGATGGAGAAGACAGACAGTGAAGAATAAAATAATGCTAAAGAATTTGGACTTTTTTTGGAAAAAAAAGGCTGCATTTTTGGGAAACATGGAATGCTGTGAATGGTGGATGGTTTTGTCATACACTGGGGAGCCGCTGCAGGTGATGGGCAGAGAGCGGTTGCATGGAACGTAGGCAGAGATGGTGTTCAGGTGGCATGCCCTGGTTCAGCCAAATAGCAGATCATGGTAAAGTCTGCTCTACCCGGTTGGTGCTTGTGCCAACCAATGCCAATTATTAAATGCTTGGACCATCTTCCCTATAGGCATGTGTACCTTAAATAGCTGTGTCAGCAGACAGGTACCTTTTTCATTGTTCTTTTAAGCCTGTTTATGTTTAGCCACAGAGGTGTAAATTCTTACCATAATCAAGAGTAAATGCCCTAGGTTTTAGTTCAGACCCGCCCTACTTTGGGGCTTAAATGTGACTGTGTTTGTTTGTCTATAGAGACATGGTCTCTCTCTGTCAGCCAGGCTGGAGTGCAGTGGTGCAATCGTAGCTCACTATAATCTCAAACTCCTAGACTCAAGTGATCCTCCTGCCTCAGCCTCCAGAGTAGCTAGAACTATATGTGCGCACCACCATGCCCAGCTAATATTTTAAATGTTCTGTAGAGACAGAGTCTTACTGTGTTGCCCAGGTTGGTCTCGACCTCCTGGACTCAAGTGATCTTCCTGCCTCGTTCTCCCGAAGCACTGGGATTACAGATGTGAGCTACCGTGCCTGGCTGTGACTCAGTTTAGATTTGGGATATTTGATGATATTAGAATAATTCATCATGTAGACCTTCTCTTTTTAAATAATATCCTGAAGAATTTTGGTAAATTTTGCCTACATCTTGTAAGCAAATCTTCACTTTTCCCATACAATTACACTATTCTCTCTAGACCTGTGAATTCTTTAAAAACCTTAATCTTTTATAATTATATGAAGCTTGCCTTCTTTAAGATGTCTTTTATTATCGGTTGTAATTAGAGCCCCCTAAATATTTTAAATGCTTCTTTAATAAAATGGAAAGTCAGGATTCAAAACCTATTAAAACTCTGCCAGATTGTCCAGCTGTCTCGGCCACTCTTTTAGCTGAAATCCTAAAAGCTGTCTGAGATCTGGAAGAGATCTGGAACAACTGGGACACAAAGTGCCATGGAAATCAGCAGATTGGCCACACTTTACTCTGGTTTCATTCTGTCACAATGACTCTAAACTATCTATTTCAGCCCAAGGCCAAAGGCTCTGTTGACTGACCAAAGTCACAAACCACAGTAAAACTTCTTTTGCCAAATCTCTACCGCAAGTTAATAAGTGAGAAAGTTTAGGGCCCCTGGCACAGTGTTCTCTTTTCAGGAGTGGAAATGACTTTTTATTAGCCACCCCAGCCTTGCCTTTTTTTTCTCTTTTCTCGTTCCTTTCTTCCTGGAACAAAGATTTAGACCACCAGGATTGTAGTACCAATTAAGACATCAGTTTGTTACCAATAAGAAATTTAATTAGCAGAAGGAAAAATGTAATAGTGGAGATAAATGGAAAGAGTGCCAAGCTTCCAAAAGGTGATGGCTAGTACTATAAAACTGTCTGCTGTTAACCCCTCTGTTTTACATACTTAACCTTATTCAATCCTGACAGGTGGTTGCTATTCTCCCCTGTACAGGTGAGGAACTGAAATTGAACAGTTGAAGGCCTGGAACCACATATCCAGTCAACGGCAGTCATTGTCCTCTTAAAGCCAGCTCACTTGTTCTCAAGACACTTTATGTGGAGCCACAGCTGCCTCATGTATTGGGAGCACCACTCCTGAAGAAGCCGACTCAGCTTCAATGCAAGGAAGAAAGTCTGACTAGTTAGGTGGAACATGGGATCTGTAAAGCACGGTGCTGTGCAAGAGGTGGTAGAATGCACAGGCAAATGGTCCCCGGAGACTCCAGCAATCATTCCGAAGTCTGTGTTCAAGCAGTAAACAAACAGCACACTCAGTAACCAGTATTCTTGCAAAGGTGGAGGATGGTAATTATATTCCATGACTAGAATCCATGGGAAGTCATTAATACCACTGGCCCTGAAAGGGTAAGGGAAGGTGGTTACCAGTGAGAGCTGTTGCTGGTGGACTGGGGCTAACCTGACAAGTGCTCTGACTTGGGTGGCAGTATTAGGTAGAGAAAAGTAGCTACAGCCAAATGATAGCTGGTACAGAAGGAGCCAGGGAGTAAACAAACTGACCACTCTCTCCTTGCTATCTGACCTTTTGCTGGTGCCTCTCACTGGCTAAGCCCAACCAGAAACCGGGGGCACAGGAACCCAGGTGATGCCATCTGTGGAGGTCAGCCTCCCAGGGCACAAGGTGTAGTGGAGATGAGTGAAGAGTGGGTCTGGAGTAGGGTGGGCAAATGGAGAATATCTAGAACAGAAGCTTTTTCAAGACTAAGACCATATTGTCCTACCCTTGAGGGCTCTATTTCCTGGCAGACTTGCAAGAGGCATATAGGACTTCAGGATTCTTCCCTCTTTTTCTTCCCCCTCATGAACACCCCCTCCTTATCTCAATAATGGCTTGAAAATTGCTGGATATTTTGGGGTATTGGATATTCAGGTGCTTATGTAAATTGCTTATAGTCCTATAGAAGAAAAAAACATCATGATGGTATTGCAGGTTTGCACTCAACATCCATCCCACTTTAGGTGTGCTTTTTTATGCTACAAAGCCTGGAATGCTAAAAAAACAAACAAACAAACAAAAATGAAAGCAAACCAGGGGCCGTAACATCTTCCCCTCCTTCTCTTTCTGCTCACAACCATGGCCATGGAGCTGTTGGTTGCAGGTGATCAGAGGTGGGGTCCAGGGCGTTCACTCTGCTGGTGCAGATTGCAGCAAGGTAATATAATGCTGAGACTGGGACAGTCACCAGATCACAGTGACTTTCTGATTATGGTGGACTCCCAATTGTGGCAGTGGTGACATGATTTAAGAGCCAGTGGCTTTTTAGATCATGGAGGCAAGAGCAGCTCTGTTGATGACGTGGCTCTGCTGATTGTGTGTCTTAGTCCATTCAGGCTGCTATAACAAACTACCCTAGACTCAGGTGTCTCATAAATGGTATTTCTCACAGATCTGGAGACTAGGAAGTCGAAGATCAACTACCAGCAGATTCAGTGTCGAATAGAGGTCTGCTTCCTGGTTCACATATAGCCATATTTTCAGTGTAACCTCATGTGGTAGAGGGGGGCAAAGGATTTCTCTAGGGTCTCTTTCATAAGGGCACTAATCCCATTCATGAGGGCTCTGCCCTCAGGACCTAATCACCTTCCAAAGACCCCATCTCCAAATACCATTCCATTAGGGATTGGGCTTCAACATATGAATTTGGGGGACAACACAAACATTCAGTCCATAGCATGGTTCAACCTAGATTCTTATGTGAAGCTCAGGGTTCCAAGAGTAGTTTTCCAGTAAATAAGGAAGAAGCTGCATGATCTTTTATGATCTAGCCCCCTAGAAATCACATGACATCACTTCCACCATACTCTCTATGTCCACCTAGATTCAAGGAGTGGGGATTTAGATGCCACTTCTAGATGGGAGGAGTGTCAAAAAATTTGCAGCAATGATTTAGAGCCAGCACAACTCCCTCCACAAATTCCATGCCCCATCATTCCACTTACCCTGTGGCTTTAGTCAAAGCCTCCACCTGGAATGGTTTAGATACTTGAAGAATCTCACCTTCGGGTCAAGGGCTAGACACAATACAGGCACTGCTACTCCTAACATTTGTTTAGTAGAGAATTAAGGGTGAAACTTTTTTTTTTTTTGAGACAGAGTCTTGCTGTGTCGCCCAGGCTAGAGTGCAGTGGTGCGATCTCTGCTCACTGCAAGCTCCGCCTCCTAAGGGTGAAACTTTTTGACTAGCTTCCTGATGTTTTGAAATTTCCATTACATTGCCAGAAAAGGAATCAAAATATAGTCTTGCCTAGAAAAGGAGAAACCTTACTTTTGGTAATCCTTGGACCAGCATATTACCAAAATAGAAACTTGGACACACAAGAGTAAAATGTGGGTCTAGTGATGACTTGAGAGAATGATTCCAGGATCAAGGCCAAAACCCAGGTTCTCCAACTAAGGCATAAGATCATAGCAGATTGCACATCAAAATTCACTTGATTCTGTGTCATTATTTTCATATCCTCCTGGGTAACTGCATGGTTGGTCTTGGAACCGAGACAGGCTAAGCCTGGTATTGGGTGCTTTGCTTCTGGGTCAGAGAAGAATGTGCTGCTCAGCAGGTTATTGATCCTCAATAGCACAGACCAACATATGTTTGTTGAGTAGATCCTATGTTTCAGGCATTATTAGTTTCAGGGCAGATGTAGAGAAACAGATAGTGTCTTTCCCTGAAGGAGTTCAAATCTCATAGAGGAGATAGAGATAGATGAGGGAGCAAATAATCACAATACCATGTGATAAAATAGTATGCCTGATCATCTCAATAGATGCAGAAGAAGCATTTGACAAAATCCGGTATCCTTTAAGATTAAAACTCTCAGCAAAATCGGCGTACAAAGGAGATACTTCAATGTAATAAAAGCCTTCCATGACAAACCCACGGCCAACATAACACTGCATGGGGAAAAGTTGAAAGCATTTCCTCTGAGAACTGGAACAAGGCAAGGATGTCCACTTTCACCACTTCTACTTGAACATAGTACTGGAAGTCCTAGCCAGAGCAATCACACAAGAGAAAGAAATAAAGGGCATCCAAATTGGTAAAGAGGAAGTTAAATGTCACTGTTTGCTGATCCTATGATTGTATACACAGAAAACTCTAAAGACTCCTCTAAAAAGCTCCTAGAACTGATAAAAGAATTCAGCAAAGTTTCCAGATACAAAATTAATGTACATAAATCAGTAGGTCTCCTGTACACCAACAGCAACCAAGCTGAGAATCAAATCAAACTCCTTTTACAATAGCTGCAAAAAATAAAATACTTAGGAATATACCTTACTGAGGAGGTGAAAGACCTCTACAAGGAAAACTACAAACACTGCTGAAAGAAATCATAGGTGACACAAACAAATGGAAACACATCCCATACTCATAGATGGGTAGAATCAATACTGTGAAAATGACCATACTGCCAAAAGCAATCTATAAATTCAATGCAATTCCCATTAAAATACCACCATCATTCTTCACAGAACTAGAAAAAAAAATTCTAAAATTCATATGGAACCAAAAAAAGAGCCCGCAAGGCAAGACTAAGCAAGACTAAGCAAAAGGGACAAATCTGAAGGCATCACATTACCTGATTTCAAACTATACTACAAGGCCATAGTCACCAAAACAGCATAGTAATGGCATAAAAATAGGCATATAGACCAATGTAACAGAATAGGGAACCCAGAAATAAACCCAAATACTTACAGCCAATTGATCTTCAACAAAGCAAACAAAAACATAAAGAGGGGAAAGAACACCCTATTCAACAAATGGTCCTGGGGTCACTGGCAAACCACATGTAGGAGAACGAAACTGGATCCTCACCTCTCAGCTTATACAAAAATCCACTCAGTATGGATCAAGGACTTAAATCTAAGACCTGAAACTATAAAAATTCTAGAAGATAACATTGGAAAAAACCTTCTAGACACTGGCTTAGGCAAGGATTTCATGACCAAGAACCCAAAAACAAATGCAATAAAAACAAAGATAAATGTCTGGGACTTAATTAAACCGAAGAGCTTTTGCACAGCAAAAGGAACAGTCAGGAGAGTAAACAGACAACCCACAGAGTGGGAGACCATCTTCACAATCTATACATCTGACAAAGGACTAATATCCAGAATCTACAATGAACTTAAACAAATTAGCAAGAAAAAAACAAACAGCCCCATCAAAAAGTGGGCTAAGGACATGAATAGGCAATTCTTAAAAGAAGATATGCAAATGGCCAACAAACATGAAAAAATGCTCAACATCACTAATAATCAGGGAAATGCAAATCAAAACCACAATGTGGTACCATACAATGGTCATAATCAAAAAATAATAGATATTGACATGGACACAGTAAAGAGGGTACATTTCTACATTGTGGTTGGGAATATAAACTAGCACAACCACTATGGAAAATAGTGTGAACATTCCTTAAAGAACTAAAAGTAGAACTACCATTTGACCCAGCAATCCCACTACTGTGTATCTACCCAGAGGAAAAGAAGTCATAATGTGAAAAAGATTCTTGTGCACACATGTTTATAGCAGCACAATTTGCAGTTGAAAAATCACGGAACCAATCCAAATGTCCATCAATCAATGAGTGATAAAAAAAACTGTGGCATATATATATACACAATGGAATACTACTCAGTCATAAAAAGGAATGAATTAATGGCATTCACAGCAACCTGGATGGGATTGGAAACTATTATTCTAAGTGAAATAGTTCAAGAATGGAAAACCAAACATTGTATGTTCTCACTCATAAGTGGCAGCTAAGCTGTGAGGATGCAAAGGCATAAGAATGACACAAGAGACTTTGGAGACTCAGTGGGAAAAGGGTGGAAAAGGATTGAGGAATAAAAGACTACAAATAGGGTTCAGTGTACTGCTCAGGTGATGGGTGCACCAAAATTTCACTTCTGGAGACAGAGTCTCACTCTGTTGCCCAGGCTGGAGTGCAGTGGCGTGATTTGGGCTCACTGCAAGCTCCGCCTCCTGGATTCACGCCATTCTCCTGCCTCAGCCTTCCGAGTAGCTGGGACTATGGGCGCCCACCACCACGCCTGGCTAATTTTTTGTACTTTTTTGTTTTAGTAGAGACGGGGTTTCACTGTGTTAGCCAGGATGGTCTCAATCTCCTGAATTCGTGATCCGCCCGCCTCGGCCTCCAGAAATGCTGGAATTACAGGCGTGAGCCACCGCGCCCAGTCAAAAAAATTTTTTTTAAATTAAGTGCTAAGTGTTATAGGTGCACAAAAAAGGGAGTGACCTGTTTTAAAGCCTTTGGTAAAAGATGACTTTCGAGCAGGATTTTGTCAGGTTAAGAAGATAGCAAGAGCCTCTTGAATATAGAGAACATCCCGTGAACAATATTGAGGTCCAAGACTACGTTATACACAAAGAACAATGGATAATTCTATGAAATTGGGGTGTTGATTTTAAGGAGAGTGAGGTGGAAGTGAAAGCTAGAAAATGGATTTGGGTTGGATTTTCAAGGTCTTTGTATTTTAGGCTAAGGTTGAGGGTTTTACTTATAAATAGTCGAGGATGCAAAAGAGTAGAAAATGTGGCAAATATGAGAGAGCAAAACATGTAAGAGCTGTTTTTAATCAGTGAGGCCAAGAATGCCCTGCTACTCAGAGCTTTGTCATCTTTAATATTTTGTAAACCTCTCTTGGAGCCAGACTCCAACTGGAAATTTCAGACTTACTCCTATGTTTATGATCTTGTGTTTTTCAAAAAGTTTAAAATTCCTCATTGCTGCTATGCTCCATCCAGTGAAGACAAGGTTACCTGCCGGAAATAATCTGAAAGGTAAACAGCACAGTTTTACCAGTTTCTCTGTTATGTCATTCATTTCCAAGTAAAGAACAGATCAACAAATAGACAAAATCCTTTTTGTCCCCAGACAGAAGAATTTAAAAGGTTAATGTTATACATGTTGGTGGATTTTTTTCCCCTACATGTGGTACAAACCACCCCCTAGAGGCAAATTACTTAAATCAACTCTCATAACCACACATATATATTCATGCAGCCAGCAGTGGGAGGAGTGGAGGGCAGGGGATTCCAGGTGACTCAGTATGTCTGGCATCTGGGTCAGGAATTTCAACCGATGGCAGAGGGTTTGCCACCATAATAGGTACTGTGTAGGAACTGCCACCAAATCACTGCATGTGATGTGTGCTGTGTGAGGTCCTTCCAGGTCTGTTTCGAGCCTAGGCCACCTTTAATGTGAAGCAGCTTTAATGTTTTCCAGCTCATTCAGCATGGATGGCCTGGAGGACTTGCTTTCCTGCTAGCTTCTTAGGTGTCTAACTCCTAGTTAGTTGTGGTAAGTCTGTCTTGGAGTTTAAATTTTCCCAATATTGACATAAATGACTGCACACTGGAAATTTCTAGTTGGCTCACCCATATGCAGCACATGGTGCCCAATGTGGGGGAACGTTAATTTTTCTTTCCCATTCCTTTTAAGTGAAACTGCCATGGAAAGTAGACATTGAACCGTATTGTAATCAGTATTGTTCCTCTTTCTTGCTGTGGAGATATCCAGTTACCTTGCACAGACAGATCTTTGTCTTAAGAAGATCCACCTGCCTGGCCTCTTTTAGCAAAGGGGCCCAGATGTTGCTGCAAATAAATGGCAAACTGGCACAAAATCCAAGGAGATTCAAAGGAGAGAGATAGGGAAGTTAAGCCCCTTCCTTCTTTGAGATGTTAATAAAACATCTATACTGGATTCAACTGGCCACAGTACAAGGCCACCAGGCAGACAGCACTATGACCCCAAGGAGAAGCTCACCTCTGGAGAGAACAATGTGGCACAAGAGTTCAGTTTCTTCCCAGGGCCTGGGTTGTCATGGCAGATGGTTTGACATGGGCTGATGTGGGAGACCCTCCTCTCTGACCCTCGTAGACACTGTACGACGTGGGTGGCCTTGAGGAAATGACCAAGAGTGTGTTTAAGCCATATAGTTCTCTTTATCAAAACTTTTAGTTTTGACTTAACATCGTATTAAATATAAACATCCCATCTGGATGTTCAAGGCCCCCAGATCTGACCCTGAAGTTATTTTCCCAGGTTGTTTTCCCAAATGACCCCGACACGGTTGCTGTGGTCAGTCGACCTGAATAGCCTGATGTGCTCCTTTCTCACCTCCTTGCCTTTGCTCGGTTGGGAACACTCTCCCTCTTTCTACGTATCAACACCCTGCTCACCCTCTGAGACCCAGCTCATATGTAACTTCCTCCAAAACTCGTCTCTTAAATCCCTCCCACCAAGGTTTCCTTCTCTGGTTTACTTTTCTCTTGCATGTTTCCACTGCTCTTTATGCACTTATGTACTGGAGCCTCATCCGTTTCTAGCCTGTAACTGAAAGACATCATTGTAGGTACTGTGAGTTGCAGTCTAGAAGCACAGGAGATCTGTAAACGGTTATTGAATTGCACCAAATTGTATTGTCAAAGGTCACACAGCTGGTTAGGGATAGCAACAGAAGTAGCAATCACATTTCCTGACACCTAATCCGATAGTGTCTCAGTAAAATAAACTGGAATCCTCTTTTCTTCTATTTTTTTTTTTCTTCTAAAACTTACATGTATGGCTTAAAAAGTATGACATGTATGGCATATATCATAAAAAATCTTTTAATATATTATTTATCACTTCTTTCTGGCTCTAAGTAGCCCTCCCAGTTGCCAATGAGAAGTGTGCTTACCAGGCAGAGAGAGCGTGCAGCATGCTGGTGGATGCAGCAACCCTGTCTGTGTTCTGCCCAGATCTCCTTGGGTCCCCTGTAGGAGTCTGTGCTCCTGTTGGACTTCTGTGTGCCTCAACTTCTAAATGGCCTGCAACGGTGACTCACTTTGAGCCCTGCCCTAGGGTACCAGAGCCATTTTTCCCACACACAGAAAACTGTCTACATACCTAGCAATTTATGTTTCCTTGGGTGGCTCTTAGTCAATAAGTGACTGGTATGGATGTATGAAAGACCAACTGCCTGGCCTCCAGTTGGGACAAACTCTAAGGCATAATTCATTCTCCTGAGCTGCTTTCCTGCAGGAGCAGGCGGGAACTGGGACTTTGCCTGAAATTGCACCTTCACTCGGATCCTTCTCCTACCTATCCTACTTCTCCAACTATCCCCTGCCCCACCCCACCCTCTTCATGGGCCACTTTCTCTATACATCCCTTGCCCAAGAATCCGCATCTTAAGGTCTGCGTTGGAAGAACCTGAACTAAGGCTGTGTTGTGTGGAAGACAATGGAAGATGGAGCAAGACTTAATCATTGCTCACAAAGACCAAAATCCATTGGAAAGTCCCCTCTATGGACAGTTGACATTCCTAGGTGGCTGTTTTTGGCTCACATTCAGAAGCATCCAGAGTTCAAAATACACAGTCCAAATAATGGCACACATGAGGACTGAGGCTTTGTAAGTCTGACATTAACACAATATTACATTTGGTCACACCCCCTAGCCTTTTGACTGTTAACATCCTCAGATATGAAGGGTGTTTGAGAAGGCCTGGCACCAGGGAGAGTGCAGGTCACTGGTTTATTGAGTGACATTGGACTCTGCCTACTTTCTCAAAGTGAAAAAGTCTGTTACTGCAGCAAAGGCAGCACTGAGGAGTGAAATGCATGTGGATGACATTGAATATAATTGACCATCATTTCCTATTTGGCGGCTTCCTATGTCCACAGGCCAGGATACCAATATTGCCCAATCAAAGGGCAACTTCTCTGAAAGGATAAGAAAAGGGTAGGGTGCAGCTCTATTCCTGGGTGCTCCCTCTCACGTGGTCCTGAGGCACTTAGCACTTTCACAATCACTGTTGTAAGAACCTGCTTCCTTTTCTTAGACTGTGAGATCTCTGAGGACAAAAACCCATCTTGCATGGGACTGTGTTTCCAGAGCCTGGCACAATGCCTGGCACTAAGTAGGTGCTCAATAAATATGTTCTGACTCTACGTGGGAGCCCTTTGAACATGAGGCTGGGCCCCTGGAGTCTGATCACATTCGGTTTACCTTCTTAGGACAGATATAGATTAAAGGATTCTGGAGTTGAGGCTGTCCCTGCTATGGGCCACAGTGGTCACATATCAGAGAAATGGCTGCTCCAATTGCCTCTTGTACCATTTCCAATGGTTCTGCCTGCTAAGTTTCAGTAAGAAGTGTTCCTTCTGGAGACCCTGAAGGAGGCACAGTTTCCTCAGACCTAGGAAATCTTGGGGAAGGCTCATTAGAGTTCCCTAGCTTAAAAAAGAATCAAATTTGACATGGTCTGAATTCATTGTTCTGGAAATTACAAGACTTATTTTACTAGAAGCAAGTCCCTGGTCCAGGAGAATGCAGACCAGACTCTGGAAGGGAAGAGAGTTCTGGAAGGTTGTCTCTGCCTTGGATTCATCTTTGCAGTCTTACTACCTGCACGTTAGTTGTACTGAATGTCCCTTACCTTTGGTGCCTCTGAGAGCCAGATTGTTCTTCCTCCGCATGCCTCATCTGTGATTGAGCCACTGGACTGTGAGGTCCACCAGTAGGACCTGTTTCTTTCTGCAGTACCCAAGGAAGAGCTACAGAATCCTGATGGGGGACATCAATAAAATCATAATTTTCTATCAGGATCAAATATTTGGGAAGTGATGCCAAGGGCAAAATAAGAAAACTAGAGCTGAATGTTTTTATTTATTTTTCAAGCTAAATATCTGTGAGAGGTTTGTAAAAAACATTTACTATTTTTAATATTCTCCCTTGCTTCATCTCATACCTTAAAAGTTGAAGCCATCTTTGGCTGCCACAGGGCAATTAGAAGCGGTCTGCTTCCTCCCTGCCCAGTTTCCCAGATGTTGGGAGAGTGGAATGTTGGCTGAAGGGAAGATTGTGCAATGCTTTTTATTTTTTATTTATTGCTAAAGAATTGATACATTGTTTAACAGGTTCTTTAAGAAAATTCTATTCTCTGATTTACCTTCCAAATGCCTTGAGTGGTGATGGAAGACTTAAGTCATTTTGTGTTTTTCAGCATTGCAGCCCACATCAAATTTCATACCTTCCTTACTATACTTATTATTTGCCCAATAACATATAGAGTAAGATCCATATTCCCAAGTCAAATTCTGAAGAAAAGTCTACTTTTAGATTTATTTTTAGTTTTTTAGTTTGTTTATACTTGACACCAAAACCACAAAATATTTGCATGAGCCAACGCTCAAAAAAGTGCTGCCATAAGCTTGTTACTAGAAGCTGCTTTTGGTCCTAAATTGCCGAGGAGGAAAGAGTCCAAACATAGGTTTCCTGTTGGGGTCCTTGAGCAATATTACTTTCTGCCAAATGCCCTTTTTGGGGATTGACTTTTTTAAAGCAACCAGTTAGAAAATATTGAGTGTATTTTAAAACAACTGCAAATATATGAGTTAACAGAGTTAGAAATGAGGTTGTCAGTTACCACAATTCATCAGTTCTTCATCCAATAAATATTTGTTGAGCATCTATCATCTTCCAGGAACTACATGTTGGTTTAAGCCAAATTTAACTTTAAGATAAATTGGAGTTTATACTATTGCCTTCCAAAAGTACATGTTACAGAAACAGGAACAAACACTAGGTTTTAAGATAATCATAATAATTTTATTCCAATAGTTTTCAAGGTGACTGGTTCTGTTAAGAGAGGAGGGGGGCAGGAAACAACAACTTTTGATAAAGAAGTAGACCAGGCACCATGGCTCACGCCTGTAATCCCAGCACGTTGGGAGACTGGGGCAGGAGGATCACTTGAGCCCAGGCAAAACAGGGAGACCTCATATCTACTAAAAATTAAGAAAAAAAAAATTTGCCAAGTGTAGTGGTCTGAGCCTGTACTCCTAGCTACTCCGACAGCTGAGGTAGGAGCATGGCTTGAACCTGGGAGATGGAAGCTGCAGTGAGCAGTGATTGCATCACTGCACTCCAGCCTGAGTGACAGAGCAAGACGCTGTCTCAAAATTAAAAAAAAAAAAAAAAAAAAAGAATTAGGCAAAGTCAAGGCTTTCATTTTAAATATCTGCATTCCTAAGCTTTTCTCCTCAACAATCATTTGAAGTAGACAAAAGACGAAAATAATAAAGTAAGAAGATCTGATAACTCTATAGGAAATTTTACTCAACAGAATACTTTCTGATAGCAAATTAAAATTCTAAAGCAACAGAGTATCTACATAATGGTGGCCATCTTAGGACAGCGAGTATCAGTATCAATCACTTTATATTGTTGGAAATATGCACATCATACATTCAGGCATTTAATTTTTTGATAAAGACTTAATGTCTACAAAAACACACATTAATTCATTTTAAAAAGGATTATTTTATTTCTAATTGACACATAATACCTGTATACATTTATGGGGTACAATGTCATGTTTTGATACATATGTTATACATTGTGTAATGATCAAATCAGGATAATGAGCATAGCCATCACCTCAAACACTTTTTATTCCTTTGTGGTAAGAACATTCAAAATTCTCTCTTCTAGCAACTTGGAAGTATACAATACACTATTGCTGACTACAGTCACCCTACTGTACCCGGGAACACCAGCACTATCCATCCAATGGACCTGTAACGTTGTACCTGTTGACAGCCTGTCCCTATCCCCCTCTCCTCCTTACTCTCCCCAGCCTCTGATAACCACCATTCTACTCTCTACTTCTATGAGATCCGCTTTTTTATATTCCACCTATGAGTGAGATCATGCAGTATTTGTCCTTATGTGTGGAGAAAGGGGAATTCTTATACACTGTTGGTGGAAAAGTAAATTAGTACGGCCAATATGGAAAACAGTATGGAGTTTCCAAGAATTAAAAATAGAAGTACCACGTGATTCAGCAATACCACTGCTGGGTATATATACAAAGGAAATGAAATCAGTATGTCAAAGAGATATCTGTACTCTCCTATTTATTACAGCACTATTCACAATAGCCAAGAAGGAATCAACCTAAGTGTTCATCAACAAATGAATGGATTTTTTAAATGTGTTATATACATATGATGGAATACTGTTTGGTCATAAAAAACAAAGTCCTGTCATTTGTGAGAATATGGATAAATCTGGAGGACAATGTGTTAAGTGAAACAAGTCAGGCACAGGACAAATATTGCACTGGTTCTTGACTTATCTCCCTCTGTGTAGTAATTCAGAGTCTACAGTAAAATGAATAAATGCTCTTTTTCCCCCCTGAAAGATCCATTAAGCATCGCATATATGCATTCTTGTCATCTCGTTCAGGAATATCAAGCTAACCTAATCTTTTGCTTTTGCTTTGTTTTTTGGAAGCACTGATTAAATAATTTACACTAGGTATAAAATTAAAATTTATATTAAAACATTTAAATATGTAATTTGTCAACAGAAATATCGAGTAGTGGCATTTAAAGCATTGTGTTTGCTGCTGGATTTGGTAAAGGTGAATAGGATACTGAGTCTGCCTTCCAGAATCTTGTAATCAGTAGGGCTGATGAACTCAGACAAGAAAAATTCAATGTGCTAAAGAGGTTTGTACAGAAGAAAGAGAATTAACTCCGCCTGGGATGGAAGGAAGGGTGAGTCAGGGAATCTGATACATAAGAGGTGAATTCTGAGTTTGAGTTGATTCTGGGAAGTTGAGTAAGTGTTAGTTAGAAGGATTAGGTGAGAGAAGGAGATAAAGAGGAAACTCAAGAAGCTATAATAGAGAAGATAGGCCGGGCACGGTGGCTCATACCTGTAATTCCAACCCTTTGGGAGGCGGAGGCAGAGGCAGATGGATTACTTGAGGTCAGGAGTTCGAGACCAGACTGGGCAACATGGTGAAACACCATCTCTACTAAAACTACAAAAATTAGCCAGGCTGGTGATGCCTGCCTATAGCTTCAGTTACTTGGGAGGCTGAGGAAGGAGGATTGCTTGAGCCCTTGAAGCAGAGGTTGTAGTGAGCCGAGAGTATGCCACTGCACTCCAGCCTGGGTGACATGAGTGAAACCCGGTCTCAATAAATAAATAAATGAATAAATAAATAAATAAATAAAAACATGTGTTTATATAATATTAAAAACTCATATCACGCCAGGCACAGTGGCTCACACCTGTAACCCCAGCTTTGGGAGGCCAAGGTGGGAAGATCACTTGAGTCCAGGAATTCCAGACCAGCCTGGGCAACATAGCAAGACCCTGTGTCTACAAAAAGCTTAAAAATTAGCCAGGCAGCGCGAGTGACACAGAAGACCAGTGATTTGTGCATTTTCAACTGAGGTACTGGGGTCATCTCACTAGGGAGTGCCAGACAATCGGTGCTGGTCAGCTGCTGCAGCCCGACCAGCGAGAGCTGAAGCAGGGCGAGGCATCGCTTCACCTGGGAAGCGCAAGGGGAAGGGAATCCCTTTTCCTAGCCA
>NW_016806412.1:0-1121 GCF_001698545.2 Rhinopithecus bieti
TCAACTAATGAGCAAAATAACTATCTAGCATCATAATGACAGGGTGAAATTCACACATAACAATATTAACCTTAAATGTAAATAGGCTAAATGCCCCAGTTAAAAGACACAGACTAGCAAGTTGGATAAAGAATCAAAACCCATTGGTGTGCTGTATTCAGGAGACCCATTTCATGTGCAAAGACACACATGGGATCAAAATAAAGGGATCAAGGAATATTTACCACATAAACGGAAAGCAAAATAAAAGCAGGGGTTGCAATTCTCATCTCTAATAAAACACACTTTTACTCAATGAAGATCAAAAAACACAAAGAAGAGCATCACAGTTAAAGGAAATAGGGAAGGAAGAGCAAACAAATTCAAAATCTTGCAGAAGACAAAAAAATAACTAAGATCAGAGCAGAACTGAAGAAGATAGAGACATTAAAAACACTTCAAAAAAATCAATGAATCTAGGAGCTGATTTTTTGTAAAGATTAACAAAACAAATATCCCACTAGCCAGACTAATAAAGAAGAAAAGAGAGAGCAATCAAGTTGACACAGTAAAAAATGATAAAGAAGATAACACCACTGATCCCACAGAAAGACAAACTACCATCAGAGAATATTGTAAACACCTCTAAGCAAATAAACTAGAAAATGTAGAAGAAATGGATAAATTCTGGGACACATACAACCTCCCAAGACTAAATCAATAAGGTGTCAAATCCCTGAATAGACCAATAACAAGTTCTGAAACAGAGGCAGTATTAATAGCTTACCAACCAAAAAAAAAAGCCCTTGACCAGACAGATTCACAGCCAAATATTATCAGAAGTACAAAGAGGATCTGGCACCATTCCTTCTGAAATTATCACAAACAATAGAAAAAGAATGACACCTCCCTAACTCATTTTACGAGGCCAGTATCATCCTGATACTAAAACCTGGGAGAGACACAACAACAAAAACAGAAAATTTCCAGCCAAAATCCCTGATGAAAATCCACACAAAAATCCTCAGTAAAATACTGGCAAATCGAATCCAGCAGCACATTAAAAAGCTTATCCACCATGATCAAACCAACTTCATCCCTGGCATGGAAGGCTGGTTCAACATACACAAATCAATAAACAT
>NW_016806413.1:0-18971 GCF_001698545.2 Rhinopithecus bieti
CCACACCCCTACCTACCACACTCCTCACCTGCCCACCCCCACCTGCCACACCCCCACCTACCCACCCTGCCACCTGGAAATGGAATAGCTGCCAGGCCAGGGTGGGCAGGGTACAGAAGAGATGACAGCCTGGCCTGCAGTGGGTGGAGAAGAAGGGCCAGGAGGAGGCAGCCACCGGGGTGGAGGACTGGGTGGGTAGGGGGAGGTCAGAAGGTCAAGGGTCAGTGGGAGCACCCTCTTTCGCACTGGCCAGTAAAGTGGACTGCTCAAGATTCTGGACCCACCCTGCCCTCACCCTGGATCAGCAGCACCTGCTGCTGCCAGCTCTGCTCACCCCGGATGACGGCAGGGCCTCCCCAGTGCTCCCGCACCGCCCTGGCCTTCCTCCCCGTCTCCTCTGCGTGGGAGCCAGCCATAGGCAGCAGGACAGGGTGAGCATCAGGGCACCTCTGACCCTGACCCGAGAGCACAAGGCTGGAACTCTCCGCCCAGCAGCTCCGTGTGGCCAAGTGCCCACCCTCCCTGGCACCACAGAATCCACTCCCATGGGACCTCAAAGCATAGCTGCATTTTGTCCTATTATTTAAAAATAGTGAGCATGGGAACCATGCAGCTGAGAGGCCTACTGACATCCGTCCATTCGTTCATTCATTTGTTCAGTGATATTCACTGAATTCTGCTACTGTGGTTGCCTCGGGGAGGAGCAACAAGGCCCTGTCCCTGCCTGTGAGCTCTGGGTGGCAGCACTCGGTGACCAGCGCTGGGGAGAAGGGGCAGGAAGCTAGCAGTGCAGGGCTCCAGGCAGGTGGGAGGAAAAGGCGCCCCGGGCAGAGGGCACTGCATGCACCAGCAGTAGGTGGTGGAGCAGCCACAGGGCTGAGGGGCTCCAGAGGCTGCTGGACTGAGCAGGGAAGACAAGAGGCCCTGGAGGGCATGAGGCTGGGTTATGGAGATGATGGGAGGGGCAGCATCCACACAGGGAAGAACATGCCCAGGGTGGCCTTTGCTGAGGCTGCTCTGGCTTCAGGGTGGAGGCAGGTGGGACAGTGAGGGACCATGCAGAGGTCTCTTCATTGGCTGAGGCCTGGCCCAGGGTGTGCAGATGGTTGAGCTGTTCACCATGAAATGGTGCCCTGGTGATGGAGGGGTGAGGGATGAGGGAGGACTCTTGACTGCTGGCCTGAGTGCAGGAGCATGGGGAGTACTTTGCCAGGATTGGGGCAGATGAGGGGGAAGGGCAGGCATCCAGGCCTGGGCATATTCCACTGGGTAGGAATGGGCAGGACCATCTCATTCCCCAGTGTCCCTAGAGGTGCAAGAGGGACCCACCAGGAGAGCCAGGCAGGTGCTCTTCATCTGGCTGGGCACCAGCAGGGAAGGCAGGAGGTGCCAGAGCAGGCAAAAGTCAGGTCTGCAGGGTACAGGACAGCCCCAGAGGGCTACCTTCATGGAGGGAAGGAGGGCCGAGCTTCCCCAGGTGGGTCCAGCAGAGCGAGTGGGCCATGGCCTGAACGCTCCTGGCCGCTGCTCGCAGCCACGATGCCTGGCACTTGCAGATACCCCCAGCCTTGCCCAGGGGTCCAGAGAGGGGTTCCTGGGGGAGGAGGCCTATGAAAGAGAGGGAACTCACCAGAGTAAGAACTGGGGAAAGGATGTCTAGGGGCAAGGACAGGAAGGTCAAAGGCAAGGAAGGACAAAATCAGGACGCTGGCGTGACTGCTAGTGGAGGGCGAGGGCACACAGGGTATGGAGGTAGTGCAGCAGCTGCTGGGGCTTGAGCCTGCGCTGAGGGCTGAGCTTTACCCTGAGGTTACAGGAGCCACTGAGGGCATCAAGCAGGGTGACTGGTCACTTCCGTGGCTTAGGACCCCCTGCTGGTGTGTGTCAGGAGAGAAGGTGGGGGCAGCCCCACGGGGAGGTCCCATAAAGCCAGATTCACATCTTGTCGCTCCTTGGCTCTCAGCTTCTGATGCCTCTTGTGTTACCCAGGGAAGGGATCAAGACCTTCCATGGTCCTGAGACCATGTCCCATGCTCACCCCCCAGTCACCTGGCCCCCTGGCTGCTTCTTTAACACTCCTTGAAGCTCCACATCAGACTGCCCTCGCCCCCTCAGGTTGAGGATCTAACGCCGCCCCTGTGCCCCACCAGCTTTCAGTACCTGGCCCCTTTCCCTGCACTATTTTTTTCACAGTGTGTATTGCAAGACATGTTACATGTTTTCCAAATTTACGTTTGATTATCTATCTTGCTACCAACCTCACCTAAGGACGTGAAAAACATGAGGGCTCCAAGCCCTGCCTGTCCTGCTCTGTGCCCAGCTCTGACACGTGACAGGCACTCGGTGTGCACTTGCTGAGAGGATGAGAGGGTGGGTGGAAGGATGGATGATGGACAGGTGAGTGGTGAGTGAATAGATGGGTAGGGGATGGATAGGTTGTGGGTGAATGGATGGGATCGGCGGGTGGGGAATGGATGGGTGTATTGGAGGGTTGGTGGATGAATGGATAATGAATTGGTGGTGTGTGGATGGGTGGATGAATGTATAAATGATAGATTCATTGATAGGTAGATGAATGGATAGATGGATGATGAATTGGTGGAGGATGTATAGACGATGAGTGAATAACGGATGGGTGGATTGACAGGTAAATAGATGGATGGGTAGGTGATGGCTGGCGGATGAATGGATGGAAGGATGCTGGATGGATGGGTAGATGGCTGGATGTGTGGATGAATGTATAGATGATGGATGAATGATGGATTGACTGATAGGTAGATGAATGGATAGATGGATGATGAATTAGTAGATGATGTATAGATGATGAATGATGGATGGTTGGATTGATAGGTAAATAGATGGATGGAAAGGTGGTGGTTGGGTGGATGAATGGATGGATGGATGATGGATGGATGGGTGGATGGATGATAGATAGATGAGCGGATAGATGGGTGGGTGGATGGATAGATGGATGGGTGGTGGGTGGGTGAGTGGATGGATGATAGATGTATGAGTGGGTGGTGGATAGATGGATATATAGATGATGGATGAATGATGGTGGATGGTGGATGGGTAAATTAGTGGATGGATGGATGGATGGATGGATGGATGGATGGATGGATGGTTGGGTAGGTGAGTGGGTCAGTGGATGGATTGGTGGTGGGTGACTTGGTGGTTAGATGGTTGAATGGTGGATGGATGAGTAGACGGATGAATGGTGGACAGATGATGCACGGATGGATGGATGGGTGAATGATAAATGGGTGGGTGGATGGTTGGGTGGGTTGGTGGGTGAGTGGGTGGGTAGACGGATGATGGATGGGTGCTGGATGGTTGGGTGGATTAGGGGGGTGAGTAGATGGGTGGGTGAATGGGTCACTGGATGAGTGGATGGATGAATGGATAGGAGGTTGGATGGATGGTTGGGTGGATGATGGATGGGTAGGTTGATGGATGGTTGCATGCGTGGATGGGTGGCTGGGGAGGCATCTATTCCCAGTTTCCCTGAAAGGTTCTCAGGGCCCATCCTTCCTTCTTGCACACTCAGATCCATGTTTTCCTTGATGTCAAGGAAGGACAGTAACTGATGACTCCTCCCTGGCCCCATTATGGCCTGGCTCAGAGAAGAGGCACCAGCAAGATGGGCTTCCTGGCTCAGTGGAATTGGGAATCTTTAGCTCACAGAAGGAGGCTCAGGTCCTCTGCCAGGAGTCAGTCCCGTTGGCCTCATACCTCTCTCCCTCCCTCCTGCTTAGGCTGCCTGGCCTGACCCATGGGTGCAGAGCCCTCAGTCTGGCCAGACACCTTTTCCTGAGCATGAGACCCACACCTGCAGTCCTTGTCTAGCCTCTGCCCAATGGCCCATCCGTGCCCCTCCAGGGGCTCTTAGAGGTGATGGGGTCAATACCAACACAGCTGGGTGACTTGGAGCCCAAGTGAGAGTTTCTCTGGGGCAGAAATACTCCCACCCCAGCAGGACTCACCAGGTCCAGACTTCCCTCCACCTCTCCTGAGGGGCCCAGGGAGCCTGGCTTCAGGGGCCATCTGCATCACTGGTGAGATGTGTGGGGTACAGTGGGGTGTCCCGGTGATCCTGCTGGGCCCTCCTGACCTTCCCCCTGGCAGAGATTTAGCATAAGCATGGTGGCGGGTCCCACCAGAACCAGCGAGACCAGGGACAGGTCCACCTGGGGAATGCAGAGTGAGCATTTTTTTGCCCAGGCTAGGTTTTTCTAGGTGTCCCTCCTCAATTCTGTCTTCTTTCTGCTCTGTTTCCTTCCCTTGTGGAAGATGGCTTGGGCTGTTCCCTCCCCTGGCTGGCTCTGGCTGGGCCAGCCACTCTGTGTCCCCATTGCTCACTGTCACTTGCTCTGAGGACCCTCTCTGCCATGACTCTGGAGGCTGGCCTGGGCCTGTATGAATCACTCTCTGGCTCCTTGTGTGGCCGGGGGAGGCCCATTCAGTCCCCAGGGCCTGGGAGACTCTGTTCAGGGGCCTCCTTCCCTCCCTGTGATTATGGAGTCCACAGACCAGCTGAGTGAACAGTTGGCCATGCTCAAGGCCTCAGCTTGCTCCTCCACAGTGCAGGACCCATCAGTAGGATTCTTGGTCTCAAATTACAGACACCACAGCTGACTTGGGTCCCAAGTAATTATTGGAAGCGATGGTGCAAAGGGTGGGCAGCAGGCTGGGCATGGATGGTCTGGGTCCCCAGCACTGCTTCAGGGCCCATCTATCTGGCCTGGATGCTGTTGCAATTGTACCAGGAACTGGTAGGGGACATCTAATTGGTGGAGCTTGGTGCCCCCTGGGCACAGCCGGGTCAGGGGTACTGGGCCTCCAAGGTGCAAGGAGGATTGTTAGAAGTTGCTCTCACCCAGCACAGGAAAGCCTCTTTCCCCATGAAACCAGGGGGCTTCTGGGAAGAGGTAATGGCATCCAAGGGCTCCCTGGCCCTGGCACCCGGGCCTGATTCTCAGGCCCTGACACTTGGAACTCAGAGGGGACCCTTGCCCCACCTCCAGCCCCACCAAAGTCCACCGAGATGCTCACGTTGGGAAAATGGCATCCAGCAAGAACAGTGGGAGTCATACATGGGTTTACTTTGGTAGAGAAAGCCCATTTGTGTCTTCTAAGATTATTCATGAAATCCCTACATACAATTTAAGAACCTAATAACTCATTAGAAATGTAACAAATAATAGACCTGTAGGCTCAGCAAAAGCCCTTGACAGCTCAGCTCCCCTAGCCTGCCAAGAGCCAAGAGGTTGGGGCAGAGATGGCCCTGTCCCCTCATCAGAAGGCAAGGCCACCTTCAGAGTGGGAAGTTACCAAGTGTGGAGAAATCAGGCTCAGTGAAATGAATTTGGCATCTTTGAGGGAACAGAATCATTGAGCTTATAGACTAAATTTAACAGCCTAATAGAAATATGCAGGTGAAGGTACAATTAATTTTAATTACTAGACTATACATTGTTGGTTGCACAGCCATGAGTAAAATTAAAATGGCAATCACAATTAGAAAATTGCAACCTCATTGTGCAACAAATTAGTCACAAATTAAAAGTGCGGGGCCATTATGCCTTTCCTTATTGCTTTAGCACCGTTCCTGCTCCAGGAGGCCTTTGTCCCTCAGGCCCATCCTCTGCCTGGGAATTTATCTCAGCTGAGATCGCTGGCGCCATCCCAGGAGGATCTGCAGGAGCGGGAAGGGGGACACCATCACCGTAGCCTGGGGCTGGTTTCCCTTGGTGCTGGCTGTGTAGGGGCAAGGAGGACGTGTGAATTAACGGAGGAGCCTGGGAACCTGGCCCAGGTAAGGACAGGACCCTTCCTTAGGCCAACACCCCCTGGAAAGGCATGCAGCTGAGCCTCCACCCAAGGCCCACTCTTCACCCTTCCCTTTCAGGGCCCTTGTCTGCAGAAGTGCTTGACTTTCCCACCAGGAGCAGGGCTCTAAGGAAGCCCTTTCAGGGAGCACAGCCTTGTCAAGGCGGGAGCCTACCTGGATGACTGCCAGCCCCGGCAGACGAGGAAGGGACAGTTCAAGGCTGCCTTCAATGTTCTCCACGGCTTGGGGACGGATGGGGGTGCCCATTTAGAAGAAGAAGGAGCCACTGGTGAAGGGAAGCCATCAGCCAATGGATCCCCCTCCTGGCTGCTGGCTTGGCCGTCATCCACTTTCCAATCATTCACTCAAACAGTCTCTATTGAGGGCACCTCCTATCCACCCAGGCCTGAAAGGATGGGTGGCATAGGGCCTAGGGAGAGTCTTCAGAGACTGGCTAACTTCAGTCTTCCTAACTTCAGGGCAGATGTGGCCTTGCTCTGCCAGAGAAGCTGCCAGACAAGCTCCAAACTACCCCCAAATCCAACCCCAGCCTCCAGGAGGGGACTGCCCCTTCCTTCAGTGGAGAGAAGAGTGGAATCTGCACAGACCAGCATGTGCCCTTCTTAGTGCTGATGCTGTAATGGGTGGACCCAGATGGTGACCTGGAGGGGGTGCTGCAGTCAGGGAGTGCTCATTCCTGTGAGTATCCAGTGTAGGCAGAGAGCCATGAAGGGGATCCCAGGTAGAGAATGCACGGGAGTGTCGTGTTGCCTGGTCTGTTCCAGAGGCCTGTCAGTGCTGCTGCCCTGGGCCACACCTCCCCATGCCTGTCACTGCTGCTTGACACTAGCTCCCACTTCCAGCTTCTCTCCTCTGGCCAAGGTTTTTAAGCTGTTGGGGTGAGCTGACTCATGACCCCTCACATGGCTTGTTCCATTCTACCCCGGGCCGGACTATGGGCGTCTGCAGATGCGATCACAGTCCCAGCTGGCAGAGAGAGGGGGTGAGTCAATAGACTGCAGACAGCAAGAGGGAAGAGTTTATTCTTCCAAGGAGCTGCTAGCACCTTGTTTGTGCCAGCATGTCCCAGGACCCCAGTAGCAATGGAGCAGCCAGGGTCCATGCCTTCCCAAAGATGCCAACTCCCAGCCAGGAGGCACTGGGGCTGCCCATGGGAGCAACACTGTGTGGGAAACCCAGAAATGTCCAAGGTAGAGGGCTTTCCTGTGTTGGAAGCTCACAATACAGTGGTCCAGGTGCTGCTGGGCTCTCCACCCAGCTGGTCCATCGAATCAGCAAGTGATAGAAACAGCCTAGTTTTATCTTCTTGATGTTTTCTTCTCCTTCAAATAATCATTTGTTCATTGACTGTTGTCTTAGTCCTGCTATAACAAAATATCACAGACTGAGCAATTTATAAATAACAGAAATTCACTTCCCACAGTTCTGGGGGTTGGGATGTCCAAGATCAAGCATCAGCAGGTTTGATGTCTGGTGAGGGCTGCTCTCTGCTCACGAAATGGCACTCTGTTGCTGGGTCCTCACATGGTGGAAGAACAGAGTAGAGCAAACCCACTCCCTCAATCCCTTTTATAATATAAGGGCCCTAATCCCATCCATGTGGGCTCTATCTTCCTGATTTAATCACCTCATAAAGACTCTACCTCTTAATACTATCATCTTGGTGACTAAGTTTCAACATAAGAATTTTGGAGTCACATTCAGAACATAGCACCTGTCTTTGCTTCTAGCCCACACCCTCCATGGTGGGGCCGTTCAGTCTTGATTCCTACTGGACCCAGCCCCCAGGCTACACACATACCGGGTAGCCACAGGGAAACCCACCAGGGGTGGCAAAGCCCCAGGGCTGGCCACAGGGTGGGCTTGATGGATGACGGCAGGAAGCTGTCACCAGGGCCAGGGAAAGGGGAGGCTACCCTGTAGGAGCTGGCCTTTGGCAAAAGTTTCCTGCCACCCAGTGTAGAAGGGGGTGGGAGAGAAACACGCACAATACTGAGTGTGGTTGTTGTGGCTGTCGATGGATGAACTAATGCAAAGTCTCAACTTCACCTAGTACTGTATTAATTGCTGTAGCTTTATAATAAGTTTTCAAGTCAGGTAGCCTAAGTCTTCCCATTTTGATCTTATTTTACAAAGTTATTTTGACTATTTTAGATTCTTTGAATCAGCTTGTCAATTTCCACCAAAAAGAAAAAAGCTGGCCAGGTGTGGTGGCTCACGCCTGTAATCCCAGCACTTTGGGACACTGAGGCAGGTGGATCATGAGGTCAGGAGATCAAGACCATCCTGGCCAACATGGTGAAACTCCATCTCTACTAAAATACAAAATTAGCCGGGCATGGTGGCACGTGCCTGTGATCCCAGCTACTCGGGAGGCTGAGGCACCAGAATCACTTGAACCAGGGAGTTGGAGGTTGCAGTGAGCCAAGATTGTGCCACTGCACTCCAGCCTGGTGACAGAGTGATACTCTGTCTCAAAAAAACAAAACAAAACAAAATATCCACTGGAATTTTGATTTAGATTTCATTGAATCCATGGATGAATTCAAAGATAATTGACAGCTTACAATATTGAGTCTTCTGATCCAAGAATATGGTGTATCTCTTCATTTATTTAGGTGTTCCATAATTTCTCTAGGCAATGTCTTATATTAATAGTTTTCAGTGTTTAGCTCCTATGCATATTTTGTCAGACTTATTCCTATGCAGTTCATATTTTATGGCATTGAAATACTATTTGAAATTTTAATTGCCAATTGTTGCTATTATATAGAGAAATACAATTGATTTTGTATAATAATCTTGTATCCAGCAACTTTGCAAAACTCACTTAAGTATTGGTTCTGTTTTGTTTTGTTTTCCTAAGGTGAGATCTTCCTGTACTGCCCAGGCTGTAGTGCAGTAGTGCAGAATTACTGCAGCCACCACCTCCTGGGCTCAAGTGATCCTCCCACCTCAGCCTCCCACATAGCTGGGACCACAGGTACATGCTACCATGCCTAGATTTTTTAAAATATTTTGGAGACATAGGGTTTGGCCATGTTGCCCAGGCTGGTCTCAAACTCCTCAAACTCCTGGGCTTAAGCAATCGTCCTACCACAGACTGCCAAAGTGTTGGGATTACAGGTGTGATCCACCATACCCAACAAAGTATTATTTCTATTAGCCTTTGTATATTCCATATCTTTTTTGGTAGATTCCATAGGATTTTCTATGTAGATGATCATGCTGTGTATGAATAAAGTATTACTTATTCCTTTCGAATATGGGTGCTTTTATTTTGTCTTATTGCACTGGCTAGAATACCTGGTACAATGTTGATTGGAAGGTTAAGAACAAACATCCTTGCCTTTTCCTAACCCTAGGGAGAAAGTATTCTGTCTTTCACCATTCAGTGGTATTAGCTGTGGGTTTTCAGAGATGTCCTTTCTCAGGTTAAGGAAGTTCTCTTCTATTTTGCTAAGTTTTACCTTTTTTTAATCAGAAACAAGTGTTGGATTTTGTCAAATGATTTTCTGTATCTAAATAGTCGTAAGGTTTTCTTTTCAGGCTGCTGCTTTGGTGAATTACATTGATTGATTTTTTAAATATTAAACTAACTTTGCATTCCACAGATAAGCCCCACTTGATCATGATGTATTATCCTTTAAAATATTGTTGGATTCTATTTGCTAAAATCTAAGAATTTTGCATTTATGTTCATAGTGAATGTAGATATGTAGTTTTCTTTAATGACACTTTTTTGCCTGGTTTTGGCATCAGGGTAATGCTTGTCTCATTAAGTGAATTAGAAATTATTTCCTTCTCTTCAATTTTCTGGAAGAGTTTGTATACAATTGGTATTATTTCTTCATTAAAACCTATTTGGTCTTGGAGTTTTCTTTTGGGAAGATTTTAGATACAAGTTCAATCTTTAATAGCTAAAGGACTATCCATATCTTAAATTTCTTCTTGAATGAGGCTTGATAGTTTGTATCTTCTGAGAAATTTGTCCATTTCATCTAAATGGTAAAATTAATTGGCATAAACTGTCTACAATGTTCTATTATCCTTTTCATATATGTAGCATCTAAAATGATGTCACCTTTTAATGTCCTGAAATTGGTCATCTGTGTCTTCTCATTTTATTCCTGATTAGTCTGTATCATCAATATTATTAATCTTCTCAAAGAACCAACTTTGGTTTCATTGATTTTCCCATATTACTTTTCTGTTTTCTATTTTATCAATTTCCACTTAATGTTTATAATTTCGTTTCTTCTGTTTGCTTTGAGTTTTATTTCCTTTTTTCTTTCCTGGTTTTGTAAGGTGGAAGCTGAGATCATTGATTTGAGACATTTCTTTTTTCCTAATATGAATATTTAGTGCTATAAATTTCCCTCTAACTATTACATTGCTTTAGCAGCATTCAAAATTTTGACATGTTATACGTTCCTTTTCACTCAGTTCACAATACTTTCCTATTCTCTTTTTTATTTCTTCTTTAATCAAGGGGTTATTTGGAGGTGTATTATTTAGTTTTCATATATTTGGAAAACTTTCAGATATTTGTGTTATTGATTTTAGTTTAATTCTGTTATGTTTATATAACATATGTATGTTACATATTGTATGATTTGAATACTTTTAAGCTTGTTGAGAATTATTTTCTGGTGCAGAATATGGTGTTTCTTGATAAATATTCCTTGTGAACTTGAAAGGATAGAACTTGTACTGTCATTGACCAGAGTGTTCTATACATCAATGAGATCAAATTGGTTGATAGTGTTTAAATTTTCTGTAGTCTTGATGGTATTCTCCCTACTTGTCCTATCAATTATTGAGAGAAGGATGTTGAAATATCTGACTATATTTGTGGGTTTTCTGTTTTCTTGTGATTTTCTCAGTTTTAATTAATGTATTTTGTAGTTCCCTTGTTGGGTGCATAAATATCTAGAATTTTATGTCCTCTTGATGAGTTAACCCTTTAGCATTATAAAATGACCCTCACTATCCCTGGTAATAGTCTACACTCTGAACTCTACTTTGTCTGATATTAATATGGCCCCTCCAGATTTCTTTTGTTTGGTATTAACATGATTTACTTTTCCATCTTTTACTTTTAATCAATTTGTGTCTTTAAAGTGAGTTTCTCATAAGAAGCATATAGTGGGGTCTTCACATTTCTACCCAATCAGACAATTTCTGCCTTCTACTTGGAGTGTTTAGGGAATTTGCATTTAACGCAAATATTAATCTATCTGGATTTAATGTATTATCTTGCTTTTGTTTCTCATTTGTCCCACCTAATCTTTGTTCCTTTGTTTTCTTTCTGTCTTCCTTTGGATTCAGGAAGCTGTCCTGCAGGTCACTGGTGCCCTTTTCAGTACTCCCCTTGGGTTCCTGCTCCCTGTACCACGGTCTGGAAATTTCTCAATGCAGTAAACTGGGGAAATCCTAGGGTTCGCCTCATGTTTTCCATGTATCATTTTTTATGATTTCATTTTCTCCCCTTTTGGTGTATGAATTGTTTGCTTTCTTATTTCAGTGGTTGCTTTAGGGTTTAGAGTATACCTCTTTAATTTGTCGTGGTCTACTTTGAAGTTATACTATAGTGTGACATAGACAGCTTAGGAACTTACACTGATATACTTCGATTTCTCCCTTCTGTCCTGGTCTTCATGCTGTTGTCATACTAAAAATACAAAAATTAGCCGGGCATGGTGGCACGTGCCTGTGATCCCAGCTACTCGGGAGGCTGAGGCACCAGAATCACTTGAACCAGGGAGTTGGAGGTTGCAGTGAGCCAAGATTGTGCCACTGCACTCCAGCCTGGTGACAGAGTGATACTCTGTCTCAAAAAAACAAAACAAAACAAAAATATCCACTGGAATTTTGATTTAGATTTCATTGAATCCATGGATGAATTCAAAGATAATTGACAGCTTACAATATTGAGTCTTCTGATCCAAGAATATGGTGTATCTCTTCATTTATTTAGGTGTTCCATAATTTCTCTAGGCAATGTCTTATATTAATAGTTTTCAGTGTTTAGCTCCTATGCATATTTTGTCAGACTTATTCCTATGCAGTTCATATTTTTATGGCATTGAAATACTATTTGAAATTTTTAATTGCCAATTGTTGCTATTATATAGAGAAATACAATTGATTTTTGTATAATAATCTTGTATCCAGCAACTTTGCAAAACTCACTTAAGTATTGGTTCTGTTTTTGTTTTTGTTTTCCTAAGGTGAGATCTTCCTGTACTGCCCAGGCTGTAGTGCAGTAGTGCAGAATTACTGCAGCCACCACCTCCTGGGCTCAAGTGATCCTCCCACCTCAGCCTCCCACATAGCTGGGACCACAGGTACATGCTACCATGCCTAGATTTTTTAAAAATATTTTTGGAGACATAGGGTTTGGCCATGTTGCCCAGGCTGGTCTCAAACTCCTCAAACTCCTGGGCTTAAGCAATCGTCCTACCACAGACTGCCAAAGTGTTGGGATTACAGGTGTGATCCACCATACCCAACAAAGTATTATTTCTATTAGCCTTTGTATATTCCATATCTTTTTTGGTAGATTCCATAGGATTTTCTATGTAGATGATCATGCTGTGTATGAATAAAGTATTACTTATTCCTTTCGAATATGGGTGCTTTTTATTTTTGTCTTATTGCACTGGCTAGAATACCTGGTACAATGTTGATTGGAAGGTTAAGAACAAACATCCTTGCCTTTTTCCTAACCCTAGGGAGAAAGTATTCTGTCTTTCACCATTCAGTGGTATTAGCTGTGGGTTTTTCAGAGATGTCCTTTCTCAGGTTAAGGAAGTTCTCTTCTATTTTGCTAAGTTTTACCTTTTTTTAATCAGAAACAAGTGTTGGATTTTGTCAAATGATTTTTCTGTATCTAAATAGTCGTAAGGTTTTTCTTTTCAGGCTGCTGCTTTGGTGAATTACATTGATTGATTTTTTAAATATTAAACTAACTTTGCATTCCACAGATAAGCCCCACTTGATCATGATGTATTATCCTTTAAAAATATTGTTGGATTCTATTTGCTAAAATCTAAGAATTTTGCATTTATGTTCATAGTGAATGTAGATATGTAGTTTTCTTTAATGACACTTTTTTGCCTGGTTTTGGCATCAGGGTAATGCTTGTCTCATTAAGTGAATTAGAAATTATTTCCTTCTCTTCAATTTTCTGGAAGAGTTTGTATACAATTGGTATTATTTCTTCATTAAAACCTATTTGGTCTTGGAGTTTTCTTTTGGGAAGATTTTTAGATACAAGTTCAATCTTTAATAGCTAAAGGACTATCCATATCTTAAATTTCTTCTTGAATGAGGCTTGATAGTTTGTATCTTCTGAGAAATTTGTCCATTTCATCTAAATGGTAAAATTAATTGGCATAAACTGTCTACAATGTTCTATTATCCTTTTCATATATGTAGCATCTAAAATGATGTCACCTTTTTAATGTCCTGAAATTGGTCATCTGTGTCTTCTCATTTTTATTCCTGATTAGTCTGTATCATCAATATTATTAATCTTCTCAAAGAACCAACTTTGGTTTCATTGATTTTCCCATATTACTTTTCTGTTTTCTATTTTATCAATTTCCACTTAATGTTTATAATTTCGTTTCTTCTGTTTGCTTTGAGTTTTATTTGCTTTTTTCTTTCCTGGTTTTGTAAGGTGGAAGCTGAGATCATTGATTTGAGACATTTCTTTTTTCCTAATATGAATATTTAGTGCTATAAATTTCCCTCTAACTATTACATTGCTTTAGCAGCATTCAAAAATTTTTGACATGTTATACGTTCCTTTTCACTCAGTTCACAATACTTTCCTATTCTCTTTTTTATTTCTTCTTTAATCAAGGGGTTATTTGGAGGTGTATTATTTAGTTTTCATATATTTGGAAAACTTTCAGATATTTGTGTTATTGATTTTTAGTTTAATTCTGTTATGTTTATATAACATATGTATGTTACATATTGTATGATTTGAATACTTTTAAGCTTGTTGAGAATTATTTTCTGGTGCAGAATATGGTGTTTCTTGATAAATATTCCTTGTGAACTTGAAAGGATAGAACTTGTACTGTCATTGACCAGAGTGTTCTATACATCAATGAGATCAAATTGGTTGATAGTGTTTAAATTTTCTGTAGTCTTGATGGTATTCTCCCTACTTGTCCTATCAATTATTGAGAGAAGGATGTTGAAATATCTGACTATATTTGTGGGTTTTTCTGTTTTCTTGTGATTTTCTCAGTTTTTAATTAATGTATTTTGTAGTTCCCTTGTTGGGTGCATAAATATCTAGAATTTTTATGTCCTCTTGATGAGTTAACCCTTTAGCATTATAAAATGACCCTCACTATCCCTGGTAATAGTCTACACTCTGAACTCTACTTTGTCTGATATTAATATGGCCCCTCCAGATTTCTTTTGTTTGGTATTAACATGATTTACTTTTCCATCTTTTTACTTTTAATCAATTTGTGTCTTTAAAGTGAGTTTCTCATAAGAAGCATATAGTGGGGTCTTCACATTTCTACCCAATCAGACAATTTCTGCCTTCTACTTGGAGTGTTTAGGGAATTTGCATTTAACGCAAATATTAATCTATCTGGATTTAATGTATTATCTTGCTTTTTGTTTCTCATTTGTCCCACCTAATCTTTGTTCCTTTGTTTTCTTTCTGTCTTCCTTTGGATTCAGGAAGCTGTCCTGCAGGTCACTGGTGCCCTTTTCAGTACTCCCCTTGGGTTCCTGCTCCCTGTACCACGGTCTGGAAATTTCTCAATGCAGTAAACTGGGGAAATCCTAGGGTTCGCCTCATGTTTTCCATGTATCATTTTTTATGATTTCATTTTCTCCCCTTTTGGTGTATGAATTGTTTGCTTTCTTATTTCAGTGGTTGCTTTAGGGTTTAGAGTATACCTCTTTAATTTGTCGTGGTCTACTTTGAAGTTATACTATAGTGTGACATAGACAGCTTAGGAACTTACACTGATATACTTCGATTTCTCCCTTCTGTCCTGGTCTTCATGCTGTTGTCATCTCCCTTCCGTCCTGGTCTTCGTGCTGTTGTCATACATTTTACTTCTGCACATGTTATAAACCCCACAATATATTTTGCTTTTACTTTTTTGCTTGAAACAGAAAATTGTCACAGCTGCCATTTCTGATGCTCTTTATTCTTCTGTGTATTCCCGTTATAATTTCCCTTCTGCTTGAAGATCCTTTAACAGTTCCTGTAGTGTGAATCTCCTCTTGATTCTTTTAGCTTTTCTTTTTCTTTTTTTTTTTGAGACGGAGTCTTGCTCTGTCGCCCAGGCTGGAGGGCAGCAGCGCCATCTCGGCTCACTGCAAACTCCGCCTCCCGGGTTCACGCCATTCTCCTGCCTCAGCCTCCTGAGTAGCTGGGACTACAGGTGCCCACCATCACACCTGGCTAGTTTTGTGTATTTTTAGTAGAGACGGGGTTTCACTGTGTGAGCCGGGATGGGATGGTCTCGATCTCCTGACCTCGTGATCCGCCTGCCCTGGCCTCCCAAAGTGCTGGGATTACAGGTGTGAGCCACCGCGCCTGGCAGCTTTTCTTATGTCTGAAAAATTCTTTATTTTGCCTTCGTTTTGTGTGTGCGCATGTATGTGCGTGTAAGTGTGTGTGTGTGTGTTTTATTTTTAGAGATGGTCTCTTTCTGTCCCCCAAGGCTGGAGTGTAATGATGCAATCATAACTCACTGTGGCCTTGAACTCCTGGGCTTAAGGGATCCTCCCACTTCAGTATCCCGGGTAGTTGGGCCCTCAAGCATGCATCACCACATCTGGCTAAGCTTTTTTATTTTGTTTAGAGATGGGGTCTCACTGTGTTGGCCTGGCTGGTCTTGAACTCCTGGTGTCAAGAGACCCTCCCACCTTAGCCTCTCAAAGCTCTGAGCTTAGAGGTGTGAGCCACCATGCCTGGTCGTGCCTTTGTTTTTGAAAGACATTTTCCACTGTGTAAAGAATATTAGGTTGACAGTGGTTTTTTCCTTCAGCACCTTAAAAATGTTCCATTCTCTCCTAGCTTGCATGGTTTCCAGTTAGAAATCTGCTGTCACCCTCATCTTTGTTTCTTTGCACACTGTGTGTGTATGAGTGTGTGTGCCACAGTCTAGCTGCTTTTCAGGTTTTCCCTTTATCACTGGTTTTAATGAACCATGCTTGATATTTATTGAGTTTCTTGGACCTGCGGATTTATAATTTTCATCCTATTTGGAAAAGTTTTAGCCATGATTTCTTGAAGTATTTTTTCTGTCTTCCCTCCCCCTTAAAGAACTCCAATCAGGCCGGGCGCGGTGGCTCAAGCCTGTAATCCCAGCACTTTGGGAGGCTGAGACGGGCGGATCACAAGGTCAGGAGATCGAGACCATCCTGGCTAACATGGTGAAACCCCGTCTCTACTAAAAAAAATACAAAAAACTAGCCGGGCAAGGTGGCGGGCACCTGTAGTCCCAGCTACTCGGGAGGCTGAGGCAGGAGAATGGCGTAAACCTGGGAGGCAGAGCTTGCAGTGAGCTGAGATCTGGCCACTGCACTCCAGCCTGGGCGACAGAGTGAGACTCCATCTCAAAAAAAAAAAAAAAAAAGAGCTCCAATCACACATATGCAATTGTCCCTCCGTATCCATCAGGAGTTTGGGCCCAGGATTCCCCACAGACACCAAAACCCATGGAGCTGAGTCCCTTATATAAAAGGGTGCAGTATTTATATTTAACCTACACACAGCCTCCAAATACTGTAAAGCATCTCTAGATTACTTATAATACTTAATACAATGTAAATGCTATGTAAATAGTTGTTATACTGTATTGTTTAGGGAGTAATGACAAGAAAAAAGTTTGTACATGTTCAGCACAGATGCTTTCTTTCCTTACATGTTTTTGATTTGTGGTTTGTTGAATCCCCAGATGCTGAACCCACAGATGCAAAGGGCCCATTGCTTGAACATTAGGTTGATGGTGCTGCTTCAAGATGTCCCGCAGATCACTGGTGCTCTTTTCACTGCTCCACCTGGGCTCCCCCTCCCTGCACCATAGTCCGGAAACTTCTCAAGGCAGTAAACTGGGAAAATCCTAAGATTCACCTCATTTTTTCCATGTCTCTGACATCATTATCCTTCATTGCCTGATGTTCAATGTCTTTAGATCCATTGGCTCGGTTATCTTTTTTAGTTGTTTCAGGTGGGAGGGTAAATCCAAATCCTCTCGCTTCATCTTGTCCATAAGTAGAGCTCATTATTTTTAAATCCACTCCAGTCAGGTTTTCTTCCTTATGGTTCCACGAAAATTGCTCTTGTCAAGATCACCAGGGACTTCCACGTTCGAAAATCACATGGTCGGTTCTCAGTCGTCACCTTACCCCTGAGCAGCGTCTCTCCCTCCTCTTGGAGACAACTCCTCAATGACTTCCAGATAACTCATGCTCCTGACTTCCCCCATCTCCAAATGTTTCTTCTTGTGTCCTTTGCTGGCTTCCCCTCATCTCTGCAACCTCTTAATGATGGGTGTCCTCAGGCTCCAGCCTTGGCCCGCCTCTCATTTCTATCATTCTCTGGGTGATCTCATTGGCTCATGTAGCTTAAAATCCATCTCCACACAATGACTCCCATCTCTCTCTCCAGCCCAGAGCTCTCACTGAACTTCTCATAAAACCTGCCGCAGTCAGCACTGGCACTTGGATGCCCAATCAACATGCTCAGAACTGAGCTCCTGACCTCCCTCCCACAGCCCTGCTCTCCTCCAGCCCTTCTCCACTCCGGTGTGAGCAGCTCCCGCCTTTGAGTCGTTCAGATGAAAATTTTGAATTTGTCTTTGACTCATCCCATTCATTCAGTTCATTAACACATCCAGTTCATTAACAAGTCCTGTAGCTCATTAACAAGTCATTCACACGTCCAGTTCATTAACAAGTCCTGTTGGCTCTACTTTTTTTTTTTTTTGAGATGGAGTCTTGCTCTGTCGCCAAGGCTGAAGTGTAGTGGCACGATCTCGGCTCACTGAACCCTCCCAGGTTCAAGCAATTGTCCTGCCTCAGCCTCCCGAGTAGCTGGGATTACAGGCGCGTGCCACCACGCCCAGCTAATTTTTGTTTTTTTTAGTAAAGACAGGGTTTCACCATGTTGGTCAGGCCGGTCTTGAACTCCTGACCTCAGGTGATCCGCTCACCTCGGCCTCCAAAAGTGCTGGATTACAGGCATGAGCCACCATGCCCAGCCGGCTCTATTTTCAAAATATGTCCTGAACCTGGCCCTCGTCTCCACCCCGTTGTCCAGGCTGGGCCACGGTCATCTCCCAGCTGCTTCCCTGCAGGGGCTTTCTCCTGCTCCTCCTGGTTCCACCTGGGCCCCCACAGTCTATTCTGCACCTCAGCCAAGGTGATCCTTTTAAAACACACATCAGATCCTCGTTCCTCTCCATCAGACCTTTCAGTGACTTCCTTCGCTACAGGCAAGTGAAGGCCCTTGAGTGGTCTCAGATCCACGTGCTCTACTCCATGATTTCTCAGACCTCACCCTCTTCAGCTTTTGCCAGCCACACCGGCCTCCTTGCTGTCCTGAGGGGGTCAGGCAGGCCTTGGCCTCAGGGTCTTTGCGCTGGCTATTCCCCTTGTGGGAAATGCTGTTCCCGCCCTTATCGCCTTCAAGCCTTTGCTACCCCCCAGCCCACCCAACTAAAAATAGCAAATGCACCTCCAGCTGACTTGGAAGTTGTACTCCACCCCCACCTCCCGCCAATGCTTAACTTCCATGCAGTTGTCACTTTCTAACCTCAAAATTTACTTCTGTAGTGTGTTTAGTGATCATCTCTGCTCCTGGGATGCCAGGTCCATGAGGACAGGAGTTCTTGACTCTCTTTTCCCAGCACATTGGCAGGGGTGCGGCTGGTGCTCAGGAAATGTTTACTGAGTGACAGGAGAGACGGTGAGGAAGCACCCACCTGCCGAGGGAGAGCCAAGCCAGCTCGGTCCCACCAAGAGCTCTCGGGGGCCTGGGGGAACAAACAGAAAGGTTTGTAAATAACGTTTAAACCAGACTGAGTTTTTTTTGTTTTTTGTTTGTTTGTTTGTTTTGTTT
>NW_016806413.1:19282-32129 GCF_001698545.2 Rhinopithecus bieti
CCCGAGTAGCTGGGACTACAGGCGCCCACCACCTCACCCGGCTAGTTTTTTGTAGTTTTTTAGTAGAGGTGGGGTTTCACCGTGTTAGCCAGGATGGTCTCGATCTCCTGACCTCGTGATCCGCCCGTCTCGACCTCCCAAAGTGCTGGGATTACAGGCTTGGGCCACCGTGCCCGCCTCAGACTGAGTTTTATTTTATTTTTTATTTTTATTTTTTTAGAGACAGGGTCTTGCTGTCTCATGTAGGCTGAAGTGCAGTGGCGTCATCACAGTTCACTGCAGCTTCGAAATTCTGAGCTCAAGGGGTCCTCCTGCCTCAGCTTCCTAAGTAGCTGGGACTACAGGCAGGCGCCACCATGCCTCGCTGATTGTTATTTTTTGTAGAGATGGGGTCTCACTATGCTGCCCAGGCTGTTCTCAAATTCCCAGGTTTAAGTGATCGTCCTGCCTCAGCCTCCCAAGGTGCTGGGATTATAGGTATGCACCACTGTGCCCAGCCCAGACTGAGTTTTAGGAGCCAAATGTGACCAGAAACTCAAGGCATCTGCTCCACAGTCATCAAGGGACAAAGCAGGAGCTTTGATGGAAGTCACCAAGTGCCCAGACCCAGCCCAGGCCACCCCACAAGCCAGTGCCCCGCCAAGGAGCCACAGCTTCTCCTGGGCGCATGCTGGCCTTCAGTTGCTGCCAGGAGCCCCGGGCCCCATGCTGTTGCAGTGGTCCCCACCTCAGTGCCTTGGAACCCAGGCCTGGGCTCCCAGCCTGTGGGCACTAGGCAGGCCCTGACCATTTTCTTTTCTTTTCTTATTTTTCTTTTTTATTTGAGACGGGGTCTCAGTCTGTCACCCAGGCTGGAGTGCAGTGGTGCCATCACAGCTCACTGCAAGCTTGACCTCCTGGACTCAGGTGATCCTCCTACCTCGGCCTCCAAAGTAGCTGGGACTACAGGTGTATGCACCACCATGCCTGGCTCCTCCAACAGTTTTCCATGAGAACAGAGGCTCCTGGGACAGCCAGGCTCTGCGGAGCCCAAGGAACCTGGCCCCCAACACTCTGCGCAGTCTCACCCAAGCTGACAGGCAGCTGTGGGCTGTGAGGTGAGAGTGAGACTCAGGCCACGGGACAGGGCCAAGATTGCAGACACTCAGCTGTCAGGTCGGAACGGCCGTGCATGGGGACGTGGGGCCATGGGGTCCTGGGGCTCCAGTGTCTATGGGATGCTGGCCTTGGTGCCCAGGGTGGGGCTGAGAGCCCCCAGGGCACCTCCACCGGGCACAGCGCTCCGTAGCCCCAGAGCAGCTCCTGCAGAGGCGTCTGTGAATGAGGAGGGGCAGCGCGAAGGTTAAACAGAAAGGGGGCCGCAGCCCGGGCTGCACTCCATCTCCATTCTGTCAAGCACATTTGCAGACACGCACGAGGGGGCACGGGAGGAAGTAACTCCGGTTGTGTCAGAGGCATCCACACTTCCATCACGAACCTGCCGCCTCCCACCTCCCCAGGGCGCTTCCGGGAGCTGGACGCAGCTGCCGGTCCAGGCTGTGTCTCTGCTCAGATGGCTTCTGTCCACATGGGAGGTCATGCCCTTGGGAATGACAGGCGGGAGGGCTCCCCAGGGGACCCCAGCCCCTACTTCCAGGAGAGGCTTTCGCTCTGGGGTGTGGGTTTCAAGCAGGAGGAGGGGCAGTGAATGACGGCCATCAGCAGTCACCAGACACAAGGCCAGGGCAATTAACTCACAGAGAGCCTGAGCGTCCCTGTCCAGGGCCCAAGGCAGGCCCACCCTCCCCTGCCCCTGCCAGGTGCTCTGCAGGAAGGATCCAGGTGCTGGGGAATTCCTGGGTGCCCCGGATGCTGAGCCAGGCCCCGATCAGCTCTTTGCCCTGGCAGGTCCCTCCCCTGGGAAGGGGGACCAGCTCCCAGCTCTACCACCTGGAAGGTGGGAGAGGGTTAGATCTGAGCTCACTCCCAGCTCCCGACACTCAGAACCCCAGGGTGGGGTCATTGGCCAGGGGGCCCACCCCGTGAGAAGCAGACCATGAGCCTGGCTGGGCACGTCTGCAGGCTGGAGGTGGGGGAGCTCTGCCACACAGGAAGGGACATGGGCAGATCACAGGTGGGTGGGGTACAAGAGCCCCTTCTTTACAAGCTGGCCTGAGCCTCTCCTCCCAATCACCATGCCCGTGGGTCTCAAGCCAAGGAGCCTTGGACTCCACTGTCCCACAGAAACACCCAGAGTGAAGGAGGGCACAGCTCAGGCCTCAGCGTCCTGGGTCTGTGAAATGGGCCCGTCCAGTGGGATGGCGGGCGTGGGCAGGCCAAGAGGTCATGGAGGCAGGAGTCGCTGACCATGGAGCTGGAGCTGCTCCGGGGCCCTGGACCTGCCGGACTGGGGACAGCCTCCGTGGGTGCTGGGGGTGCTTCAGCGGCTGAGCGGGTCTCCTGGTGCGCCGCCGCCTCCCGCCTCCCGGAGCCCCGGCCCCCACCCCGGCACACACACAACTATTTAATTTTGCTCTGGCAAGGAATAATAGAGTCCTGTGTATCTATTACAGATGCGGGGAGATTGGGCCGCCACAGGCTGCACAGCACATTCAGAGGCCTCACAAAGCCGGCTGCAATCGACTCGGCCTGCCATTATCCATTCAGCGGGCGTAATGAATGAGCGGGCGCAGCCTGCCATATACCACCCGGCCCAGATAACGGCTGAAAGGAGAAAATTAAATTTTGCTTTTGTTGAAACATTATGATTTATGTATTTGTAATGTAGGCTGTGGTGGGCGAGGGGGAAGCCTACTTCTTCAGGGTCACTGATGGCCCGCCGGCCACTCAGGGCTCAGCCCACTCCTCTGTGGGCAGGAACAACTCCCCCACCTGCTCATCCCCGGGAGGAGCCGGGGGCTGGCACATGGAGCCCGGGCAGGCGCGGTGGGTCCCCTTCCCCGGGAGTAGCCAGGGGCTGGCACACAGAACCTGGGCAGGCGTGGCGGGCCCCCTCCCCTGGGACGCTGGGCTTGGCTCTCGGAGCAGGCTGGGGGCGGCTTCTGTGAGGCTTGGACCCAGGACCGGGCATTCTGATCGCCCCGTGCCCTGTCTGAACCTATAAAAATAATTAACTTCTCCTGGCTGGCCCTGGAGAGACAGACACGTGAGAACATCCCCTGTAATTTATAGCCTAGCGGTCCTGTCCCTTAATGCAGCAATCAGTGCAGGCTTATCACGTTGTGGAGGGTAATGAACTTGCTTCCTCCTAGCTCGCGGGCTCCTAAGCCAGGGTCTGGCAGTGCGGCACACCCTCAGAGGGCCAGTGGCTGGCGTAAAGGAGTGGGCAGGGGGGCTCCCCTACAAACGGACCACCAGGGAGCCGAGGGCCCCTCCCATTACTGGACAGGGCAGTGCCTGGCAGCCATAGGCTCGGATGGCCATGTGGCTGCAGGGAGGCCCTGCCCTGGGCTGTGTGGTGAGAGCCAAGGGCAAGCCCGGGTGACAGACTGGGCCCTTCCTGGCGTGTGGAGGGCCCTGGTAGAACCTTCCCCCCCGGGCCAGTGCGTGCCCAGCCAAGGACCTCACTGAGGGCAGCTGCAGTGCTGTGACCTCACCTCTGCACCAAGGGCAACTGAGTGCTGCGACCTCACCTCTGCACCGAGGGAAGCTGAGTGCTGCAACCTCACCTCTGCACCGAGGGTGGCTGCAGTGCTGCGACCTCACCTCTGCACCGAGGGTGGCTGAGTGCTGCAACCTCACCTCTGCACCGAGGGTGGCTGCAGTGCTGTGACCTCACCTCTGCACCGAGGGCAGCTGCAGTGCTGTGACCTCACCTCTGCACCGAGGGCGGCTGAGTGCTGCGACCTCACCTCTGCACCGAGGGCGGCTGAGTGCTGCGACCTCACCTCTGATGTTCCTTCAGAGCCCTAACAGCCCCCCAGAGCCCACACGTGACTCCTTATCACACTGGACAGGCGCATTCCCACACAGATGGAAAAACGGAGGCTCACAGAGGCTAAGCAGCCCCAGGGCACCAGTGTCAAGCCGACTCGGGGTTGTCCACCCCCACACTGACCCCTGCCTGGAGAGAAGGACCATCCTCACCCCCTCACCGGAGGCCTCCTGCAAGCTGTGGTCACAGCTGCGGCAGCCCCTCCTCTTCCACCTGGGGGAGGAGCGGGGCTCCATGGCCCACATGCCGAGCATGGGAGACTTAGCCATGCCACCATCAGGGTGTCTCCCTTGGGCCCCTGCATCCCCCTGACCGCCGTCCTCCTGAGGGACAGTGCCCATCTCAGCTGCCATCTGCTCCCAGGGCCTAGCACAACCTGGATAGAGCCCTCTCCTCCTGCTCCCCTGCTCCCCTCCAGGGCCCAACTGAGTATCCAGCAGCCTGGGGTGCAAGCTGGGACTGGGTCTCACTGCCTCTGCCCCCTAGAAAGGCCTCTGAGCCACCCCAACAGGCAGAAGCAGCCTGGTCTCTGCTTTGAGATGCTAGATCCAACCATGCCTGAAGCAGGCAGGTCAAGGCCCACTTGGCTGTGTGAGCAGGGAGGTGCCTGTGATGCTTTGTGAGTACGGGCTCCTGTTGCTTGCAGTACAGGGAACAGGCTGTGCCTCTGTCTCCCTCTGGAGCCACATGCTCTCCCTTTGGGAGCCGGTGGCACACCCTCCTTCTGAGGCATACCAGCTCCCAAACCTGACCTTCCTGGCTCCCATGCTGCCTGCCTCTCAGGAGCAGGAACGTGGTGGGCCCGGCTCAGTCAGGCACCCATCCTGGAGCTCAGCGGGCCGTGGAGGTTGGGGTGGGCTACATCAGCTCCTGACGCCTGAGGGTGAGAGGGCAGGCTCCCATGGTCCCTCTGACAGGGCAGGTTTGATTACACCCATTTTCCAGTTGGGGAATTTGGGCCACAGAGATGAAGTCAGGTATGGAGGGCCAGAGTGCTTGTGGGAGCCAAGATCTGAATTCCCCTTCCCCTTTTCTACCTCGCTCTCCAGCCTTGCTAGCCCCAATGTCTCTTGGCCCCTGGAACCCTCCCCAGGAGGCTGCCCAGCTGCTGGGCTCGGTCCACCAGGCAGGCAAGTTGTGACAGCCAGCTATGCATGGTCTCTCTCTTCATGCATCAGGAGAAGGCCCTCCTCGGTCCTGCGGCAGAGGCGGAATTTGCTTTGGGGCAGATTCTTTGTTCTGCTGGTTCATCACTGTCACGGGATTGCCGCAGTTCTGTGGGGCCGGGTGCACGTCGGTGGTGTGGGCACCGCTGGGCCCCTCCTGGGAACAGACCTCTCTCCTCATCACCGCAGCACGAGGAGGTTTTTGCGTGTGCAGAAGGTGCCGAGCCGAGCCACGGTAATTTTATTAAGAGATTTATTTTACTTCAGATGCTGCTTCCTCCAGTGCGGCTCCATGCCCCACGGCAGTTGTGCTGGTGGAAGGGGCCTCTGCCAGCTGGGGGCTCACCAGGCAGAGAGCCCCATCTCTGTCCTTTGCCTTTCTGGTGGATCCCTGCCTGGGCTTTGCCTCTGCAGCCCCCTGCCCCACAGGTTCAGACCTCAGGTCTTCTCCACCACTGCCACATGCCAGAGCCTGTAGGGGGGCCTCAGAGAGTCTGGGAGGTGGGACTCCTACCCCTCGGCCATCATCAGGTCCGTGAGGACACCCAGGGAACGTTGGCAGGGACCATTACCAGTGACCTGCCGAGGCCCCGGACTCTGCTCTACCAGCCAGCTGTGCCGGCCACCCTGTCCCGGACGGTGCCTATTCATGTGGGAACCAGGGTAGGATGTGGTTCTTCCCACCAGATGATAGAGGCCTGGGCCACTTGGCAAGGGCGGGGGCTCCAGAGATAGATACGAGGAGCCCCCTCTGCCCAACTCCCAGAAAGGCCGAAGCTCTGCAGTGGGAGGAAGTCCTGCTACGTCCTGGGGGGGCAGCAGCACAGGGCAGAGGGACAGCCCCTCCACAGCTCTTCCTGGCCAGCCCTCCCCACTGTCTGCCAGGAGGTTGCTTCTTCCAGGAAGCCTTTCCTGACCAGCCCAGGGCTCCAGGGTCTGGGGCTTCCAGCTGCTGTGGGTGTTGCACATTCTCTTGGGGACGGTCCCCTCCCTCCCGCGCCCCGCTCCTGGGGCCCACTGTGGCCAGAGCAAGCGTGCACTCAGGGACCTCGGGGCCTCCTGGGGAGCTGCTGACCCCAGGCAGAGAGATTGCACATCCCTAAGAGCCCACAGACACTCCAGTGTTTGCCAGTTGTCCCTTTGGCTGCAAGAGTGACTGAGTTTGGGTGGGAAGATGCAGGTCCCTCCAGAACAAGGTGTGCACTGTTGGTCGATGACGTGGAGCCAGATCCACCCTCAACCTTGGCTCCCTGCAGGGCACGGGGCCCCCCAAGATCCTGGTGGTGCTCAGCACGACGGGTGCTTCTGAGTTCACCAGTCCAGTGGGCATGGAGCGTGGCTTTATTTGCTTGTCTGGATTCCTAACGACTTCAGCCTCTGCACCTCCTGGGTTTTCCCTGCTGCAAACTGCCATTTGGCATTGTCCCCTAGTTTCCAGCCGAGACGGCGTCATCGTGCTGCTGTGTAATTTGACTTGTGGAGTTCTAGATACCAAGTGTCTGTCGGTTTTAGACGTCGCAAACGTCCTTTCCAGTGTGGCCTATCCATTCGCTTCTGGGCAGCAAAATCCTCAATTATTTGATGGCATCACAATGTGTCCATGTTTGTCTTCTAGTTTATACTTTTGAACATTTGTTTGAGAATCTTTCTCCCACCTGTGGCTGAGAGTGACGTCATCTAACTTCCCGTTTACCGTGTTCCATTCAGACCTGTCATCTTCAGGAAGCCGCTGTGTGCAAGGCGGGTGTGAGGCCCCACACCCACCTCGGGGCCACTGTCCACAGTCCCTCCCCCGACCCCAGACACCACTCCTCAGACCTCCTAACGAAGCCACCTTGGTGGAGGGGCCTTCCCCACCATCACCGCCAGGCCCGGCACCCAGCGTTGAATCTGCGTGTCTTGTATGTTGGGGAAAACGCTTGTTTACCCTTAGGTTTGAGGTCTGTAGCCTCACAGGCCCCTCTCCCCTGAGCTTGGAGAGCAGGTGTCAGAGCCACGCAGGGTGCCTGGCTTGAGAGGGAGGTGGGCAGCGGTCCCCTACTCACTTTGAAGGGCCACCTCGCCTGGCCAATGGCCCATAGGCCAGCCTCACCCGCCTCTCTGAGCACCAGCAGCTTTTCTGCCTCTGCCGTCAACAGGATCCCCCCAGGTCTCCGACTGTGTGTGAGCCAGCGGAGCTCTGACTGTGTGTGAGGGGGACGGGATAGGGCCACAGAGCCGTGCATGTCAACGGAGCCACCAAACTGCCCTACAGTGTGACCGTCACGTGGGCCCAGCCCTCCAGAGCTGGCACCAGGAGGGTGTGCAGGCACCCGGTTTTCATCAGCCCAGGGAGCCCAGTGGAGTGGATGTCCAGGGCAGGGCAGGCCCCGACGGGAGGCCCAGCACGGCTCCTGTGGGGATCCTACCTGCTCCCAGAATTCCCCCTGGGAGCCCCTTGCAGGTTTATCTGTTGCTGCTGGAGGCACGGCCTGAGGATTTTGCAATCCCGTTTCATCTGCTGGGAGTAGAGACACATAAATAACGGGTCTGATAAGATTGAGATATTGAGTGTTTTCTAAGAAGGAAGCAGGAGTGATGGAAGTTTTTCGGGTTTTAGGTTATTCTGGGCAGGGATGGGAGGCGAGCGTGTCTGGGAGACTGACAGTGTGGTCGAGGGGAGCCGGGCAGCAGACAAATGTCGTTCTGAAGAGCATGAAATTTATACAGCACACTCTCTCCCCTGATCACTCGGGACTCCTCCTGCATTTCAAGGTCACTGTGTGTGAAGGAGGCTCACAGTGAGGCTGTGGCCCGGGCCTCAGTGTGACTGCCAGGTGGGCATGGAGGGACCCTGTGTTGGCCGAGGAGTAAGAATCGGGGCCCGGTCCCACCACGACCCAGGACTCACCCTTGCCTCGCCCCTGCCACAGCCCCCCGGGTTAGAGGCTGTGGCTTGGACAGGCGGGGGCAGGGGCCCTTCTGTGGCCCTGAGGCTGTAGCCAACCCTGCCTTGGAGTGTGGAGACCCGGGGACTGCTCAGGGAAGGACCCACAGCCGGGTCCTTGTGACCCAGACAGTGTAGAGCAGTGACGGGCTGCCATGAGCCGGGAGACAGGCGTGAGGGGATCCGGGTTCAGTCACGACGCCGGGTCAGGGAGTGTGGGTGCCTCCACATTGCGGCCACAGGGGATGTGGGGAGGCTGCCCTGCCCTGCCAGGGAGGATGGAAAGTGCCCCTGGCTGTGGGTGCCGCTTCCTGAGCCTGTTTTCATCTACACAGTGGGGACGAGAGCAGTGCTGGGCCTACGTACCCGGCTGGGCTGCGTGAGGTCTTCCAGGGAAGGCGTGGGAAGGCCCTGCCACCCTCAGCCGTGGTGCGGGGCCATCTCGGGGGCAGGAGGTCTTCCTCGGCTACCTGTCCTGGGTTCTGCCTCCTCACCCCCAATGTCCCTCGTGGTGAGGCCCCTGATGAAAAGCTCAGCCCAGCCTGGGTGCTGGAGGCCAGCTGGAGCTCAAGGCTTTTCCTCCTGAGGAGCTGCAGCCTTGGTGCGTCCAGAGACAGCTCAGCCACTGCTAGAGGGGCTTCGGGCTCCCACTTTCCCCCCAGCCCCACCCCACCACAGGGCAGAGGAAATCTGGAGCCACGTGGGGAACACAAACTGTTTCCATGTGGCTTTGCTTTCTTGTAGCTTACAGAACATGGAGCCAAGCACCCAGAGAGCCAAACCTGGCCTGGAAGGGTGGGAGACAACAAAAGGGGTAGTGAGTGGGAAGAAGGAAAGCGACCTGCCCACAGCCCAGACCCAGCTTGACAGCCAGCCCGGAGCACCATCTCTGAACTGAGTGGTCTGGGATACAGTCCAGGATGTGGGAGAATGGTGGAGAGCTGGTGCTCAGCCTCTAGCAACCACAGAGGCACAAAGAGTGCTGTGCATCATGACCACAGTGTCATCCTCCACATTTACTCACTTGTACCCTCTGTTCACCTGGGACTCTAATCCTCTTCCAGGGCAGGAACAGTGTCCTGTCCTTCATACCATTCCCTAGAATGGAGGAGGGGTGAGATATGTGTGATGGATGGAAGAGCAGATGGATGAATGAGCGGATGGATGGGTGGATGGAAAGATAGATGGATGGATGGATGGATGGATGGATGGATGGAGAGATGAATGGACAGATGTATGTATGGATGGGTAGAGGATGGATGGATAATGGATGGATGGATGGAGAGATAAATGAATGGACAGATGTATGGTATGGATGGATGGGTAGAGGATGGATGGATTGATGAATGGATGACATGGATGGATGGAAGGATGGATGGATGGAAGGATTGATGGATGGATGGATGGATAGTGGATGGATGGATGGAGAGATGAATGGACAGATGTATGGATGGATGGTTAGATGATGGATGGACGGGTGGATGGGTGGCTGGAAGGGTGGATGGATGGATGCATGGATGCATGGATGGATGGATGGATGGGTGGAAGAGATGGATGGATGGATGCATGGATGGATGGATGGAAGAAGTGGATGTATGGATAGATGGAGAGATGGATGGATAACGGATGTGTGGATGGAGAGATAAATGAATGGACAGATGTATGGATGGATGCGTAAATGATAAATGGATGGATGGATGGAAGAAATGGGTGTGTGGATAGATGAATGGATGGATAATGGGTGGATGGAGAGATAAATGAATGGACAGATGTATGGATGTATGCATAGATGGACGGATGGATGGATGGATGGATGGATAGGTGGATGGATGGAAGGATGGATTGATGGATGGATAGATGGATGGGTGGATGGTAGAGGGTGGATGAAGATATGGATGATGGATGACAAAATGGATGGATGAATGGGTGAGTGGGTGGATGGATGGATGCTTGGATGGGTGGATGGAAGAGACGGATGATGGATGCATAGATGGATTGATTGATAGAATGGTGGATGGATGGATGGAAGAGATGGATGGATGGATGGATGGATGGATGGATGGATGGATGGAGGAAGTGGGTGTATGGAAAGATGAGTGGATGGATGGATGGATGGAGAGATAAATGAATGGACAGATATATGGATGGATGTGTAAATTATGGATGGATGAATGGATGGAAGAAATGGGTGTATAGATGGATGGATGAATAATGGATGGATGGAGAGATGAATGAATGGACAGATGTATGGAAGGATGCATAGATGATGGATGGGTGGATGATAGAGGATGGATGAAGATATGGATGATGGATGAAGAAATGGATGGATGGATGGATGGATGGATGGATGGATGGATTGGTGAGTGGGTGGATGGATGGATGCTTGGATGGGTGGATGGAAGAGATGGATGGATGGATGCATGGATGGACTGATGGATAGAAGGGTGGATGGATGCATGGAAGAGATGGATGGACAGATGGATGGATGGATGGATGGATGGATGGATGGATGGATGGATGAATGGAAGAAGTGGGTGGATGGATGGATGGATGGATGGATGGATGGATGGAGAGATAAATGAATGGACAGATGTATGGACAGATGTGTAAATGATGGATGGAAGAATGGATGGAAGAAGTGGATGTATGGATAGATGGATGGATGGATAATGGATGGACGGAGAGATAAATGAATGGACAGATGTATGGATGGATACGTAGATGATGGATGGATGGATGGATGGATGGATGGATGAATGGATGGGTAGATGGATGAGTGGATGATAGAGGATGGATGAAGATATGGATGATGGATGAAGAAATGGATGGATGGATGGGTGAATGGGTGGATGGAAGGATGGATGGATGATGGATGGGTGGATGAAGAAATAAATAAGAAAGATAGTTATGAAATGGGAGTGCTCCCTGATGCCCCTCACAGGACATGCGACAGGGGTGTGGCTCATATGTTCGGCTGCCGTGCACTCAAATCCCTTATGGGAGAGGGAGCATGCAGATGGGCAGGTGCAGGAGCCAGAGCAAGTGCTTTTGGGTTCCAGCCCCACAGTAACTTCTAGGGGTGGTGCCTGCACTGAAGCCCCATTGAGTGTGTCACAGTGCTCCTTTAGCTCTGCCCTCCACAGACAGCTTTAAGTGTTAACCAGCTCAGTGCCCTCTTGGTACCCAGGTTCTTGTCTGGCATCCAGGAAGAATCAGGTCACATGGACAAACAAGGATGGTAAATGTGGGGGATTTTATTGCCAGATGGAGGTGGCTCTCCATGGGATGGATGGGGAGCTGGAAAGGAAATGGAGTGGGAAGATGATCTACCCCTGGAGTCCGGCTGTCCCACAGCTGATCTCCTCTCCCACTGTCCCCAGCCAAGCTCCTCTCGACGTTCAGATGTTCCTTCTCTTCTCTCCTTCTCTACCGCACCAGTCTTCTGTTCCTCTGCTCTTCTGCTCATCTGCTTGTGGAACCTGGGGGTTGGGGTTTATATGAGTATAGGATAGGGTGGTGTGGTGGGCCACAAGGCAGCATTTGGAACAGGAATGCCTGTTCCCATTTAAGGCTTCAGGTTTCCAGGCTTGAGGATGGGGTCTTTGCCGGGGAACCACTCTCTTCCACCCAGTATTTCCCTGTCTCCTGTCTGTATCAGTTGAGGGGGGTGGGTGATGGATGGACAGATGAAGAGATGAGCAAGTGGATAAATGTATAGATTGATAGATGAATAGGTGACTGGATGGATAGGTGGGTGGGTGGATAGATGGATGGAAGAATAAGGGGTAGGCAGTCGGATGGGGGTGTGGCTGGATGGGTGGATGAATAGGTGGGTGAATAGATAGATGGATGGATGGATAGATAGATGGGTAGATGTGTAGATGAACTTGAGCAGCTGAATGTGGCTGCACACAAACACACAATCATGCTGAACTTGGATAAATCCATGGCCACGAGCCTCCAGAGGCTGCTTAACACTGCTTAGCAATCCTGTTCCTTTTCTCTTCCTCACTCACACTCTTGCTTTCAGGGACACTTCTCCCCTCACCAGTCTCTTCTTTCCTTAAACTGCTAACACCCTCTGCTTACTCTTCAATCTCAGCTGCTGACTTTACTTCTTCATTCACTGAAATCTAGGATAACCAAAAAGAGAAGTTCCTCATTCTCCCATTAAAAGCTCTGCACCTGGACATGGGCAAAAGGTATGTGCTCCTAGTGAAGGCAGGCACTGCCTCATGGGCACCAGACTCCAGCCCCTGTCACATAAATGGGCCAATTGAGTGATGGAGAAATGGATGCATGGGTAAGTTTATGAATTGATGAACGAGCAGGTGGACGGATATATGAATATACAGAGGTGGATGGAGGCTTGGTGGGTGGATGGACAGGTGAATAGATAGACATACGAAAGAGCTGATGAACTAATGAATGGGTGGATGGGCAAATTTATAGTTTGATGGATGAATGTATAAGGGGCAAACAGATGGTATGAGCGCCTGATGGATAAAAGGAGAGAGGATCGGCCGGGCGCGGTGGCTCACGCCTGTAATCCCAGCACTTTGGGAGGCCGAGGCGGGTGGATCACGAGGTCAGGAGATCGAGACCATCCTGGCTAACATGGTGAAACCCCGTCTCTACTAAAAAATACAAAAAAATTAGCCGGGCGTGGTGGCGGGCACCTGTAGTCCCAGCTACTCGGGAGGCTGAGGCAGGAGAATGGCGTGAACCCAGGAGGTGAGGCTTGCAGTGAGCCGAGATCACGCCACTGCACTCCAGCCTGTGACAGAGAGAGACTCTGTCTCAAAAAAAAAAAAAAAAAAA
>NW_016806413.1:33065-49647 GCF_001698545.2 Rhinopithecus bieti
TGTGCCCACCCCACTCCCCAACCAGGCTCCAGTGCCCACCCCACTCCCCAACCAGGCTCCTGTGCCCACCCCACTCCCCAGCCAGGCTCCTCTACCCACCTTACTCCCCAATCAGGCCCCTGGAGGGGCCAGGAACAGGCGAGTACCAGGACCCCTGGGCAGGAGCCTGGAGAGTACTGGGACAGCTGGTGGTGTGTTTAGGAACAGGCTGGACAGCGAGTGTGGGGACGGCGCCCCAACTCACACATGATGGCCTTGAATGCACATTCTCATGATGGCCACTCTCCAGTGTCCCTGACCCCATGTTCACATAGCCTCTGCCCTTTGCATCCATGGAGGTTGGTGCACCCCTGACCAGCAGGTCTGGTTCCCGTCTCCCCCACCCTTGGTTTCTCTAGGGAAGTTTCTGGGAATCCAGGACCTTCTGGGAGGGCGGGGAAGATGGCGTTGGCCCCACTGTGTCCAGCTGTCTGATTTAAGTCCATCATCACAACTCCCAGTCCCACGATGGGGGCTGCCCTGCCCTGCACTGCCCCCCAGGCAAAGGGCCAGCCCCTCACCCAGCTCCCATAGCAGTGAGCGGTCCCCTGAGAGGGTCACCTGGGAGGGGCAGGACAGCCCTCCGAGGCCCCAAGAACCACGCTGCAGCACTGATCTGACGGCCATCCCTGCAACGGTCAAGGGTGACCATGAGGCAGCTGGCAATTATGTGATTTCCAAGCGACTCATTCTGGGGCTAGGGCTGCTGCCACTTCAGGCCCAACTTCGGTGGTGGTGGCAGGCTTGGGAGACGCTGCTGACATTTCTGAATCCGTGGAGTCACTGAGGCCCCAGCACCTGGGCCTGCATCCTGGCCACTGCATTCCTTCCACAGGATTCAGACGTTCCCGCCATGGGGATCCCTGTGCTGGCCTCACCTAGGGCTGAGCAACGAGGGCATGGCCGAGCCCCCTCTCTAGAGCTGCACGCTCCCTGCTCTGGGGTGTGGGAGACCGGTACTGGAGAGGCTGGAGGCTCTGCCCCATGGGGCCCATGTGCCTTAGTGACCTGCTGAGGCCCCCAAGGTCTTCCAAAGCCCATGGAGGCCCCACGATGCCTCCAGCCTCCCCACAGGAGCCTCCCTGTAGCCTCTGGGTCTGTGCAGCCCTCCTGTAACCCCATAGCCTCCCTCACCTGGGCCTCCCCTGAGCCCTGGCCTCCACCCTGAGGAGTCACAGGAGGGCCATCCTTGGCCCGTGTCGAGGGAGATGCGATTGCTCCGTGGGCAACCCTCCCGTGTGGGGACCACACCCTTCCAGACCAGCCCCTCCCCTGCACCTGCTCCCACCACAGGGAGCCAGGACCTCGCCCAGCCCCCAGCCTCTCCCCACCACCCAACCTCACCCCGGCCTTCTGGTGGGGTCTCCAGTCCTTGCTGCTCACACTCCTGTTCAGAGGAGATCACAGCCCAGGTCTGGCCCCCAGCAGCCTCCCTGCTGCCAAACCAACCGGAGTCACCCCATTCCTGGACCTCCATCCCCTGGACTGGCCCTGTGGCCACGCCTCCCCCTGGTGGCCATGCCTCTCCCGGTGGCCACGCCTCCCCCAGTGGCCACGCCTCCCCCGGGGACAGGCCACCGCTGGTCATGGTTGTTCCAGGCTTGAGGCAGACCCCGCTTCCTCCACCCCTGGACTCTTGGGCTCCTCAGGGCTGGGCCTGGGCCTTCCAAGCCCCTCTCCTATCGGTGGCCTGTCCCCATCTGCAGATTCAGCTACTGTCCCAGAACAGCCAGGCCCTGCTCCACAGCCAGCCACAGCCAGCACCCAGGCCTGGGCCCTTCACACTCCCAGCACAGTGAGTGTGTGTCTGAGTGTGCATGTGTGGGCGTGCACGCACCTGTGTTCCCATGTGTCCTAGTACTCAGGTGTGCTCACGTGACATACTCGTGTTTATGTGTGACCGTGCATGCGTATGCATGCGTGTGTCCCTGTGCATGAGTGTATATGCATAGTATGTGTGTGTTTGCATGTGCCAACGTGTGTGCAGCTGTACGGGGCCTGGCCTGCCCCCCACTCACCCCATGAAGGCCCCTCGGTACCACCACCCAGAGGTCTCAGTCCCAACCTGGGTGTGCTTCTGGACTGCAGCTGTGTGCAAGTCTGGGCTTTCAGGGAGAGCTCCCTGGTGGCTTCCTCCTGCCCCCGCCACCCTCCTACCACCCTGGGGACAAGGCTGTGCTGGGTGTTCAGGGCCGGGGTGGGGAGACCTTTCTGTGGGATAACTACAGGATCTCAGGGATGAGCTGGGATTTCACCGGGAGAGACAGTGAGATCAGCACCTGTAGCTGTGGGACGGCGTAGGCAGGGGCCTGGTTCTGGGAAGAGCCCAGCACTCTGACTGGGGCAGAGGAGGGGAGCCCCTTGCGGGCAGGCTGTGACCTGCAGGCTGTGACCTGCAGGCTGTGAGTGGGAACCAGGCTGAGGGACCACCAGGGGTCCCGGGTACAGCACCTGGGTGCCCCACGGTCCCCCCTCCAATTGCCTGACAGAGCCCACTGTGGCTGCTTCCTGATCTGCAACCCACCTGCCCAGCCCACCACCCACATCAGCAGCTGGGGAAAGGTGTGCACGTGGGCATGGCAGGTGAGGGCAGGAGAGGGGGACTGGCCCAGGGGAGGGCCTGGCCTGGCTAGTCCTAGCACCCACCTCTTCCTCTCAGAGATGAGATGCTCCCTCTGCCTGGGATCCCCTTCCTGCCCCTGTGTGCTGGTCACATCCCCTCCTCATCCACACCTCTGCTTGGTTGACTCCCTCAGGACACCCCCTGACCCCTCAAGGCCCCAGCCACCCTCATGGTGCACACTACACTTGGCATGACCTGATTGATGCCAGGCTCTAGGGAGGGCAGAGGCCTCGTCTGCCAGGTCTTGGCTATCCCAGAACCTGGCACAGGGTGTGACCCCAGGAGGGGAGAAGGAATTCCACCCCTCCTCCAACCCCGGGAAGGTAATGGGGGTGCTTCCAAAGCAAAGAGCTCCTGCTCACACTGATCTGGAGAACTCAGGACTCAAACCAAGTCAGGTTCTTCAAATAGGACTTGTCAGTGCCTTTGGAGACTGGCATCGAGTGCCCCTCTGCCCCTGCCCTGAGCAAAGCCTGCAGGAATGTCCTTGGCATGTTTGACCCCATGGCTCTGACGTCTTGCAGAGAAGTGATATTGTCAAGGGGCAAGTTCTCCTGCAGGAAAGAGAGGAGCAGGGAGAAAGGGAGTGGGCACCAGCCGAGCCCTGGGGGCTTCTGCCGCCAGCCAGCCCCTTGCCTCCAGAGTGCCAGGGAGGAGTTCAGAGAGCTTTCAGTCCATCCTGCAGCACCTCCCCAAGCAAGGGCACACTCATGTCAGGGGCTGGAGAGGGACAGGGCTGGGTCCGGGCCTACTGGGACACCAGGAAGGTCACTGACACTGGGCCTTCTGGGCCTCGAGTCCAAAGCCCACGTGTGATCAGGAGGCTGGCCTGGAGGCCCAGCGCAGCCCTAGAGCTCTCCCTGGCCTGGGAAGGGGTGTGTGCTGGGGGCCCTGGAAGGCTACAGGGAAGCCACCATTTCAATTCAGACCTCTCACCACCCCTGTGGGACTCCAGGTGTGGAAGCCCAGCTGGAATAGCCACACTGAGTCGGTGGGGGAACCACACTCCCAGGCCCCAAGGGTCCCCATCCTTCCACATTCTTGGAGGGGAGCCACACCTGAGGGACCCCAAGGTCTCCCAGGCCAGAACCTTGAGGCTGCACGACTTCAGCCACTCAGGCCTGGACCACTGCAAGGCTGGCCAAGGAACAGGGGAATCAGGTGCTGCCTGAGCCTAAGTGAGGGGCTTCCACGGGCCCTCCAGGAGAGCTGGCTGGAGGGCTACATGCCCAGCCTCTGGCGAGCGAGGGGATGGAGGCCTTGTGACCTCTGACCCCGTCTTCACCCCAGGACCAGGCCACAGGATGCAGTGAGTCGGAGGGTCCTGGAGGCAGTGCCTGGCTCCCCACCTCCCTGGCCAACCCCCATCCCGTCCCCCCACCTGCTGCCCCAGCCCGCTAAGAAGTTGGCCACAGGCACCCCCAGCCCAGTGCCTGTGAAAGGCTCCATGGCAGACATGGTGGCTCCAGAAGTGTCCCTGCTCCCCAGGAGCCAGCTGCAGGAGCTGGGGGCATGGCAGGCGGGCCGGGGGGCTCTGTGGCGCGCAGCGAAGGCTATTTAAATGCTCCATTGGAGAGGGATTAAAGTTTACGCAAGGTCACTGAGGATGTGATAATTATAATCACAGGTTTTTGGCTCCACAATGACAGCCATTTGTTATTTCCACTCGGGTGGCTCCCGCAGCCCCGAGCTGGTGACAGGCGTGGACTGATTTAGTGGCCCGAGCCCATGCCCCTCCCCTCCCACTGCAGTCCCAGCAGCCCCCACTGCTGGGGGCTACCAAGGGCTCCACCCCCTGGGGACGAGGAGAGTCTCATTATGAGATGGGAGGGGGGAGTGGTGACGGAGAGGGATGGTGGCAGAGGCAGGGGATGGGTGGGGGCAGGGCGAGGGGCATCCCCACCTGGGAGTGGAGAGACTGTTGATGTACAGGCTGCCCATCAGCGTGTGAGCCTGCCTGGCCCAGGCCTCAGTTTCTCCATTTATGAGTCTCCATGCACCAGCTGTGCCCTGAGGATCCTGGCCCCACCTCTGGCCAAATTCAGTCTCGTCTTTACTGCCCACACTCGCAAGTCCTTGGCGGCCAATGCACCTGACAGGAAAGGTTCTGTCCACTCCCCACCGTCTCCAGCTACAATTGCTGCTCTGTATTTCGACATTTCCCTGGAATTGAGTCCATTTTGCCAGGTGAGAGTCTGCCCTGGGCCCATCACAGCTATGCCCAGTTTCCCCAGCCTAACAGGGAGGCCATGGGGCCCCAGGTCCCTGGAAAGGAGAGCCGGAACCAGGCCCCACCTTGAGTGAGATAGTGGCTCCCTGAACTGGGGGTCCATAAGCCCCAGACCACCTGTGCCTAGGCAGTCTCAGCAGGCAGTACTTGGTGGGACAGGGTGGCTGTGATGGGTTTGGAGATTTGTCCTGAAGTGGTGCCAGGCCGCTGTGTCTTCCTGAACTCTTGCTGGCTACAGGCCAAGCCCTTTGTGACTGGCGTCCTCTGCACCCGGATGGCTTCACTGGGGGAGGGAGTGGGGAGAGCTGGCCTGCCCACGGGGCATCGCGGCACGCGGTGAGGGGTGACCTGGGCCGAAGGAGGATCCCAGGCCTCTGCTAGGGCAGGGAGGCCAAGGGAGTTTGGGCCGGAGGGCACACCCCGAGCGCCCTGCCTGCCTCCCGCCTGTTGCCGGCCTATGATTGATGCAGGTTTTTTTTGTTTGTTTTGGCAATCAGAGGTGTGAGCGCTTTAATATATATTAAATGGTGATAAATAAGGGGTCCAGGCAGTCGGCCTGACGCGGCATTTGTCTTGGAGGGAGCAGAGATTGATATCTCGTGGGCGGCATTAAAAACTCCCGCCACAGTGGCCGTGGGGGGCCCCGGGGCGGCCGCGCTCCTCTCCGGGCAGGGCCGGGACCACCCTCAGCCGCTGTCCCCAGCCCCACACCCTCAAACCATCCCCTGCCTGCAAGCCTGCGACCCTGCACGCCCGGACCCACCCGCGGGTGACTGGCCCCGAAAGTCCCTTAATGCCCCAGCAGCCTCAGGCCTCGATGGCCCGGACACCCCGGGCTCCCCCGGCTCCCCCAGATCCTCCCGTTCGCCCCTTGGCCGGCGCCCTAGGCCCGCAGCCCACCTGCACGGGGCCGAGGGGCTGCTGCGCTTCTGCAGGAGCCCATGCTGGCCTGAGAGGCACAGGGCACGAGGGCACAGGGTCCCGGGGCCGGCCCAGCCCTGTCCCCCGCCAAGGTCTTAGTGCCAGGGCCCAGCCTGGGGCAGCTGCATCCTCCACCCTGGGCTTCATTCACCCCGGCCTGCCCTCATCTGATTGGATGGACCTAGGTCATGTGTGCCCCAGCCAATCCTCACATCCGGGGCCGTGCACCGCCTCTGATTTGAGCCAATCACGGTTCACTTGGTGGCAGGGACTTCTGCAACTCAGCGGGTGGGAGGGGCCTCCACCAGGGTTGCCTTGACCTCTAGCTGACCTCTGCCTGACCTCTGGCTGACCTCTACCCTCCCCTCAGGAGGAATGCCCCAGGGTGAAGACAAGGTGGCGACCAGGCTGTGCCGTCCAGGTGCCTGAGCCTGGAGCTGGAGACCTGGACGCCCCTGGGGGCCTTGGGGTGGGGTCACCAGGCAGTGGACACTGGGGGCATTGGGATGGAGGCACCGGGGAGATCTGGGAGGTGGGATCTGGGGAACATGGGGGAGGGGCACAGGAGGGTGGGCGCTGGGGCCATGAGGTGGAAGCACTGAAGGAGTGGGAAGGAGGTGCCCGAGGAGTGGGCACGCCGCTGGTTGCTGTGAGGTGGCCACTGGGAGCGATGGGGCCACTGCAGGGGGCGGTAAGGGGCACTGGTGATGCAGGACGGGTGAGCCCCAAAGTCAAGGCCGTATCTTGGGAGAGAATCCAAGGGCAGGGGTCACAGCAGAGGCAGAGGTGCCCCTCCTCGCAGACCAGGGCTTCGCACGGGCAGCGCGTCCAGAGTGGCGGCTCAGAGGCAGCTCTGGGCTCATTATGCCCACTTTTAATGATATGCAAATGAAGGGTGGTTTATGCAGAATTTTCCAGAATGAGGGCAGTGACGTCTGGGTTGTCAGTGGTTGCCATGGAAAGGGGCAGGAACTTCTGGCTGTTGCCATGGCAGTGGTGACTGACATGACACACTGGTGGGTGTGTCTTATTGGAAGGTGCTTCTGCCCCAGACCTGTTTTGGCTAGTCCTCAATTTGGTCCAGCGTCCAAGCCACACCTCTGGAGTCGAATTCTGCCTCTTAGCTTACTGTGGAAGGGGGCACTGGGGTCACTTTGGGGGCACTAGAGTCACTGGGGGATGGGCACTGAAGGGGTAGAGAATGGGCATTGGGGTTGCTGTAGGGTGGCCTCTGGGGCCACTGGCAGGTGGGCACTGGAGAGGGGGCACTAGGGTGGGCAGTACACACCCCAAGGTGAATGGCCACAGGACAATCGGATCAAGGAGGTCCCGGGTCCATGGGCTTCCCCGCGTTTCCCCTACCCAGTCTCCTGATGTCATGGCTGGCAGCAGGGCACTGGGGCCAGGCCTGGTGGGGTCTTCAAGCTGACCCCTCCTGGGGGACTGCAGCCACAGCCTCTCGGAGTGCAGTGGGGTGGAAGCCGGAGCCACAGCGTCTTGGAGTGCAGTGGGGTGGAAGCCAGCCCCCACGGAGCAGATCAGATCAGCCTGGGCGGACAAGACTCAGGAGAGGGGCTCTGTCCGGGTCCCAGAGACCCAGGAGAGGAGGGGAGCATATTTTCATATTTTTAGTGTATCCCTGTGGCCATTGTGGAGAAGGCTCCCTTTTTTCCCATTTTTCCAATGTGGGCTTTCTGGATACTGGTTGCACCTTCAGATTCAGCCATAGCAAGAGGAAACGCCACTGCTCCCTGCCCTGTCACTGACCTGGCAGCGGCCTCGTGGGCCAGGACCACTGCAGGTGAGCCTGAGACCCGGCTCCCTCTGCTTTTCTCCCCACTGCACAGCCCTGGCATGAGAAGTGTCACAAAATATGCAAACACCACAGGCTCTGTTGTCCTCCATAGCCTCCCAAGAAAAATGCCACTTCCAGGGCATTACCAGACTGGGTGCCAGGCACCCTCCTGTCGTGCTCACCTCTTGTGCTGGCAGAATTGATGGACACCCCAGGGAGGTGCGGAGGCGTCCTATCTGCTCAGTTCATCAAAGTGTGTTTTCTGTAAAACACTCGCAGAGCTGACAGCGGCTGCAGGTGGCACCCTGGGGAGCAGGGCTGGCTCCTGGGGGTGGGGCAGCTTCCTGGCCAGAAGCCCCTGTGTCCCCTAGAAGCAGGGCCCCGAGGGCCTCTGTTCCCCCAGGAGGGCTGCCTGGAACAGCCTCAGCCGTGGAGGCTGGCGTTGCTTCCAGAACAGTGTCCCCACGAGGCCTCAGAGAACATCAGCTGTGCACAGGGGGCAGGAGCTCCCGCATTTATGTGCCTGGTGCTGCCTGGCAGGGATATAATGGGGGCTCAGGAGGCGTCCATGCCAGCCTCCCCCTGCTCTCAGGTTGACAATTCTGGCTTAACCCTCCCCCGTGAACGTGCTGTGCCCTGAGAGGACAGAGGTGGCTTCGGCAGGGCCAAAGACTGGGAGACTTGGGGGTCCTGAGTGGGACAGGGTCAGTGGGGTAGGACTCTGGAGCGGAGCAGGGACGAGACATCCCGCCCCACTCTGGGGGCCTGGGCCCTGCGTCTGCACTCCTGCCTCGGCCGGTTTGCTCTTCCATCACCGTCTGTTTCTCTCTTTTGCGGGGAGCTTTTAAGGACGTTAGCCTTTCACACCTCTCACGTGTTGCAATCCCCCCGCCCTCATTTGTCTTTTTCTCATGGGAAGGCAACTTCTGCCATTTAGAAATACATGATTTTGGCTGGGTGCAGTGGCTCACACCTGTAATCCCAGCACTGTGGGAGGCCAGACGGTCGGATCACTTGAGGTCAAAGTTCAAGACCAGCCTGGCCAACTTGGCGAAACTCCATCTTTACTAAAAATACAAAAATTAACTGGGCGTGGTAGCTGGCACCTGTAATCCCAGCTACTCGGGATGCTGAGGCAAGAGAATCGCTTGATCCCAGGAGGCGGAGGTTGCGGTGAGCTGCAATCATGCCGCTGTACTCCAGCCTGGGCAACAGAACAGGACTGTCTCTCAAAAATGAAAAAAAAGAAAGAAAAAGAAATACATGATTTTACATTAGCCAAATGTATCCATCTTTTATAGTGTTTGTGTTTGTTTGCATAGAAAAGTTTTGTCTCCTCTGAGATTATGTCTATAGTTTAATTTGATTACAAGTGAACTAGATACCAAGGGGTCACCAGGCACTCACCCCATCTTCTGCTTTCTACGTTGAGAAGTTCCCTGCAGCCCGTGTTCCGGCCTCTTTTGTAGACTCACTGCTGGGCTCTGTGCTGTGTCCTGTGTGCCATGGCGGCTCCCTGTAGCTCTGTGGTCTGTTCTCATATGTGAATGCCGAAACCCACACGTGCTTTCCCTGGGCTTCCTGGTGTTCTTGCATGCTTACTTTCCGCACGACGTTAGACTCGGCTTGTCTGGTTCTGAATGATCCTGTTGTTTTTTATTGGCAATGACTTCAGGGATGATGCTCTGTTTCATCTTTCCATCCTGGATGGGTGCTTTTTATGTTCCCCAGCAGAACTTGAAAGCTTTCTTTGTACAGGGCTCACGTCGTTTACTAAATTTATTTATTTATTTGTTTATTTATTTATTTTCTTCTTTTTGAGACAAGGTCTTGCTCTGTCGCCTAGGCTGGAGTGCAATGGCGCAATCTGGGCTCACTGCAACCTCCACCTCCCAGGCTCAAGCGATTCCCCTGCCTCCTCCCACCTCAGCCTCCCAAGTAGCTGGGATCACAAATGCACGCCACCACACCCAGCTAATTTTCGTATTTTTGGTAGAGATGGGGCTTTGCCATGTTGCCCAGGCTGGTCTCGAACTCCTGGGCTCAAGCAATCTGCCCTCCTCAGCCTCCCAAAGTACTGGGATTGCAGTTGTGGGCCACTGCATCTGGCCAGTTTCATAAGCATTGTATAATTTTCTTTCTCTCTGGTTGTTGTGGATTTGGGCTTATTGATTTTGTTCCCAGCCTCCTTACTGACGTGTGCTTTTGCTATAGGTGGTTTTCAGTTGATTTTGCAGGGATACAGCCACATCATCTGTTAAAAAATGGCCATTTCCCCTCCACTTTTCCACGTGGACTCCTGTGTTAGTCAGTTCACTGCCATGATGGAAACAGCACACTGGGTAGCTCACACACAAACATTTCTTTTCCCACAGTTCTGGAGGCTGCAAGTCTGAGACTCCGGTGCCAGCAGGCTTGGTTTCTCCGGAGACCTCTCTCTGGCTTGTAGGTGGCATCTTCTCACTGTGTCCTTACCTCCTGGGGTCTCTCTCTCCTTGTAGGGCACTTCAGATGACATTCCCTCAAGGTTCCTGTCTCCAGGTAGCCTGGCACTGGGGATCAGGGCTTCAACACAGGAATCATGGGATTGGGGGGCGGGGTGTGATTCCGTCTGTAGCAGCACCTGACTCTCTCTCTTCCTAACTGCAGGGCGCCCGAGTGGTAAGTGCTGGCACTGGCATGGAGTCTGAACCTGAGCCGAGGAACAGCCTTTGCAGGTCCTCGCTGTCCCCAGGCTGGCTAGGGCCGGGTCGGAGTCTGTGAGGGATGTGAGGTCACGCAGTTGAGGTTGAGGGGCAGCAGAGGCGGGAGGCTGGTGTGCTCTGGAGAGGCTTGTTATCTGGGGGGCCACAGGAGGGGTCGGCAGGGACAGGGCAGAGTGGGCGAAGAGCTGTGGGAAGCGCTGGGAAGGCAGAGGGCCCTGGACCACAGGCAACGGTGCACAGGGGGAGCCTGGGAGAGCCGTGTGGAGTCACCCCCCAGGCTCTGCCAGGCTCTGCCCACCCTGGGTCCCAGGTTCACAGAGGAGTCTCCTGGGGCCCAGGTGTGTGGCCCCAGCAGCCGTGGCGCGGGTGTCTGGTCAGTGGCCCTGACCCAGCCTGGTGAAATGCACTATATAAATGTAAATTTTCCTGCAAGCCGCTCGCTCACTCATTCAACAAGCGATCAGTGCAGCGCTGTCACTCCAATTTTCCACACTTTGTGTCTCTGTTCTCTGTCTGGAGCAATCCTGTTTCCCTGGGCCGTGGCAGGCTGGCAGCTGGAAAAGTTCAGCTTCTCAGACGCAGACAGGACCACCCAGCGGGCCGCCAGTGAGGGGTGGGGCACAGCTGCAGGCGGCTGACCCAGGCAGGATGTCCCAGCGAGGTCTCTCCAGGCTCAGGGATTGGGGCAGTCGCCTGCGATGGGAAGTGGATTTGGGAAGAGAAGAGCCTGATGGGTGGGCCCTGGGCAGAGAGAGATGCACGCCCATCTTCTCCGGGCAGATGGGGGTGAGGGAGGAAAAAGCAGGGGAGCTCTGATTAGGGCTCTCCCTCCCTCCCTTCCTCAGGGAGCTCCTGGGTACCTGGGCCTCCGGGCCTCCTCTGCACTCCACCTGGAGGGTCGGTGGCACAGGGGCTGTCTCCGGAGCACTGTGGCAGCCTCAAACAAGACGCTCCCTCCAGCAGCAGCTCGCTTGCCTCCCATTGGTCAAAAGTAAACAGCCCATGGGGTCTCCTTTTAGAAGCAGGGAAACTGAGGCCAGGGAGTGAGGGATATACTCCCCAGAGCAAGTAGCAGACCTGAGGCTCGAGGCCAGCCCTGGGCCACATCCCTGGCACCCTGGAGGAGGAGACAGCAGGCAGGGCACAGGCATCGGGGCTGGGCATGGATAGTGGAAGGGGGTGGCCATGCTTAGAGCCCAGGCCCTGTCCCAGAGGCCCACACACCAGGCCTGACCCTCCTGTGTCTCAGCCACTGTGCAGCCCTGGCTGCCCCCATCCTCTGTGGGCTCCGTGCTGCCCCTCGTCCCCGGGGTGTTCCCTGCCCACGCCTGCTGGCTGGGATTCATTCGTCTTGGTGCCTGCACCCCCCAGCTTTTGGGGCCTGGGAGGGAGGCCCAGTTTCAGTGCCAGGCAGGAGTGGAGAGGCTCAAGGCCTTCCGAGGGCTGCAAGTTCATCCAGTGCTCACCTGCCTGTCCTACGAAGGGACACGAGCAGCCGACCAGGGACAGCAGGGCAGCGCCAGGGATGGGCTCGCTTTAAAAAAACACAGCTTTATCAAAGTATCATCGGCATACAACAAACCTCACATATTTAACGTGTACAATGTTATGGGTTTTGACATGTGTCCGTGCCAGCAAGAACATCCCCAGGACCCAGGACACAAACATTCCGGTCACCCCCAGAAGTCATTCCTGTCCCTTCCTGACACCTCCTCTCAACCTTTCCTTTGAGCCCAGCAACCACTGATCTTTTGTCACTGTAGATTAATTTTCACTGTCTAAAATGTTATACAAATGCACGTTGTTCCCCTCTGGCCTCTCTCACGCAGCATAATTATTTTGTAATCCATCCATATCGTCTTGAGTAACAGTAGTTCTGTCTTGTTGCTGAGCTGAGCAGTGCTCCATTGTGTGGTTATGATACACAGTGACACAGTTTACAATTCACCTTTTGATGGACATATGGGTAGTTCCAGTTTGGGGCTATTACAGATAAAGTTGAATGCACTTCATGTACAAGCCTTTGTGTGGACATGCACTTTCATTTCCCCTGGGTAAATGCCTAGGAGTGGAATGGTGAAATTGTAGGGTAGATGTATATGTAATTTTTTAAGGAAAAAGCCAAGCTGGTTTCTAAACTGGCTGTTCCACTTCACTCCCCACCGCAATGCACGCACACTCCTCCATGTCCTCACTCCTCCATGTCCTCACCCACACTTGGCAAGGTTGGTCTTTTTAATTTCAGCTACTCCAATAGGTGTACAGGAGCAGCTTTACGCGGTTTTAACCTGCATTTCCCTGTTCATTAACAATGTCGAGCATCGTTTCATGTATTCGCTTGTCAGCTGTGTGTCTTCTCTGGTAAGAACGTCTCCTCAAATCTTTGGTGTGTTTTGAATTGGGTGGTTTCTCTTAGTATTAATCCATAAGAAAATTTCCCCTGCCTTTTCAAATTGAACTATAACATAACATTAACCATTTTAAAGCATGCAATTCTGTGATTTTTAGTGTATTTATAAGGTTGTGCAACCATCAGCACGGCCTAATTCCAGAACATTTTCCTCACCCTGCGAAAGTTGATCGTACAAATTGGGTCATTCTTGTCACACCCAACTACATGAGAGTTGGGGTCTGAGGGAAAGCACTCGGGGTGCAAGACATTCCTCCAGGAATGTGATTCTCTGCAAGTCCGGCTGCTGAAACTGCTGTCACCTGAAAGCACCTCATCTGCAGCTACTGCGATCAGGGCAGCAACTCCAGGGCCGACTTTGCCTGGCCTGGCCCAGCTGAGGGGGCTTGCAAGCCCGAGTTTTTCCAATGCCCGACGTCCTCATGACCACAGGTGACCTTCCTGTTTCCTGAGCCGCAGCCTCGTCTTTATTCTTCAGACGGGGAGCTCCCCCGCCCCGGTCTGAGTGTGTGCCCCGGACTGCAATTCATTCCTCCCAAATAAAACCCATGAAACGTAGAGATTCATCTACGTTTTACTTTGCCTTCCACAAAGAGGAAATCCTGTTCCCATTCCGCAGTCGCTGCCTGCTCTCCACCCCAGTCCCTGCCACCCAGAGCCTGCACTGGGCCTCCGGAGACCGCAGCCACTTGGGAATGGGAATGGAAGGGGGTTCCAGTCCCCCAGCTGGGACTGGCTGTCGCTGGGCCCGACGTTTTCAAGGGTTCTGGAGCGTGGCCTCCGTGGCTGGGCCTCAGAGACTGATAGACTCAGGCTGCCCACGTCCCAGCTCAGGGCCCAGGGTCCCCCAACCACCTTTGAGGCAGCTGGGGTGGCCCGGACCCCCTGCCCCGCTGGACGCTGTGGCTCCCACCCCAGACTATCCCCCAGCCCCGCCAGGAGGGCCGCCAATCACAGTGCCCCATCGCTCCCACCGCAGGGATTGGTTTAGGGCCAGGCACATGGCCTACGCTGTCCAATCACATACCCCATCTGTACACCCACAGTGATTGGCCCAGGAGTGAGCACGTGGCCCAGGCCACCCAATCATAATGCCCCATCTGTCTAACCACAGTGATTGGTCTAGCGGCAGACACATGGCCTAAGCTGTCCAATCATGATGCCCCATCTGTCTAGCTATAGTGATTGGTCCAGGGACGGGCACATGGCCTAGGCCGTCCAATCATCACTCCATAGGGAGGAGGAGCAGAGCGGGCATAGCGAGGAAGGGAGGAGGGGAGGAGAGGAGGAGGGGAAGGGGAGGGAGAGAGGGAGGAGAGGAGTGGTGGGGGGTGGGTGGGGGAGGTGAGAGGGAGTGAGGGAGGAAGGGCGGGTTAGCTGGGACAGGGGAGGGTGACTGCTTTGCAGTTTAATAGGGTGCCAGCGCCCAAGGCCACTCGAAACCCTCCTTTCCAGGGCAGAGACTGTGGCTCCAGCCCACACAGGCCCCGAGGGAGTTCTGGGAGCAGCACCCCCATCCACGCCCCGCAGGGCAGCCAGCCCCTGCCAAAGCGGGGTTTTGCCCACCCTCAGGGCCTGATTTATAGGTGTCTTGCTGCGGGTCATTTGCTTTCTCCAAAGCCTACAGAGATCTAATTGCTGTTTGAAGAAAAAAAAATGCCCTAAATAAAGCAGTTAATTGCAAGCAGCAGCTCCTCTAGGCGCAGCCTTGCGTGCCTGGAGCTGCCGGCCATGGACCCTAAGCGAGGCTCCGGGGTGGGGCCCGGGCCGCAGGCAGGTCGGGGATTGGGCCGGGGGCGGTTGGGGTGGGCTCAGCAGAGCAGTCCCTGGCCCCGCGGTTAATTGAAATAACCGGGTCAATACAAGGCCGCCGGGACCCAGCCCCGTTTGATCTCTCTCCTGGGCAGATTAATTAAGTGTTATCAATTAGCGGCCCCGGCTAAAGGGCTGTACTGTCAGGCCTGATGGGGACCGAGCGTGCCACAGGTCCGGGCTGATGTCCTTGGGGGCAACGGGCCTACCGGGCGGGCTTCAGCAGGAAAGCCAGGGATCAGGGACCAGGTTCCTGGGGCAGCGCTAGTGCGGGCAGGCCCTGAGCCTCGGACAGCCCACCACGGCTCCAGCCCCCGCACCAGCACCGCTCCTGCACCGCCCAGGACGGCCCAGCACCGCCCCAGGGCGTCTGCTGCATAGCCCAGGACAGCCCCAGGACGGCCCAACACCGCCCATTAGGGCCCCAGGACAACTCCAGGATGGCCCCAGCACAGCCCCCGCAACCCCCAGCACCTCGCCAGGAGGGCCCCAGCACAGGGCAGCACAGCCCAGCACGGCCCCAGCACCACCCCAGGAGGGCTCCAGCACGGCCGCAGGGCCCGCGGCGCTGTGGAGCGCATGAGCCGGGTGCGCCCTGGGGTGCGGCCCGCGCTGGCAGCCCCAGCCCGACTGCCGACCACTGCTGCCGTAGAAACTGGACCCATCCGCGGGGCCAGTGCAAGGTGCGGCCGAAGGGAGGTGGCGGGGCCGGGCCGCCGGGCGCTGGGAGCCGCGGCCACATCGGTGGAGCAGGGCGAGGCGCCACCTGGCGGCGGGCCCTCCCCTCCCGTGCGCGGCGCCGGAGCTGCTGGGGCCCCTTCCGGCTGCCGCAGCCCGCCTGGAGGTCCCCGCCCTTCAAGTCCCTGCCGACCGGCCCCTTCTCCCATCACGGCGCCGTGGCCTTCAGCCTCTCTGGATACTGACCGTCATTTTAAAACCGGGACACTCACAAATGGTCTGGCTCCCCACACCCCAGGCTGCCCACACAGGCACCCCTGCTGACCCAGGCAGGGCCCAGGCTCCCGGCCTTCTTTGTAGGACCAGAACATGGATGGGGACTGGGGAGTGAGGGCTGCCTGAGCCCGGCCTTCTTCATAGGACCAGACCATGGAGGGAGACTGGAGAGTGAGGGCTGCCTGAGCCGGGTCTCTAGAAAGCAGTCCTCGGGGCTCAAGGGTGAGGCTGGGAGGAAGCTCTTTCCTCATCACCCCACCCTTCCTACCTCTCTTTGCTGGTCCCAGCTGGGTGGCCATACTCTTTCATCTTGGACTAAAGAGCCCTCCAGGGAATACGGGCCAGCACACGACTGTCCTGAGCCTTGGAGCAGCTGAAGTTGAACAGACTTGGCCTCAGCTCGGTTTTTGCCATGTGTGCTGGGTGGCCCTAAGGAACTTGCTCCACCTCTGAGTCCCAGTTTCCTCCTCTTGCATAACTGTTCTGATTATTAAGAGACCAGGTGTGGAAAGAGCTGTGGACCAGAAAGAAAGGAGATGATGATGGCAATGGCTATGGTGGAGGTGATGAGGATGATGGTGGTGGTGATGGTGATGATGGTGATGCTGGTGGTGATGATGGTGGTTGATGATGATGGTGATGATGATGATGGTGGTTGATGGTGATCGTCATGATGGTGATGATGGAGATATGGTGATGATGGTTATGGTGGTGATGATGGTGATAGTGACAATGATGATGGAGGTGATGGTGGTAGTGATGGTAGTGATGATGGTGATGGTGGTGATAGTGGTGATGATGATGATGGTGGTGACAGTGGGGTGATGATGGTGGTAACGGTCATGGTGGTGGTGATGAAGGTAATGGTAGTTATGGTGATGGTGACAATGATGGTGATGATGATGGTGATGATGGTGATATGATGGTGATGGTGATGATGGTTATGGTGGTGATGATGGAGGTGATAGTGGTAGTGATGATAGTGATGATGGTAGTGGTGATGATGATGATGGTGGTGACAGTGGGGTGATGGTGGTGGTAACGGTCATGGTGGTGGTGATGATGGTAATGGTAGTTATGGTGATGGTGACGA
>NW_016806413.1:49805-84533 GCF_001698545.2 Rhinopithecus bieti
CATGATGATGGTGATGGTGATAATGACAGTGGTGATGGTGATAATGGTGATGATGGTGGTGATTATTGTGATGGTGATGGTGGTGATGATGGTGATGGTGATGATGGTGATGGTGATGGTGATGATGGTGGTGATGATTGTGATAATGACAGTGATGGTGATAATGATGACAGTAGTGATGGTGATGATGCTGGTGATTATTGTGATGGTGATGATGGTGAAGATAATGGTGATGGTGATAATGACAGTGGTGATGGTGGTGATGGTGATAATGGTGGTGATTATTGTGATGGTGATGATGGTGGTGATTATGATGGTGATGATGGTGATGGTTATGATGGTTATGGTGATGATGACAGTGGTGATGGTGGTGATGGTGATGATAGTGGTGATTGTGATGGTGATGATGGTGATGGTGGAGATGATAGTGATGGTGATAATGACAGTGGTGATGATGGTGATTGTGATGGTGATGATGGTGGTGATGACTATGATGGTGATGGTGGTGGTGGAGATGATGGTGACAGTGATAATGACAGTGGTGATGATGATGATGATTGTGATGGTGATGATGGTCATGATGATTATGGTGGTTAGCTGTATTACTTACCTATTGCTGTGTAACAAATTGCCTGAAAACATAGTAGCTAAAAATCAGGAATATTTATTATCCTGCACGGTTACTGAGGGACCCTCAGAAGCTGGAGAGCAGCCTAACTCTAGTTCTGGCTCAAGGTCTCTGGTGAAACTGCAATCAAGTTGTCAGCCATGGTTGTAGGCATCTCAAAGCCTGACTGGTGGTAGATTCGTTCCCAAGAACATCCTGAGGCTGTTGGCAAGCCACCGACGTTCACTGCCTATACCTCAGGGATGTCAGTTTCCTGCCTCTATGGGCTTCTCCATCAGCTGTTTGAGTGGACTCACTCCAGCCACTGGCTTCCCCCCAGAGAAAGTGAGACAGAGATGGGGTTGGGAAGGGGAGGAATGCGAGAGAGAAATCCAGCCAGCACCCAAGACAGAGGCATGCTCTTTTTTGCAGCCTCCGCTCAGAGGAGCCACCTCCCCTCCTGCCACATCACCCAGAAGCATCGCTAGGTGCAGCCCCACTCCAGGAGGGGACTCCGTAGGAATATGCATCCCTGGGGCCATCTCAGGACTGCCAGGTAGACACTGATGAGGAGAATGCAGAAGAAGCAGAGGGTGTCTTCTGGCTTCAGCCGCCTCCAGCCAGGAGGACGAGGTCAGAGACCCCACACGGTCCCTGCGGACTCCATGTCTCACACCTGACTCAGAAAAAAGAGAAATTCTTGGGCCACACCCAGGACTTCTTGTGATTTGCTTCTTTCTGCTGGAGACTGAGTCCCTCTGAAGTGTTCTGTGAGCTGTGGCTGTGTTCATGTCTGTCCATCAGCCAGCTGGTGGGTGCCATGTCCCTGAACCTGGGCCTCCTGAGCCTGGGCCTCCCGCCGGCCTTTTACAATCTGTGCATTCCCTCCAGACAGCTGCTCCTCACTCCCAGGACCCCTCTACTAGGGCACCAGCTAGGAGGGAGGCAGAGGGGCCAGGCACGGAGCAGGGGAGGGGCTGGCAGGGACCCTGTACCCGGCCCCTTGGAAAGGACACAGACCCAGATGGAGCCTGTCCCCTCAACACCTGACCCGGGCCCCTCCCCAGCTCTGCTAGAATAAATCCTCCTCTAACAACCTCCCGCTGCTCTCCCAGCATCTGAAGAATGAACACAGCTCCCCATAACTTTCCACGCGCTACCCAATGGGACAGTTTGTAATAAAATTGCTTCTAAAAACATATTTGCAAGTCGCCACCACATTTTTTAAGCAGAACAATCTCTCGCAGAGGCTCTTCATCTCCGTGATTAAGTAACCGACTTTCTCACATAGATTTTGCTATATGCATCTTCACCAGGCTGAGGAAACGCTGTCTTCTCAGTGGTTTCCTTTAAAAAAAAAGTGTTTTGATGTGTGATTTACGGGGTTATCTGATGCATCCTCTCCTGGAGTGGGTTGACAGTGAGGGAAGGGGTGCCCTCGGGGTGCATCTGTAAGCCAGGCTGGCTCAGCAGGGCCTGGGCTCCAGGACTTGCCTGAGGCTCAAGGGATTCCGGTCCCCTGCTCCTGGTGTCCCACTGGCCTTCTCCCTCCCAGCCCCAGGCATCTTCCTGGGCCCTCTGCCACCCCTTCTCAGGGGAGGGAGGCAGCGGGGAGTGTAGCATCTCTGCACCTAGTCTGAGGCCACTGCAGGCCTTGGGTAACAGTGACGATCCTGCCCCTGGAGCTGGACCATGGGAGACCCCCGCCCTTCTCACATGCAATGAAGTCAGCCAGCAGTGGCCAGAACAGGCGCCAGCCCTCAGCCCACCAGCAGCTGCAGGTACCACCCACCCAGAACAGGCGCCAGCCCTCAGCCCACCAGCAGCCACGGGCTAGCCCTAGGTTTGAGATGCTCCCTCTCTGCAGTGTCAGGCGCTGCGGCTGTGCAGGGCTGTCCTAGGCATCTAGGCAGAGCCCCCCGGCACGCCCACACTATGGTGGCCCTAGGGAGTGACTGGCCCCCAGTGGGTGACAGACCCCGTGGCAACTGTGACCCTCCTGCCCTCCAACCGTAGTGCAGAGGCTCCTCCCACAGAGCTCCCACCAGGGGTCTCAGGGACACCTACCACTTGTCATTGGGTCACTGATATTTGGCTTCTGTAAAAGTGCCAGCCGGTTGAAATGAAACTTTTGTTTCCACCCCGTCTGCCTGGCATCTTCTTAGACCCCTCACTCACTCCTGTGGGACAAAAACTGCTCCTCACAGATGAGCCCCCACCCCTGGCGGATAGTTAGGGCTGAGCCCAGAGACCCGGGTGTTGAGGGCTGTGATGTACGAGTGGCCCCAACCACACCACAGGGCTGTGAACGGCCTATTTGGGAGCAACACAGGTCCTCTGGTGGGCAGACTACACGCCTGCCTCGGGCTTACCTGTCACGGGGGCAGTCAGGTGAGCCTCTCAGGTGGCAGCAGCCCCTGGACGGGCAGCACTTGGTGAAGTTGAGCCTACGGCCTTTCCAGGGCTGTTGTCTGTGTGGAGGCTGTCCTAGGGAGGCCAAGTGGACCAGGCCCTGGTCCTGCCCAGCCCCTCAGCCAGCAGCACTGCCTGACTGCCCGGGGCCTGTGTGCAGCAAAGCTGGCCTCCCGGGGCAGCACCAGCCACCCTCTGAGTGGGGCCCCCTGGCCAGAAAGCCGCCTGAGGGCCCAAGGCTGAGGATCCCCTGCTGCGCTCTGCAGCTCTGACCTGGCACCGGCCCTTCCCAGCACCCCATCCATGAGTGTGCACTGCACACCCATCCATGCGTCTGCACACCTGTGAGTGTGTCCACCGCGTGCCAACAGCAGGCAGGGAGCCACCCTGACAGCCACGGCGGGGGCACCCAAGTCTGCACTGCTGGGCAAGCTGGCTACCCAGAGAGGCTGTCTGTCCTCACCCAGAGCATCACGCGCACCAAAAGGAAGGACACTGGCACTGAAGCCTGGGGGAGCCCTGAGGACTCTGTGCCCAGTGAAGAAGGCCGGTAACAAAGGGTGCGTTCCGTGACCCCGCTCCTGGGAAGCACCCTCCTGGGAAGCAGCCTCCTGGGAAGCAGCCTCCTGGGAAGCAGCCTCCTGGGAAACACCTGGAGGAGGCAAATCGGGATCGGGATGAGGGCTGAGCGGTCGCCAGGGGCTGCGGAGCGGACGGCGCAGGGTTTCTTTTGAGGTGATGCAAATATTGAAGATAGACTGTGGTGATGGTTGTGCAGCTCTGTGGAAAATGAAAAACACTGAATTTTACACTTTAAATGGTGTGCAAGTCATATCCCGACAAAGCTGTTTAAATAAAAAGAAAGAACATTAGGCCGGGCATGGTGACTCATGCCTGTAATCCCAGCATTTTGGGAGGCTAAGGCAAGTGGATCACTTGAGGCCAGGAGTTCGAGACCAGGCTGGCCAACATGGCAAAACCCCGTCTCTATAAAAAATACGAAAATTAGCCAGCCATGGTGGCGCACGCCTGTAATCCCAGCTACTCGGGAGGCCAAGGCAGGAGAATCACTTGGACGTGGAAGGTGGAGGTTGCGGTGAGTCAAGCTTACGCTACTGAACTCTAGCCTGGGCGACAAAGCGAGACTCCATCTCAGAAAAACAAACAAACAAAAACATTAAATTGGGGTGCCACAGGGGTGTTTGGGCAAAGACTGTGTGCCTCCTTCTGCCTGGGCCAGGTCTCCAGGCTCCCGGAAACCTGGTTCCTCTCCATCTCCTCAAAGGCGGTAGTGCCTGGAGCCAGCCCTGGAGACCTCCCGGCCAGCCAGCTAGCTGCGAAGGCTAGGGCCAGCACCAGGCTCTTCTGGAGCCAGCACGTGCACTGACCCTGAGGCTTAAGTGGCCCTTCATGGAGTACAGGGTCTGGTTAGGGCACAGGGTGGACAGACAGGCCTAGGGTGTCTGTGTGCCTGGGAAGGGGTGGCAAAGGCAAAGAGAACCACGATGGAATGCACCCTGCTACAGGGGCTGGCCCTGGGCCCACCTCCCAGCAGCCTCCCACAAGCCCCTCACTCCCCTCTGCTCCCTCGGCGCCCACAGTGCAGGCAGCTGGGCAGGGGCTCGAGACTCAGAGGGTCCCCGTGGGATCAGCCCAGCCTCACCACAGCCACACTCCAACAAGGGCAGAGTCACTAGGCCTGGGGGCAGCCTGAGGGGGCGTGGCTGCAGGTGGGCAGCCTTCCTGCTGGAGAAGGCACGACCCCACGCCACTTGGGACCCCCTTGGACAGCCCCTCCCCAGGCCCATGACTATAGGAGGCCTAGGGGTGGACCCCCTGGCGCCCCCGCCCACAGGCCAGCAGAGCCCCCCAGCCCTTGTTTCCCAGGGGTAGAAGTGGTTAGAGATATATTAATTATATTTCTGCCCCTTAATGGGCTGCTTACTTTATGATGTGGGGACACAAAAGTAAATTTTAAAATCAATTATACAATTACATATGTAGCAATAACAGAGGACACAGCTAATCTTCACCGGGTCAGGACTGCAACCTTCCAATAATGCAGGTTTCATTAGGGGAAGGGCTGTTATTGCCAAGAATTACAGAAATAATGGGAGTGGGTGTATTCAGCTAGAAGTTAACAAATGAGGCTGCTCTGGAGATAAGCCGCAGAGCCGGCTGCCGGCGAGAGCCGTGGAGGCCGAGACACTGGGGGTCACCCGCTGCTGCGGGAACAAGAATTAATTTTAGACGCTTCCTTCGGGTCTGGCTGCGGGGGCTTCTGCCTAGCGGAGGGTGGGGCGGGGGTGGGCGTGGAGTGGGGTCCCTCAGCCTCCTTCCTCTCCCCTGCTGGATCCTGTCACTGGTGGCCCCGCTGCCCGGCCCGCCCTGATGGCGCGGGTAGACCAGGGGACAGGTGGCCAGGCTGCCAGCACAGGGTAGGAGAGAGTGGGCTCCGCGAAGGGTCAAGGGCTCCTCTGCAGTCAGCGTGGGGCTGCGCCACGGCCATGGCCCCCACAGGCCACGGGGATGGTTTCCAGGGGCGGGGGTCGAACCAGCGTCCAAAACCTGCTGAGCCCAGAAGGGGCAAGGACGGAAAAGGGTGAAGGCCTGGCTGGGGGAGGGAACGGCTGGAAAGGCAGCGGGCGGGGCTGCGGGTTCCCACAGTCAGCGGGGGGCTCCCACCTCCGACGCCAAGGAGGCGCTTCTGCAGAGACAGGTGCGTCCCATCCGCCGTGCCCGGCAGGCCCGTCCCTCCCACTGGCTCCCCGCGCTCAGCACAGAAGCAGCTTCTGGAAAGGTCTCGGCCGCCCTGGGTTCGGCTTCAGGAGCGGGGTCCGGGATCCTTCCCAGCCGTCCTCACTCTGCAAAGACTGTCCAGGGTGCGCGGACCCCTCCCTACGCGGCGGCGACCCCGGGGACGCTTCTCCCTCCTCCAGCCCCGCGCCGAGGCCGCCCCGGGACGCTTCTCCCTCCTGCGCCGCCCAGGCCCGGCCCCTCCCGGTGCAGCGAGGCCCGCGCTGATTCCGGTGATTCCTGCGGCCGCCGGGGCCCCGCATGCAAATGAGCCGACGGCTCCGGCCTCTCTTTCCTCGCGCCGGCAAATAGACTCTGATAAGGGGATCTTTGTAATTACACGGAGCTACACTGGTCAATTCTGACTTTTAAATACCGCAGGGCCGAGAAAGGGAAGAAAGCGCGAACACATGTTCCCGGCGGCGGCCGCGCTGCCTTTGAATCCCGCCCCCGCCAGGGCCCCGTGGCCCGGCCGCTCTTTGTGAAGCGCTATCGCTCCATCTCGGCGCGAGATCATTTCCAAATTAAATTTTATGGTCCATTACTTACCGCTCCGACACTGGTCTAATGGAATCTTAAATGGAACTGACTTGATCTGCGTGGGGCTGGCCTCTCAGTTAAGATGTTATTTAGTTCTAATTATCAGATAATGAACTCGGGAAATTTAATTTTTAATATTTGTATGTCAAAAGTCCATTGTGTTTTGGTGAGAGACTTTAAATTAAAAGTTAACGCGGGTCCAGCACCAGCCCCAGCTCATCCCTCCAAGGGCCGAGGCCAGGCCAAGCCCCTCCCCGGGCGCCTGTTGGCAGGGGTGGCCTGAATGACCCCGGGGGAACGCCGTCCAGGAGACCCAAGCCCAGACCCTGGCGCTGCCTTGCTGCAGGGCCGTGTAGCACAAGGGTGGATAAGGCAGCCTGGGCTCTGCACCCCGGGACTGGCCCCGGCTGAGTGCCCGCCGGCAACTCCGAGCCTGCGAGGAAGAGCGCCCTCCTGGGCTCACAGCTGCCACTCAGGTCCCCACCTGGAAAGAGATTGGACCCAGCGTCTACAGCAATGCTTCCCCGCGCTGACCCCAAGACCCCCAGGGGCGGTGGACGGACACAGGAAGAAGGGAAGCGCCTCAGCCCACAGGCCTCTGGCGGACACCTTGGCTTCACAGACAGGTACAGTCAGTCCCCTTTGTCCCTGAGGTGGGGAGGAAGCTGTCTGTCCTGTCCCCATACACGGCAGGAGTGTTTCCTCTGCAGGACTCCGCAGAGGCCGCATCCGGAGGGAACAGGCTCTGCATCCTCAGGGCCAGCACACAGAACAACCCCACCAGGCTCCCCTGCAAGACCCCCTGCCAGGCCGGCCTGTAGCTGAGGCTGCTGCCACCACCCTGGATTCCCCCCAACTCTTTTGGCCCCTGCCCCCCCCTCACCCTCATGTCCCTTGGTGGGAACACCCAAGGCCCAGCTGTCCCTGTCCCCTCACAGCCACAGGCAGGGCCCGGGGACGTCAGTGCCTTACCAACCTCCTGCCCAAATACTTTGAGTCCGGGTTTTTCCGGGGCAAGCCAGGCACTGTGACCTCTGCCCCCTCCTGATGTGGGCCTGGACTGGAGGCTGGAAATTCTCCCAACTCAGCCCAAAGTCAGGTGCCACTTGTGCTTTGCGTAACAGACCAGGTCTCAGGGATCTGTGTCTCAGCGAGCACAGGGATGCCTCCTTCCTACCCTGAGGCTGGGAGAGAAGGGAGGGGCAGGGAGAAAGGAGGGGCACAGGGGCTGCAGAAGACCACCAGGAGGGCTTCCAGAGGAAAGGAGAAGCCACTACTAGGGACCTGCTGGGGCCTATCTGGGTGCTGCAGGAAGGCTGGCAGGCCTGGCCCCCTCCCCCTCTGCCTGTGGCTGTACCAGGGTGCCCACATGGGGCAGAGATGGTACCATCTGCCCTCCATCCCCAGCGCTGGGTGATGGCTTCCACAGTGGCCACAGAGTCTGCACACACTCAAGACCACCACAGACAACCAGCCAGGAGAAACTGAGGAGCCCCCCGACGGTGTCTGCCTCAGGGTCTCCCACGAGGAGGCAAAGGCAGCCCAGTGTTATCAACTGCTGCATGACCAACCACCCCAAAACCTAGTGTCTTAAAACCATGACAGCATCTGTTTTGCCCACACATCTGCACTTCGGGCAGGGCTCAGTGGGGGCAGCTGGCCTCTGCTCCTCTTGGTGTCACTGGGGTGACTTGGAGTCTGGGCTGGAGTCATCCAGAGACCCCTTCACTCACCATCAGGTGGTTCAGGCTGGCTGGGCCGGGACCCCTGCGTGTAGCCTCAACTTGACCTGGGCTTCCTCTCAATATGACGGCCAGGATGAGGGTGAATTGCCTTTTGTGATCCATCCTTGGAAGTCTCCCAGCCTCAGCCTGCCCCATTCTTCTTCTGTTTGAAGCTTGTCCTTACAGTCAGCTGATAATCAGTGTGGGTGGGGAAATTATACAAGGCACGTCAAAGACTGTGGACGTGGTGGGGCCAGCTTCCTGGGATGGGGCCAGACTCAAACTCTCCTTTCTAGGGGCCTCCCTTGGAATTTGGATCCCACCCAGCCCCTACCGGCCAATCTCCTCCCTCCATGCTTCCCACACCCACCCAAATCCTGTGGGTAGTGGGCTCTGCTTTACCAGACAATCCCTTGACTTCTGCCTTCCCAGGGAAGGGCCTTCGTTCTCAGAGGAGCTGGGATGCTCTGAGAGTGGAGTGGGAGTGTCTCTGCCCCTGCATTCACCCTTCCGCCTGCTGTGCCCTGTGCGTCCCCTGAGGCTCAGGTGCAAGCCATGCTGCCCTCAGTGCTGTCCTCACAGGGAGCTGTGCTGTGGCTTCTGCTGCTTCCTCCCACACTTCCCTGTTTGAGTTCCTTGGACAACTCTGCCATTCGCCCCTGGACTCAGGCTGTGTACTTTTAAATCACCTTCCATGAGTTGGAGAATGAACAACTTGTTTTAATCCTTCTCACTTTTTTCAGATTTATTTTCAACATAGATTCCTCTGGTTACTGAGGGTGAGAGCAGAGGAGTCACCTTTGCCCTTCCTTCTCACTCTTTCCAAAGCGCTGCACTGGTGGTTTCATTGTGCAGTATCCACACAGCGTGTATGTTTCAGGCCCCGAGGCTCCAGGGCTCCTGCTGCAGCATCCTTGCTGTCATGTCAAGGGACCAGCGTCTTCATTAATTCAGGATAGCACCTGCTCTGGAGCCGACTCCTGGCTTTGCACTTGCAACTCTGGGCAAGCCACTGAACCTCTGTTTTCCTCTGTCTAATCTGTGCATGGGGGCAGTAAAAGGACCTATCACAGAAGCACTGGGAGCACATAGGAGGGGCCACGCCAGCTGTCCTCCCGAAGACCCCCTTCGTCCCTAGGGAATATGTTCCAAGACCGCCAGTGGAAGCCGGAAACCTCATGTAGTAGCAATGCCTGCACACTGTCTTCTCAATCTGATAATCAAGGTGGCTGCTAAGTGACTAATGGGAAGGCAGCGTCTGCGGCGTGGATCCACTGGACAAAGGGATGACTCCTGTCCGGGGCAGGATGGAGCAGGCAGGTGTGAGGTTTCACCACACTACTCAGAACATCATGCAATTTAAAATTCAGAATTTTTTTTGTTTTGTTTTGTTTTTTGGTTTTTGTTTGTTTGTTCTTTTTTGAGACGGAGTCTCGCTCTGTCGCCCAGGCTGGAGTGCAGTGGCCGGATCTCAGCTCACTGCAAGCTCCACCTCCCGGGTTCACGCCATTCTCCTGCCTCAGCCTCCCCAGCAGCTGGGACTACAGGCGCCCGCCACCTCGCCTGGCTAGTTTTTTGTATTTTTTAGTAGAGACGGGGTTTCACCATGTTAGCCAGGATGGTCTCGATCTCCTGACCTCGTGATCCGCCCGTCTCGGCCTCCCAAAGTGCTGGGATTACAGGCTTGAGCCACCGCGCCCGGCCCAGAATTGTTTTATTCTGAATTTTCCATTTAACAATTTTGGACTGTGGATGACTGCGGGTAGCTAAAACTGTGGAAAACAGAACCATGGGAAAGGTGACTACTGTGTTCACGTTGGATTCTTGTGAGCTCCCTCCCTGTGCCACAGCCTGCCTCGGGCACCGAAGATTCAGCACCTAAAACAGGGCTGGTGGCTGCATGGTGCAGCATCCGGAATGTCTTTCTGCTCTCTTCTGATGGGAACAGTAATTTGTGTGACATATTCTTTCCCCTCAAACGTCTGTGTGTGTTGCTCAGGGTCGTTTGATATTTCAGAACACAGGGGGAAATCTAAGCTTGCCCCGAAGTATCACAGATTTGTAGGTAATGCATCTCTTTTGTTTTTTTCCTGGCTGGCTGGCAGGAAGATTTTCCCCTCTTGATGTGGAAGAAGCGCCTGAAGGCCTCCTGCCTGCCCCTGGCACCAGATTCCCCAAGGCCTGCACTAGTCCCTTCTGACTTCTGGTTGTACTTCTGGTCATTTGTGATTCTCCACATTAAATCACCACATTAAATCACATTAAATCACCCAGATTTGCCCCATATGGTCTCTGCCTCCTGATTGGAGACAAACAACTTCTTCGTGACTTTTTGATCATATTTTTACATTGTGGGTAAATGTACATAACATGAAAATTACCATTTTTACCCTTTTTGAGGGTACAATTCCATGGCACTGGGTATATTCACAATGCTACGCAACCATCCCCACCATCCGCCTACAGAGTTCTTTTCATCCCACAGCCCCTGGCACCCACCATCCCACTGTCTGTCTCCAGGAATTTGTATATTCTAGGGACCTCATATAAATGGAATCACACAGCATTTGTCCTTTTGTATCTTATTTCACTTAGCATAATGTCTGCAAGTTTCATCCTTGTTGTAGCACGTGTCAGACTTTCCTTCCTGCTTAGGTTGAATATTTCATTGTTTATGTATACCAGATTTTGCTTACCCACGTACCGTTCAAAGCTTGGGTTGATCCACCTCTTGGCTATTGTCAATAGTGCTGCTATGAACATGGGTGTGCAAATATCTGTCTGAATCTCTGCTTTTAATTTAATTTCTTTGGGTATATTTGAATTTAATTTCTTTGGGTATATACCAAAGGAACATACCTAGAAGTAGAATTGCTGGTTCCTGTGGTGGTTCTAGGTTTAATTTTTTGAGGAACTCTCATCACGTTTTCCACAGCAGCTGCATCATCAGGCACTCCCACCAACATGCACCGAGTTCTAAATGTGTCCGTGTCCTCGCCAACACTTACTATATTCTGTTTTTTTGATAGTAGCCATCCTAACAGTGAGAACTGGTAACTCACTGTCGTTTTGATTTTCATTTCCCTGATGGCTGAAGACTTGTTCCATGGCTTGTTGGTTACTTGTTCATCATCTCTGGAGATACGGCTATTTAAGTCCTTTGCCAGTTTTTGAGTTGGGTGGTTTGTTTTGTTGTTGAGTTTTAGGAGTTCTCTACATATTCTGGATATTAATCCCTTATCAGATATATGATTTGCAAATACTTTCTCCCATTCTGTGGTTTACCTTTTCACTTTCTTGAGAGTGTCTTTTGATTAACCAAAGTTTTAAATTTTGAGTAAGTTGTATTTATTTATTATTTTTGCCCGTTTATGGTGTCATATCTGAGAAATCCTTGACAAATCCAATGTCATAGAGATTTCTCCCTATGTTTTAAGGGTTTTATAGTTTCACCTCTTATATTTAGGTCTTTCATCCATTTTTACTTAGTTTTTGTATGTGGTTTAAGGCCAAAGCTCCAACTTTATTCTCTGCATATGGATATCCAGTTTTCTCAGCACCTTTCGTTGAAAAGATTGTCCTTTCTTTCCCCACTGAATGGTGTAGCACCCTTGTGAGTCACTTGTACATCATGGTGAAAATCATCTGACCATATATGCAAGGGGCGGCTCCTGTACTCTCTGTTCTATCCTGTTGGTCTAAATGTCTGTCTTTATGCCATTACCACACTGTTTTGATTAGATCATTTTGTAGTAAGTTTTGAAATTAGAAAGTGTGACTCCTTCAATTTCGTTATTCTTTTTCAATATTATTTTGACTGTCTGAGGTCCTGTGAGATTCCATATGAATTTTAGGAGGGACTTTTCTATTTCTACAAAACATGTTGAGATTTTGACAGGGGTTGTGTTGAATCTGTAGATCATATTGGGTGGTATTGTCATCAGAACAATATTAAGTCTTTCAATCCATGAACATGGGCTGTCTTCTCACTCATTTATGTCTTCTTTCTTTCAGCAATATTTTGCTGTTTTCAAAGTACAAGTCTTTCGCTTCCTTGGTTACACTTATTCCTAAGTATTTTATTCTTTCTTACACTGTTGAAAATGGAATTGTTTTCTTAACTTCATTTGTGGATTGTTCATTGTTAGTTTATAAGAATTGTCATGACTTTTTAAACCTTTAAAAATGTAATCATAATATACATACAGAAAGTGCTTAACATATGAATGTACCACTCCGTTATCACAAAATGAAACCCATGTAACCACCTCCAACTCAATAAATAGATGATTACCATCTGATGCCAACTCCTGGCACCTCTGTGCTCCCCAAAGGTAACTACTTTCATAGTGTCTAACTCCATAAGTTTGTTTAGCCTGTTTTCACACTTAATATAGAGGAACCCTGCAGTGAGTAACTTTTTGTGTCTGCATACTTTGGCTCAATCAACATTGTGTCTAGGAAGCGCATTCATTTTGCCATGTGTAGCAGTAAATTGCCCATTCTTGTTTGTAGAATGTTTCCTTGTGTGAATATACCACACATAAGTTTTCCCTGCCACGGTGGCCAAGGGGCATGGGTCTGTGGGCACCACGGGGAGCCTGCCAGGAACATTAGCGCACGGGGGTCTCTTTCGAGTGCCTGTCGGCAGCTGAGTGTGACAAACCAAATCCGCCTGGACACAAACGCAGTGCACGGCCTCCCCGTCCCGGGAGTTTTCTGGGCCTGGGTGGGGCAGGCAGGGAGGGTCTTGGGCACATCACGTCACGGGGGCTGGTGGCTCAGAGGCCTCAGGATAGCTCCTCTGCCCAGGGGCTCCGGGTACTCAGAGGCCAGTCAGCCGCTCACACCTCAGGCCGCGTTCCAGCCGAAGCTTCTCATCTTCCCACTCAAATTTGTGCTCTTAATTGCAATCAATGCCCAGAAAAACAATTAGCCCCCGACTGGCCGTGCTGGTCATCTCCGGTGGCAAGAAGGACTGCGGAGGGTCACGCCCATGCAGTGAAGGGGCCGGAGGGGGGCTGTGGGGCGGAGATCCATCGGCCTCCCCACAATTAACGCTCCGAAGCACCACCCTCGCCTCCTAAATTACACTGGCGGCCGCAGCCAGCCCGGACCAGCGTAAATCACGTTCTGACTGCCGCGAGTTAGGGCAGCAGCTCTTCTGCTAAGAGCAGTGTTACTGTCTCCTAAATCCCAAAGCCGTGATTGATGCCACCTGCTCCGCACGTGCTGAGGCCACCATCTGCTTACAGGGAAACATAAACTTTGAATAAGCAGGTCCTGCTGATTTTAACTGGGCTAATTTATTGCTCACAAGCGGAGGAGCTGAGTTCGCAGCAAATTTCTCCAGCCACCCGGGAGCCCGCAGCCTGGCCCTCGCATCTGCGATAGGAGCTTGATAAGGTCACCGTCAACAGCATCCACACGGCGCCACACCAGCCGCCGGCCCCCAAAAGCACCAGGGAAAAGAGCCCCAGTGAAGCACCTCCCGTGGGGGGATTTATTTCTGAATTAAACACTCCCAGCCCCAACGGAAGCCTATTCATTTTCACAATCAGCTTTCTTCCCAGTTGTAAACACTCTTTCTAAAACTTGTGCATGATTTTAATTACAGATAAGTTTCTCTTTAAAGGCCGGGCATTCATGCCTGGGTTGCTAAGCTGAATTCGATACATCTCTATGTTAACAGTGTCCGGTGGAGGCACAGGCTGGGCTTGGGCTGTGCACCTGGCTGGGCAGCTCCTGCGTTTGGGGCACTCCTTGGCACAGAGGCACTGGAGGGCTCCACCAGCTCCTTCCACCCTGTTGCCCTGGGACTTGGGGACCCAGGAAAAGTCCTCTGTCCAGCTCCATGCCCCATGAGGCCACAGCCCAAGACAGCAAGCCCAGCAGTGTGCGGCTGAGGCCCACCAGCACGCACCCGCTCAGCCCGCACCGACCAGAGTGCACCCCTGTGGCCATTGGCAGCCCTGGGGTGGGAGTGTGTCTGTGCTTCTGCAGGAGGGGAGGCTGTGGGTGGCTGGTGCATAACAAGGGCAAACAGGAGCCAAGGTCACCAGGGCTCGTCCTAGAGCCAGCTCTGGGCTGTCTCCTCCAGGAAGCCTCCCTGACCTGCCCTTCCCCAGCCCTTCCTGGGTGTCACTGCTGCCTGTGGCTGCTGAGCCTATGCCCTCCCCCCAACCCACACCAAGAGCTTCTGGAAGCTGGGAGAGCCTCTAATATCATCCAGGTCCCCAGTCCCAGCTCAGAGCTCTGCAAAGCCAACCCCTCACCCCCCAACAACTGAGAAAAGGCCCAGGACAGCCACACTGCTTCCCCTGGGTGGGGGTCCTCGGAACCACCGCCAAAGGCAGACTGTTCTCTGTGCACTGTTCAGTACTCGCGACACCACCCAGTCCCTAACCCCAGGGTACTGGGAGGCCCCCTAGAACCTCCTCCAGGGAGCACCAACACCTGCCTCGCTGGACTGAGAGGAGGAGACCCGGGTTCCACTCACCTTCCCAGGCCAGAACACACTCACCTTTTCTGGAAATGCAAGACACACACTCAACCAGTGTGATGCAAGAGGCGTGAGCAGGGGATGAAGGGGCACAGCCGTCTGCAACACCAAACGGGGAAGGGAAGCTCCCCCTTGGGCCCATCCCCACGGTACCGGACGGGTGGAGCTCAGGCAGTATGTGTGTATGTGCGCATGTGCATGTGTGCGTGTGTGTGCGTGTGTGTGTGCACGTGTGTGCATGCGTGTGTGCACATGTGTGCGTGTGTGCACGTGCACACCATGTGAACATGCAAGTGGGTCATTTGTGCATGTGACTGTGTATGCCTGTGTGAGCACACGGTCAGGTGCCTGTGTGTGTTCAGTGTGTGTTCATGTGCGTCTACATGTGTGTGCACGTGTGCATGTGAGTGTATGTGCATGTGTGCCTGAGCACATGGTCAGGTGCGTGTGTGTGCGTGTGTGCATTGTGTGTGCGTGTACGTGTGCATGGGTGTGTGCATGGGTTCGTGTGTGTGCGTGTGTGTACATGTGTGCACGTGTGTGTGCGTGTGTGTGCATGCATGTGTGTTCGGAGAAGCCACCTGGAGCCGAGGAGAGTCCAGGAGGCTGAGGCTGCCCCACAGGCACGGTTGGCCTTGCCGTGGGTTTTCAGCTCCCTGGATTTGAAGGAATGTCCTTCTCTCCATAGAAACTGAAGGAAAACAAAAGCCAGGGTACAAATACTTCCATTCAGTTTTCAAACGGAGGCCCCAGGCCAGGCCAAGCCTCATCTCTGGAGGTCTCTGCAGCCTCCAGCGTCCGTGTGATTTTTCAGTGGTAAATGAAACTGCCAAGCCCTGGCTGTGTTGCACGGCTTCACCATCATAACTTTAAATCCCATTATGATCACCTCATTTTACAACATGCTTTGGCCCTGGGATCAATATATCAAGAGGGCCCAGCGCCGGTTACGATCTGGACAAGATTCTGAAGCGGGGGCTGCTGCCAGCAGGGCCCCGGCCTCTCCTGCCCCTCGGGTCACACCTGCCCAGAGCAGGAGTTCCCCAGGGCACGGCAGAATCCAGGAAAGGGGCAAAAGAGGGGAAGCCGTGGGGGAGGCAGTGAGGGGCAGGCAAGCCCCACAGCCTCCACCCCGCACCCCCATGCCTCCCCCAGCATGTTACAGCAAGCAGGTGCCCAAGAGCCCGGTTCAGCTCCAAGTTGCTCAAATGGGAACCGGTGCAGACTTTGGCTCCAGGGTGGCCCTGGCACCCCGTCCTCTTACTTGACAAGATCCCCAACCTCCTGTACACTCCCAGGGTGAGGCAGCCCCACATGAGTGCCGGGCAGCAGGGACCCAGATCTTGCTTTTGTAGACAGGAGATGTGGCCAGCACGCAGGCAGATGCTATGGGGCGGCAGGGGCGGGTGACGGCATCCCTTGCTCTCACTAAGGCCCTCTCCATGGGCTGGCATCCCAGAACCCCCCAGGGGCACACAGCAGAGCCAAATGGAGGAAGCAAAGACACAGATTAGCTTTCGCTGAAACAGGATGACAACGGCATTTTCTCCCATTTCTGAAGTTGGACCTCATCAGTGAGCAGAGATACCTGGAGTCTTGACTCCAGGGGCAGACACCCTGGTACCTCCGGACCCCCACATCCCACAGGTGGCTGCCACAGCTGGGCAGCCCACCCTACCCAGCCAGAGGAACCGCGGGGACCCAGGGACCTGCCTGGAAAATCAATCAGCATGTTGGCCCCGCCAATTTCCAGGAGCATGAAACCATTTTTTGCCCAGCAGGGCACTAATGTCCAATGCGGCCGAAAGCAGAAAGAGGCCACATGGAGCCCCGCAGAGATCCTTACACTCCCCAAACAGCCCAGTACCCCAGACCCATCCCTGCGGCCTTCCTGTTACNACGTGTGCATGTGAGTGTATGTGCATGTGTGCCTGAGCACATGGTCAGGTGCGTGTGTGTGCGTGTGTGCATTGTGTGTGCGTGTACGTGTGCATGGGTGTGTGCATGGGTTCGTGTGTGTGCGTGTGTGTACATGTGTGCACGTGTGTGTGCGTGTGTGTGCATGCATGTGTGTTCGGAGAAGCCACCTGGAGCCGAGGAGAGTCCAGGAGGCTGAGGCTGCCCCACAGGCACGGTTGGCCTTGCCGTGGGTTTTCAGCTCCCTGGATTTGAAGGAATGTCCTTCTCTCCATAGAAACTGAAGGAAAACAAAAGCCAGGGTACAAATACTTCCATTCAGTTTTCAAACGGAGGCCCCAGGCCAGGCCAAGCCTCATCTCTGGAGGTCTCTGCAGCCTCCAGCGTCCGTGTGATTTTCAGTGGTAAATGAAACTGCCAAGCCCTGGCTGTGTTGCACGGCTTCACCATCATAACTTTAAATCCCATTATGATCACCTCATTTTACAACATGCTTTGGCCCTGGGATCAATATATCAAGAGGGCCCAGCGCCGGTTACGATCTGGACAAGATTCTGAAGCGGGGCTGCTGCCAGCAGGGCCCCGGCCTCTCCTGCCCCTCGGGTCACACCTGCCCAGAGCAGGAGTTCCCCAGGGCACGGCAGAATCCAGGAAAGGGGCAAAAGAGGGGAAGCCGTGGGGAGGCAGTGAGGGGCAGGCAAGCCCCACAGCCTCCACCCCGCACCCCATGCCTCCCCAGCATGTTACAGCAAGCAGGTGCCCAAGAGCCCGGTTCAGCTCCAAGTTGCTCAAATGGGAACCGGTGCAGACTTTGGCTCCAGGGTGGCCCTGGCACCCCGTCCTCTTACTTGACAAGATCCCCAACCTCCTGTACACTCCCAGGGTGAGGCAGCCCCACATGAGTGCCGGGCAGCAGGGACCCAGATCTTGCTTTTGTAGACAGGAGATGTGGCCAGCACGCAGGCAGATGCTATGGGGCGGCAGGGGCGGGTGACGGCATCCCTTGCTCTCACTAAGGCCCTCTCCATGGGCTGGCATCCCAGAACCCCCCAGGGGCACACAGCAGAGCCAAATGGAGGAAGCAAAGACACAGATTAGCTTTCGCTGAAACAGGATGACAACGGCATTTTCTCCCATTTCTGAAGTTGGACCTCATCAGTGAGCAGAGATACCTGGAGTCTTGACTCCAGGGGCAGACACCCTGGTACCTCCGGACCCCACATCCCACAGGTGGCTGCCACAGCTGGGCAGCCCACCCTACCCAGCCAGAGGAACCGCGGGGACCCAGGGACCTGCCTGGAAAATCAATCAGCATGTTGGCCCCGCCAATTTCCAGGAGCATGAAACCATTTTTTGCCCAGCAGGGCACTAATGTCCAATGCGGCCGAAAGCAGAAAGAGGCCACATGGAGCCCCGCAGAGATCCTTACACTCCCCAAACAGCCCAGTACCCCAGACCCATCCCTGCGGCCTTCCTGTTACATCTTGCTTGGGAGGGCGGCGACGAAAGGCACAAGGCACATGCGCGGGCACACACAGGCCCACAGTGACACCTCACACCCCTCACTCATGCACAAGCCGTGCACACGCAGGCCCACAGCTCCCTCACACCCTGCGCTCATGCACACGCCACGCACATGCAGGCTGACGGCTCCCTCACACCCATGCTCATGCACACGCCACGCACACGCAGGCCCACGGCTCCCTCACATCCATGCTCATGCACACATGCAGGCCCACGGCTCCCTCACACCCTGCGCTCATGCACACGCCATGCACACGCAGGCCCACGGCAATGCCTCACACCCCGCACTCATGCACATGCCGTGCACATGCAGGCCCACGGCTCCCTCACACCCCACACTCATGCACATGCCATGCACATGCAGGCCCACGGCTCCCTCACACCCCATGCTCATGCACACGCCGTGCACACGCAGGCCCACGGCTCCCTCACACCCATGCTCATGCACACGCCATGCACACGCAGGCCCACGGCAATGCCTCACACCCCACACTCATGCACACGCCGCGCACACGCAGGCCCACGGCTCCCTCACACCTGCGCTCATGCACACGCCACGCACACGTAGGCCCACAGCAACACCTCACACTCCACACTCACGCACAAGCCACGCACACGCAGGCCCACGGTTCCCTCACACCCACGCTCATGCACACGCCGCACACATGCAGGCCCACAGCTCCCTCACACCTGCGCTCATGCACACGCTGCGCACATGCAGGCCCACAACTCCCTCATACCCACACTTATGCACATGCTGTGCACACACAGGCCCACAGCTCCCTCCCACCCGGGCCGAGAGGCTGCTGTGGTTAGGGGTTGGAGAGGAGGGGCATAAGCCCATCACTGTCCCCACTTCACACCCAGGTGCTACATCCAGTTCAGGTCTCCAATATCTGCCTGGCTCCCCTACCCGTCCTGGGCTCATCTGGGGTCTGCAGTCTTTTGTAAGGCCCAGACCAGCCCAACCCAGCATAGAAAGGACCTGAGCCTTCCCTTCACAGATGGGGCGGTGGAGGCCCAGGGTCACAGCAGGGTGGGGCTGCCTCCCGGGCCACACTCGGCCAAGACACTGGGCGCAGACTTTGGGGTAGGGGGTCGGCAGTCTCTGGCAAGACAGTGGGACCCTCTGAGCCAAAACCGGCGGGACCAGGGCCCATCCACTGCCCTGTGCCACAGGGAAGCAGCATCTAGAACCCAGGGGCCCCAGGTAGCATCAGGCCCGCTGTCTGCCTGTGGCTGGTGAGGAGGCGCCACGGGTCCTCAGAGGCAGTGAAGGGGCAGGAGGCAAGCTTTGTGCTGGACGTGCAAATCCAGCAGCTAGGAGAGCCCAGATGTGGTAGGGGCAGCCCCGCAGTGGACAGAAGAGGCCTGGGCAGAGGAACCGCTGTCCTGCTGTTGGGGGCAGGTCCATGCTGGGGCAGGGGAAAGGCCAGGGCACCTTGAGACTCAGAGAGCCCCTCGGGGTTGCTGAGCCCCCTCCAGCCCAGCCTGCCTGGGGAGGGGGTGCCTGATCCCTCAGCCACACCCCTGACCCCCACCCCTGGCAGTCCTCCTGGGTCCTGGGAGATGCTCACTGGTGCTATACCTGAGACCTGGGACTGGTCGGATGACAAGGTCGAGTGGGGAGGGCCAGGGATGGGGCTGGGTCCACCCCTGTAGCCCTTGGCCCCTGGCCTCCACTCTGAGGTTGGAGTGCATCCAAGACTCATCCAATCAAGAAGCCCCAGAAACACCCAGCCTCCCTCCCCGCAGGCTCACCAGTGCCGGGAAAGGAGGGGCTGCCGATGGGGACACAGAGACATGCAGAAGTGCTAACAGGTGCCTGGGCCGGAGGGAGGGTTCCTGCGGTGCGAGGGCAGAGCGGGGAGGGCAGGGGTAGGAGGGCAGAGGTGGGAGGGCAGAGGTGGGAGGGCAGGGGTGGGAGGGCAGAGGTGGGATGGCAGGGGTGGGAGGTGCAGGAACATTCCCTTATGTTCCCGGGCCAAACTGAGGGTCGGGCTGCTATTTCTCGTGGCCCAATAACGAGATGCAGATGAACTGAGGAGGAAGAGAGTTTTTATTTCTGAAACTGGGTACAGGGAGAAGGCTGGGAAATTATGGCCAGACCAACTCAAAATTACAGTTTTCCAGAGCTTATCTACCTTCTATAGCTTATGTGTACATGTAAGTGTGCATTCATCTAAAGACATAAGTGATTAACTTCTTTTAATCTATAACTAAGGTCTGAGTCCTGAAGACCTTCCTCTGCAGCCTCAGTAAGTCTAAGTTGACTTCGTCTACGTGGGTCCAGGTGCTGGGGTGACTGCCCTTGTCTTGTCTTCTGCTAAATCACAGAGGTTTGGGGAGTTCCTTCAGTCCCACAGTAAAACGTATTTAATCCTAAATGGGTCCTTTGAAGAATTCCTTCATTGTCTTGTTGCTTTAAGGCCCAGGAAACGCGTGGGCAAAACTCTGGGTGGGCTTGTGTTACATTCCAGCCTTTGTATAAGGCACCGGCTTTTAATGACTTCACTGTCCAGCCAGTGCTGAAGCAGGTGCTGTGGAGGCCTGTGTTAGTGACACCTGGCCTGCCACACTTGGAGTCCTAGTGTAGTCCCCAAAGTCAGGGAGGGACGGGACCCACAGACGTGTGGCTGCGGGGAGAGGCCCCAGGGGGCGTGAGGCCTGGTGACTCTCCCACGGCCCGGGGACCAGGACAGCTGCAGCCTGACCTGGAGAGGTGCCAGTCCCAGGAGGCCCTGGCGCTGGGTGGGCGCGCAGCCCCAGTCCCCGCCTCGGCTCCCACGGGTGGGCGTGATGTGCTGCCCAGGCAGGGGCCCGGAGCCCCCCCAGCTGCCGTCCTCAGTGATTTGGAAGTGTAGAAAATGGGATTATCCAGGAACAGATGTGCACAGAGGGGGTGAAATGGAAAGCACTGCCCGCTGCGCCTGCCTTTGATTACCTCTGACGGCCACGCTGTCCACGCCCCCCCAGCACCCAGCTAAATTCAGCCCCAGCCCCACCAGCCAGCGCCTCATTGAAATTGAATTGATACTTTGTGAACTTCATTTGTGAATAATGTGATCTGACAGGGACAAATGTGACGGGGAATTGTTTTCAGACCTCCTCCAAATGGAACTTATTATTGGGTAAATACAGATTCCTTTGTCTCCGGGCCTCTCCTTCCACCCTGGCGTCCTCAAGCCTGAATATGTATCAACCCCAGAGGTAATTGAATTGATGATGCAGAGGGTGGGGGCCAGGTTGGGGACCCTCCCCAGACTGCAGGTCCTCAGCGGGCAGCAGCCGTGGTGGCCCTCGCAGGCCGCCCTGCCCAAGCACCCGCTTGGCCCTGCGGCCGCATCAGGCCTCAGATGTCTTACATATTAATTTCCTGCTGCAGAACATTTGCCGAGCGCAGCTCAAACCCAGTTAGCTGGATTGATGAAGGTGGCAAAAGGATACGACACACGCTGATTCCACCTTTTCAGCTTCGATTAGCTCCGGCCGGGAGTCTGTCCCCGTCAGAGCTCCATTACGCGGCCGACGGAGAACTGGGGAGGGGTCGGCTGCAACACTGCCTAGGAAGGTTTCAGTGTCGGGCCATTATCCTAACAGGCCGCCCCCCAGAGAGCCAGCTGGGGCGCTGGGGCATGGCAGAAGCAGCCTGAGAGCCTCGGACGCCCACCTGCGAGGGACAAGCATTTGCCTGTGGTGGCCCGGCTGCAGCCCCTCCCTGTTCCTGCCTTCCCTGTCCACAGGCCTGGGGAAGCATCATCACTGGCCAGGCCCCAGGGTGCCTGTGGGCACATTCCACAAGACCCCAGGGACTCCCTCTCCCTGCCAGGACACCTCCTTGGCTCAGGCTCAGGTGGGCCTGGGGATCCCGGCTCCCCAACTTTCTGCCGTGCAACATTGATGTTGGGGTCATAAAAAGCACCTGTGGGCCGGGCGCAGTGGCTCAAGCCTGTAATCCCAGCACTTTCGGAGGCCGAGACAGGCGGATCACGAGGTCAGGAGATCGAGACCATCCTGGCTAACCCGGTGAAACCCCATCTCTACTAAAAAAATACAAAAAACTAGCCAGGCAAGGTGGCGGGCGCCTGTAGTCCCAGCTACTCGGGAGGCTGAGGCAGGAGAATGGCATCAACCCGGGAGGCGGAGCTTGCAGTGAGCCGAGATCCGGCCACCGCACTCCAGTCTGGGCGACAGAGTGAGACTCCGTCTCAAAAAAACAAAAAAGAAAAAAAAAAAGGCCCTGTGTCTGCCCCACGATACTGCAAATGTCCCCTTGTTTAAGCACCCAGAGAACAGCATGAGGAAGGACACTGACCTGCCCTTTACAGACGAGGAAACTCAGTCCTGTGTGGGTGGGGGCCGTAGGCTGGTGGAGGGGACACGCATGGCACCCTGGCAGCCATCACACTGCAGCCCCACCCCTATCTCCACCTCACCAGCATCTCCGCGCGTGCGGCAGCCAGTGACAGAGGACTCGGAAACCTCTGCCCTCAGCCGCGCACCCTGGAATGAAGGGCCCTGGAGCAAGTGAGGAGGAGAAAGCAGACGTGACTCAGGAAGATGCTGCCAGGCCCGGCCCCACCCCAGGCCTTGGGAAGCCCTGTCAGTTCTGACAGCCCTGAAAACACCACTGATCTCAGGCCCTTCCTGCGGGTTTCCGATGAGGACAGCGGCTCTGAGTCGGCCTCGTGGAGTCAGCATCTGTGTTCTCGGAAATGCTGCAGGTCCATCCCCGGGGACACTGGGGGTCTCTGGGCTTGCGCTTCAGGGGCCAGAGCCTCCCGACTCAGCTCGTGGTTCAGGGACACCTACTGTGCTGTTCCAGCTCACATCCCGCAGGTCTCCGTCCTCCCTCAGCCCCCAGGAGGAGAGAGCAGCAGACAGAGCAGGGGCCACACCAACCACCGCCTTCCACCTGCTCCGGACCCCAAGTGGGCACAGGCACAGGCAGAGCCAAGGAGGCAGCCCAGGCCTGCCCAGCTCGGGGCCCTTTTCCCTGGTGAGATGTCCTGAGACCAGGACACACCCCATGCTGCCCGCCTCGGCCCACACCTCCGGCAAATCCACGGGCTCCAGACGAGGTTCTGCAGCCTCTGGCCCATGCCTCCCTGCAAATCCATAGGACCCAGACAAGGTTCTGCAGCCTCCAGAAGACCCTGGAGGATCCCTCCTCTGTCACCTCACTTCCTCCTGGCCCCACTAACGCAGTCACTGTACCTATTTTATTTTAGTTTTTACTGGAAGCAAAATTCACATAACCTAAAATTAGCCATTTTACACAGTACATGTCTGTGGTACTCGGTATATTTGCAATGGCACCCACCCAACACCAACGGTGCCATCCCAGGTTCTCATCTTCACCCCAGTCAGAAACCGTTGCCTTCAGGGGCCCAGCCCCACCCTCCTCCCCAACCTCCCTCTGCCTTCAGGGGCCACGCACCCCACCTCCTCCCAGCCCAACACCCCCCGTTCTGCTTTCTGTCTGTGAATTTGTCTGTCTGGACACGTCACGTGACCTTATTTCAGGGCTGAGCACAGGGTCCCCAGGTTTGTCTACGCAGTGGTGGCAGCACATCCTTCCTTTTAAAGGCTTTTCCCTTAAGAATGCGGAATATTCACACCGCATTTTCCCTGTTGTGGACATTCTGCATTGTTCCGGACGTGGACACTCTGCACCCTCCCCCGGCGTGGACACTCCCCATTTTTCCCTGGCATGGACACTCCGCCCCTCCCCAGCACGGACGCTTCCCATTTTTCCCTGGCATGGACACTCCACCCCCTCCTCCGGCGTGGACACTCCGCACCCTCCCCTGGCATAGACATTCCTCATTTTTTCCCGACGTGGACACTCCGCACCCTCCCCAGTGTGGACACTCCCCATTTTTCCCGACGTGGACACTCCGCACCCTCCCCAGTGTGGACACTCCCCATTTTTCCTGGTGTGGACGCTCCGCCTTCTTACTCATCCCTCTGGGCAGGGGTGCTGTTCACCTCCCCTGCCTGGACGTTGTGAGTGAGCTGCACGAACAGGCAGTCAGGCACCATCTTCCTTTCTCCTCAGGGCCCTTTGGGAACCGTGCAGACACCCCGGCCATGGCTGAGTCGGGCAGCCTGGTGGCAGGGCCCCGGGACCAGCTCCGTCCACCCACACTGCCCCAGAGTCCCACCGTGAGTCATCTCAAGAGTCCGCCAGGGCCAGAACCTCCAACAGGGATGAGAGCCTCGGTGGTGCCGCAACTGTCCACTACTGGAGCAGCCGAAGGGTCTGATGTACGGCCCCCAGGGCCCTGGGGTGACCCGAGGAAGCCACTGCTCCAACCTCCCAAGCAGGAGCGTCACCCCAGCACGGCGCATTCCAAGGCCATGAGTTTATCTTACAAACACACGAACCAATGACTTAGGAAATTGCCAAGATGATAAAGAATTTTACGTGGCCTTCACGCTCTGCACTCCAATGCAGTGGGGCTTCCACGGGGAACCCAGGGACAGCTGGGCTGCCCGGAGCCAGCGCCTTCACTTCGCCTTACGGGCACAGGTGGGGCCACCTCTCTGACTTGCAGGAGGAGACGTCAACAATGGCCACAAAAACAGACCTTTTGTCCCACCCGGCCCTGCAGGGGCTGCGAAATCTATCTTGGGCTCTGAGAAGGCCTGACCCACACACCTTCCTGACCGGCTGTCACCCTGGGGGTCAGGCGGGTGCTGCAGACCCTGGGGTTTGGCCAGATACCGGGCACAGGCCTGGGGGTCGGTTGGGCTAGGACAAGAGCAGGCTTTGGCTGGGGGGTGGGGGGACGCCTGGAGTGCCTTAGGGCTCGATTTGGTTTGCTCTTTCGTCCCTGCAGCTTTAGAGAAGGAGGCAGGAATTCAGGAAAACCCACTGGGTATGCATCACAGCAGCCCCAACCAGGGCAGCCCCTCAGATGGGAGCCAGCGTGTGAGCCCCAAGGCTCCAAGGACCTCGGAGGTCTCGCAGTCCAGGCCGCTGTGGCCCCCACCATGGATACCCCGCGCCCACCCACTGTCCTTCCTGCTACTGAGGCCGGAACTCGGGGCCTGAGACACCCACAGCCGGGGTGTCCAGCAGCCACCACTGGCACGTTAGAGCTGCCAACAGCATGGATGCCCGGACAGGTGAGGACGAGGGCGCGGGCAGAACACAGTGGTGTCGGCATGCTTCCCAGTCAGGAAGGGACAGTCCACCAACCCCCAGCAGCTCCCTGCAGACTGGCCAAGATAATGAAGGATAAAGGAAGCCTGAGGACCCATCCAGGCAGGGGTCCTACAAAGGTGACCCCTCGACACAGCCTGCGGTCCCGGAGCAGGAACCCGGTAGGAGCTCCGGCAACTCCGTTCTGTGGATGGCGCTGACCCCAGGCCAATCAGTGGACCCTGCTTCGGCGCAGTGCTGTCCGTGCGGGAGGTGAGGGAGCTATGGGAACTCTCAATACTGTATTTAACCGTTTTTTGTAAAATTTGCTCAAAATTAAAGTTTTTTTAATTTGAAAATGCCATTTGTCCTAGGTCAATGTGTCCACCTCAGGCAGGTGTTGACGTCCCAACCTCCAGCACCTCAGAAGGTGACTTGTTTGGAGACAAAGTCTTTACAGAGAAAATCAGGTTAAGGTGCGGTCATGAGGAGGGGCCTCACCCCAGAACGAGGTGTCGTTATGGAAAGGGGATCTGGAGACAGGCAGGCACGCAGGGAGAGGCCGTGCGAAGATGAAGGCGGAGGTCAGGGCGGTGCTTTCTCAGGCCAGGGATCACCAAGGGTTGCCGGCCGCCACCAGGAGCTGGGGAGAGGATGGGACCGGTTCTGCCTGGCAGCCTCGGAGGAGCCAGCCCTGCAACCGGATCTTAGACTTCCAGCCTCCACAACTGCGAGGCGTACGTTGCTGTGGTGAGAGTCTCCAGTCTCTGGTACTTTGCAGACTCACCGTGTCTGGGCAGATCTCACATGTGCTAGGCCCAGCAATATGAGAATATGACCTGTTTTCATTTCTACCTGGAAAGAGGATAGCCTGGGCAGGGTGGTAGGCGCTGGGGGCGCTCTCCTGCCTTGTCGTCCCCTGCCCGGGGGCTGCGTGGCCCTGATGACACCCTCTGGGGATGGTTGTCACGGGCGCCCGCTGCAGTCATGGGCTCCTGCACAGCTGGCGGCCGTGGCATCACTGGTGCAGTGCTGGCAGCTGACATTGGTCCCACTCGGCCCACACAGAGCCCATGCTGCCCAGCTCCCAGCAGGAACTGCTTCTGCATTGAAGCACCATGTCCTAGGAATGGTTCCCTGAGGCCAAACCTGTACTTTTATTGTTGTGTGAATATTCTGTTTGAACAGGAGATTACAATTTTACTTCCTGTTCAATAAACATCCCCAGCGTGGGCCCTGCTGAGGGAGTCATTAGCAGCCTTAGCAGCCGTGTGGGGAGTGGGGATTCACAGTGGGTTCAGTGCATCAGGAGCCGGACCCGCCCCAGGCTCTCAGCAGGACAGCTGGACCCCTGCCCCAGGCTCTCAGCTGGCAGTCAAGGTCTCCTGCTTTACTGATAAACGTCTCCAGGGGCCGACACCCCCTGCCCAAGGGCTCTTGATCCTGTGCAGACTTAGAAGCAGTGCAGGGCCTCAGTGTGGGCCCTGAGCCTCGGGCTCTAAAGGGTGAACGGCACGTTCACGCCATCGGCTTTCCTGGAAACGACAGCGCCTGCCATTCAGGACATTACCCAGCCCCCGGCCTGATAGCCCATGACTCTCCGGTTCATAACACAAAATCACACTTTTCATCAAGAAGCTCGTATTCTCCAGATAATTCAAGAATCCACAGAGCAAATCCAGCACAGACTGTTTGCTCCCCAACGCCCAGACACAGGTGCCTGCAAATTCCTGATGTTATGAAGACCTGCCCCGGGGAGGGGAGGCATGGCCCCAGATCACCCCAGGGCATTGACAACCCACATCCCAGACCCCAGACGACCCCAGGGCCCTGACAATCTATACCCCAGACAACCCCAAGGCACTGAAAACCCATGCCCCACACCCAAAATAACTCCGGGGCACTGACAACCCACACCCGCAAATGAAAACCCTAGGCAACCCCAGTATGGTGACAACCCACAGCCCAGACAACTCCAGGAGACTGACAACCCACAGCCCAGCAGACCCCAAGTCCTGGCTGTGAAGGGGCCACCATCCACACCACCTGCTCCAAGGGCTCTGCTGCTCCGGGTGGACCTGCACAGCTCTGGGTCACTGCAGGACTTGGGACAAGTGACTCAGTTCCCCGTTGAGCAGGACAGCATCCCAGCCTCCCTGGGTTACTGTGATTTCAGTAGTCAGTGACTGTTTCCTGAGCCCTCTTTCTGAGGTCAGACGCCAACCTGGAGGCTGCAGCGAGTCCCTTCCCTCATCTGCACAAACCCCGGGGGCCCCATGGCCACCTGGCCCAGGTGTGGGCACCGAGGCGGGGCTGTGGGGTGAGCTCCCAGGTGGCCCATGGCTGGCAGTCGGCTGTCCTGAGGGGTCTCTAGGTATGACACCAGGTCCTCCAGCCACGGGCATCAGCTTCCCCTCGCGGACAGAGGCCAGCAAAGACAATCGCCGGATGTTTGAGCACCTCCTCTCCTTCCAGAACAAACAGAAAACCCATCCACAGCGTCTGTCGACCAAAAGAAGATTCGCCGGAGTCCAGGGAAGCAGCTTGCCGGGAACCTGCCGGGTTTGCATCGAATGCCCCAAGTTCCGGAAACCCTGTCCGTCCTGGCCAAGCAGGCACCGTGGTTCACCCTCCCGGGATCCATATTTGTGCCAGGCCTGGGTGGAGGCCTTGGCCCTGGGGAGGAAGGCTGACCAGAAGCCCCAGCACCCTGCCCCGCGGCCACGTGCGGATGCAGAGGCCTCTTGGGCAGTGAAAGGCTGCTCTGAAGGCATTTCTAGTTTTTCCATTTATAAAGCAGAGTGAGGCTATAAATCAGAAAAGTGTTTACAGGAGACACACAGCTGGCAATAACAGCTTTGAGGGCCACTGCGTCTCTGTGACTATTTCATCTTCCACGCCAACTTAAACACCAGAAAAAAAGGCTTTCCAGCCGAGGGCCCCGCTGCACGGCCCAGCAGATTGAGAGCATTTGTAATAATTCATAGACTTCTCACTTTCATTTTTCTGCCGCCCAGGAATTACATTCCACTATTAAAATGCGCTGGGACTGCCTGGCCGGGCGGCTGCTGCGTGTTCAGACACAGGTCGGGCCAGGACCCTGCGCCGCACCAAGTAGGCTGCGGCTCCGGGGTCGGCCGCTTGCCCCCTGCTGGACACACGGTGCACTGCAGGCAGCCCAGACGGCCCTCCCGAGCTGCGGGTGAGAAAATCCCGGGACAGGCTCATTTCCTCTGAGATGGCCACGGTTCCAGGTAAGAAAACAGGCGAGAGGGAAGAAGCTGGCGTCCAGGCCCCTGTGCAATCACATCTGGTCCTCTGCAGCCCGTTCCTGTTCTTGGGATGCTGGCAGGGGGCACTGCCCCAGTTCAGGGTCACACAAGACCCAGATGGGTAGAGGTAGGAAGGCCAGCTTGGTCGGGTTGGTCGGGGGGCCCGGGCCAAGGCCAGAGCCGGGACAGCCCCAAGGCATGGTCGGGCCCTGGACCTTCCCTACTGCAGACCCCGTGGGTCCCACTAGCCTTCAGCCAAGGCTTTGTCATCTCAGGGCAAGTTGAGGGCAGAGCTAGGACCCCCCAGATACTGCCCGCTCTGCTCTCACCACCCCAGCCCCAGAGCCCCTGGCAGGAGGGATGGGCAGGGCCTGAGGGACAGGTCTCTGTGGTCCTCAGAGCCTCACCCACTCACAGTCAGGCATGGGACCAGAGAAAGCCGCATGGGACCAGAGAAAGCCACATGGGACCAGAGAAAGCCACATGCTTCAGTGGGAACACCCCTGAAGGCCCAAGGCCGGTGCCAGGGGTCCCCACAACAGGACCCGGAGGCCTCTCTGACCCATCCTCCAGATCCAGCCCCTGGTGTGCACAAGCTGAGAGGCGATGCTGAGGGCAGGAAGGAGTAGGACTTGGGTGTCCTGTCCCACACGCCCCTGAGGGGCTGGCAGGGGAGGATGGGGCAAGATGGTGCAGCTTGTCAGGGGAGATGGGGAGCACATTTCAGCAGCTGTGCATTTCTAGGAGAGCACAAACTGTGAGGAAGAAGAGTGATGGCCGGCAAGGCCCCTGGGCGGTGAGGGGTCCCAAGCCCAGGGGCCCAAATGCTTCGGGGCACAGTGACAATGCCACCTCCTCCAGGAAGTCTCCCCAGACTGCACTGCCCAGCAGTCACTCTGAGCTGACAGCACCTCCCCTGAACTCCAGCCCTGGGAGCAGCCACTCTCTGGCTGCATTACCCTCTAAGATTTGGGAGGTTTGGGGCGAAGTCGCAGAGGTTTTTCAGGAAACAACCGCTAAATGGATGAATGAATGATGAAACCTGCTACTCAAGGGCTGCAGACCTGGGCTCTCCCTGCACTGCCCAGGCCCTCAGGGCTGTACCACCCAGGCTGGGTGGGGCCACACACCCAAAAAGGCCCCTGCCAAAGCCCTCCCACCCCAGAAATAGAAGAAGGGGCCGGCAGCCACCCCTGGGCCCAACCCCGGCCTCCCCGTGCAGGGTCCCAGCACCCCACCAAAGTCCTCCCCTGCCCGTGGTGGGTCAGAGATCTCCAGGAGGCTGCAGGGAGCGGAGGCGATGCCCACAGACAGTAAGTGCGTTCTCAGGAGCAGGTGGGCAGGGGTCTTGCAGGCTCTTCGTTTCTTCCTTCCCTTATCACCATTAGCCATTTTCATGGGATAGAGATACAGAGGAGCTCCCATTACAAAGCACCATTAAACTGTCGTCTGTGCAACTGTGTGTGAAGAGGCATCGGATAACGGTCAGGGCTGTACATGCCTGAGTTGCTGGCCCTGCACCCGGCCCAGCACTCCTAGAGAGAGGCCTCACCTAGAGAGACAGGCCTGCTTCGGCACCCAGCACCACTGCCCACTCCGGCCAGCCCCCCTAAAGGACACTCACTGCCTGGGCAGGACAGCTCTCGGGCCCAGCACACCGGGAGGGCTCTGAACCAGGCCAAAGGTGGTGGGAAGACAGAGGAACCGTGAAGAACAGATGATAGTCCAGGCTAGGGAGGAGGTGGCTGGTGTCCCCAGAGGCAGAGCCACCCCCCACAGTTGAGGGGGCCACCTGCTCACGGCGCCATGGCCAGCGCAGGCCCTGGAGTCAGGCCAAGCTCTCCTCTGCCCCAGCTTGTTCAGACCACCAATCCAGCGGCCACAGGAGTGAGGTGTAGCCCCGGACCCTGGTGCTAGAGGGAAACGGAGGCTGGGGTAAGGCACCAGAGGTCAGGCAGGCCTAGACCCCACCCCATCCCCAAGGGGAAAGAGCTGTCCTTGGACCCACCATTCCCCTTCGGGGCTTCTAAAGCCCACGGGGATTTGGGAGCCCCAGGGGCATGGCTGAGGCGGATGCTCCAGGCTGGGAGGAGCTTCTTAGGGTCCCCAGGGTCCACCCCACCTGACCATGCCCAGCCCACAGGTGCTCAAGCCCCAGGCCAGGGCGGACTCAGTAAAGAGGCCGGTGGGCAGGTGGGAGGTGGGAAGGGGGTGTCACGGCCCAGTGTCTGGCCTTTCTGGGGATGGGGACCTTGAAGAAGGCTGGATGTGGTCGGGTGGGGCCTGGGCAGCAGGACATGGCTCCGTGGGGGGCACACGTGGCATCTGGCAGGAGGGCGGAGCTGCATCTGAGCAGAGCACACAGGAGCCTGTGTCCCGCCTACGGGTTGGTACACATGAGGCCAGAACATACCAGGAGCAGCCGGGTGGGTTCCCAGGACTCAGGAGGCAGCCAGGCTCAGAGAGCAAGACGAGGGTGCCTCCTGAGGATAGAGGAGGCCCAGCCAACCCAACAGACACCCCCAGACAGAGGGTATGAGACTCATCTAACAGACACCCCCAGACAGAGGATCCTTAGAGGGTCCCAGATCCACCTAAGAAACACCCCAGACAGGGGTCCCAAACTCATCTTAGAGACACCCCAGACAGAGGGTCCCAGACCCACCTGAGACACCCCAGACAGAGGGTCCCAGACCCACCTGAGACACCCCAGACAGAGGGTCCCAGACCCACCTGAGACACCCCCAGACAGAGGGTCCCAGACCCACCTGAGATACCCCCAGACAGAGGGTCCCCAACTCACAGGCACCCCTTCGTTCACCCAGCTGTGACTGGTGGGCCTGGAGCCCAGGCCCAGGGCAGGTGCAGTGAAGACCTCACCCAGACCCACGTCCCCACACACACTGGCCACACCCCTGCCCTGGGCATGACCTGGGCTGAGCTGGGGCAGAGGCTGCTGTCCAGGGGACTTGGTCTAGCAGCTCCAAAGTGCTGGGCACTGGGTGCGGCCTGCTCACCCCCTCTCCAGTCTCCTCCCTGAGAGTCAGTGGGAGGTGAGGGGAGAGGGCCTGGGAACCAGTGGCCCGGGTCAAAGCCCAGCTCAGTCACCAGGCAGCCAGGGCCAGTCCCTGACGGATGAGGGCCACCTGGCCCAGCCACTGCAAGGGTGGGGGCAGGGTGGTGTCAGCACGCAGAAAGGCCACTAAGGAAGCCACAGAGCCCAGGCCACCAAGCACAGCAGAGAGAGGAAACCGCCTGGCCCGAAGGAAGGGAGCGAGCAGCCCAGGGGAGGCACTGTCCAGAAGCCAGTGCCCAGGGCCTCTCTGCAGGATCAAAGGCTGTCCAAGGGCACGGATGCCTCCCCACTCCCACCCAGGCACTCACCGACGCGCCCGCTCAGAAATACAATATTTGTAGGGTCTTTTTCATAAAGGTCTTTATGGGTTTGGAAATTTAAACACCACGGAGCCTGAGTTGAATTGGAAAGCAAACGTCTCTAAGCTTGTACATCTTAGAGGAAAAAAATTCAATTAAGTGGGATTTTAGCTGTTTCAATAAAATTGGACTCTCCCTTTTCAAGATAAGAGCTCTGTGGCGTAGAAGCACCTTTATGTGCCACGAGTATCCACTTCTCCTAAACGCGTAATCCCGGCTCAGGACACAATGCCCACAACAGGAAATCAATGCATAGTCGAATCAATTTGAAAATATAAAATAAACTAATATATGAGTGGAAAATTGACTTCCTATGGATTAAAAGCAGCACAAATAGTAGAAAAATCTAGCTTTTTAGCAAAAGGAAGCGGGTTGGGAGGCGGGGGTCTGGGAAAGGGCCCGGGAAGCCCTGCGTGCTTGGAGGATGGCGCTGAGGCCCACCCAGCCAACGAGAAAGCAGGGTGCCCGGCCTGAGGCCCCAGGGCTGCCAGGCGGCACTGGGCCTTGAGGCCCCTGTCATGAACGCACATAAATGCTGCTGTCATAACCATTGATTGGAAGAGTTGATAACGGGACTGTTTTTAAGGGCAGCATAATAACAACCCCTTCGCAGGTACCCATGGCTCCTCTCCTCCCCAGCATAGCTTGGGGTGATGGTGTGAGCTGCCTGCCCAGGGGATGCAGGGAAGAAACTCACAGGCCCGAAAACATGTTCTGTGATGCCTTCTCCACATCACCGCCCCCTAGCTCAGATGCCTGGGAAAGAATGCTAGAGGGGTAGCCCCGCCAGCTGGTGCAAGCATGGCGTGCAACATCCAGGAAGCTAAGCAGGATGGTGTGGCCAACGCACCCACCATGCGGCTCCTGGAGAGAACGGGCAGCAGCTCAATGAGACCTGCCAGGGTCTCAGCCGGGCCCTGCACCTCCGCAGCTGCGGGACGCGAGGCCTCCTCTGAGATCTCCGGTCTGGGCCGCCTCCACCCTTTCGTTCATACACAGCTATCGCTCTCCCCTGAGCCCCCATGATCCACAGCCCCCTGGCCTACAGGCGCTCCTCCTCCAGGGAGCCCATTCGGGTGCCCCCCTCAGAGCCTGCTCCCACCCCCTCCCTGGCTGCCAGGCCACCCCCTCCCTGGCATGGAGCCTGCCTGGCATGGCTGGGGCAGCCACCATCCTCACCAGCCCTGGCCCAGCCTTGCTCTGCCAGTTCTGGGGTAGTCCAATTAGCACCCCCACTCCCTACTCTGACCCTTGATCCACTCAGCAAACCCTCATGAGCTTGCGAAGATTAAATGAGAGAGAATAATACCGGCAGCTAACGCAATGCCCACAGATGCCAACCACAGGCCAGGCGCTGATCCAAGCACCTTGCTGTGCGCAGGTCTCAGTGACAATGATGCTTAGAACTAGACCTGCCACAGAGTCAACAAATGTGGACCACCTGCATGCTCCAAGCTGAGGGAGAAGCACACGCCGCCCCTGCCCTGAGAGCTGGCGTTGCAGGACAGAGTCAGGTATCAAATGAGCACAGAGACACCAAGTAAAGTCTCCACCACCACACAGCAGCCGCCGCTGGAAACTGAGTTTGGTGGGGGAGGGGCCTCTCTGCCCAGGGACTGAGACTCTGGGATGGTGACAAAGGCCAGCACTGGGTCCCGCATGGGGATGACGCCGTTTAACCCTCCCCAAGACCCCAGGGAAGAGGTGTCCTTGTTGTCCCATTTTACAGAAGAGTACACTGAGGCCTCCGGACGCTCATGGGGACCTCCCAAGCCAGGCTCCCCATGTCTCTTTCTGGGCCTCCGACCACCGTTGATCAGAGCAGATCTGTTGGGAGAAATCTCGGAGCCACAGAGCCCTGGTAGGGAACTCCTGGCGGGGACCAGCTGGGCCAGCCTGACACTTCCTGCATGCCGGCCTCCCTGTCCCTGTTCTTTCGCCTGCGGCCTCTGCCTCTGCCTCTCTCCCTCTTGGCCTCGCTCCCTGGGTCCTGTCTCTCTGCAGACCGTCCTTCCCACTTCTCTAAGCAGCGGAGGCAGCCACTGCCCACGGCACCCGAGCTGCCTCCATGTGCATAGAACGGGAACCCCAGGGAGAGGAGCCTCTGCGTCCATGGAGAAACCACCCCGGGGAGGGGAGCCTCGGCATCCACGGAGAAACCACCCCGGGGAGGGGAGCCTCCGCGTCCATGGAGAAACCACCCCGGGGAGGGGAGCCTCGGCATCCACGGAGAAACCACCCCAGGGAGGGGAGCCTCCAGGCAGATCCCTGAAGCCCGGGCTTCTGACCATGATCTGAAAAAGGGTCTTTGCAGATGTGGCTGAGGTTAGGCTCAAATGAGACCCTCCCGGATAAGGGCAGGTCCCCCACCAATGCCGGTGTCCTCCTGAGAAGGAACACAGAGGTGCCAGGGAGCAGCCGGCGAAGACAGGGGCAGAGGCTGGAGTGGCCGCTCCAAGCCAGGGGACGCCCAGGGTTGCCGCAGCCCCCAGGACCTGGGGGAGGCAGGAGGGAGCCCCGAGCCTTCAGAGGGAGCCACGGGACAAGTACCGAGTACCCCCTGGTGATGCCGGTTGGTGCCAGGTAAATTCCAGGTGGCTTCTGGGCTCCAGACCATGAGAGAATTCTGCTGTTTTACGCTCCACCCCTGCCTGTGGTATTCATCCCACAGCCCCAGAGCAAGTCAAGTTTCCCTGGGGGCTGTCCTGTGACCCCCCCGCTGATTTGTTTTTCTAAGACCACCAGAGCGGGCACAAAAGAACCAGCGACTAGGCAAGGGTAGGAGCAAAACTGCAAGTTTATTTTGGTCACCTAGGGAAGTGCACCATCTTGCCTCCGTTCATCCAAAC
>NW_016806413.1:86648-119817 GCF_001698545.2 Rhinopithecus bieti
CCCCCCGTGGTGCCCCCCACACCAGCGCCCCCCCGCCGGCTGCCCTCCCCACACCCAGAAGGAAACTGGCCTGTCTTCCCTGAATACGCAGCCTGAGGGACAGAAGACCATGCGAGGACACGGGGAAGCAGCGTGGACGTGGATTCTGCGGGTGTCACACCAAGGGGGACAGGTCTGGGCTGAATGTTCCCACTCCCACAGTTGGAGGTGGCTCTCAGAGTTCGCTTGGACTCTAGACTGTGGTGGCCTGATCCCGTGAGGCTGAGATGCCACAGCCTCCCTGCACCGTGGGAGGAGGAAGCCGGGCCACCTGAGGAGGACGAGGGAACCCTGGGAGACAGCAGGAGGCGATCGCATCAGTCGGCCTCGCGTACGGCACAGAAATGGGACTGGAGGCCCCGGTGTCTTCGTCTCCAATCCAGTCGCCTCATTAATGCGATTATGTCTTTTTATCCTTTCTCCTATTCTTACTGGTTTTTTGCTGTTGTTGTTTTTCGTTTTTTTGTTCTGAGACATGGTCTCACTCTGCCATCCAGGCTGGAGTGCAGTGGTGTGATCTCAGCTCACTACAGCCTCTGCCTCCCTGGTTCAAGCGATTCTCCCACCTCGGCCTCCGAGTGGCTGGGATTACAGGCGTGCACCACCATGTCCAGCCTATCCTTACTTTTTAAACGTTTGTGGTGTTTGGCACCATAGCTCTGGGTTACAGAAAGCCCAGGTGATGCCACACGGAATTTACCCCTGCGTGGTGCCTGCGGGGATGGCTGGAGCCTGGGTTTCTGTCATGGGTCGGGGCTCACGGAGAGGTGCAGCATCCAAGGCAGACACCTAGGGCCCAGTCATGTGGAAGTCAGATGTGGGCCTGGGCCCCCGTGCAGCGATGGCTGTGCTGGCCGGCCGCCCTGCCTCTCACCTCCACCCCACCACATCAGTCACTCTGCCCTGGGGCTGGGACTGACCCTCCACCCTTGCTCCCACGTTCACCACCACTGCCCTCTGGTTGGGTCCAGTCAAGGGAGGCCCTGGCCACAGCCCAGAGGGATCAGGGGCCTGGATCTTCTTCTTCTAGGAAGCCTGGCCCAGCTCTGCGTCCCCAGCTCCAGCTTCACCCCAGCAGCCTTAGGACATGGCAGTGGCTCCCTGCCGTGGGCCGCGGGTTCCTGCACCGCCTCGGTCACCGGGTCTTCAGGCACGGCCCGTCGAGTCACCCGACAGACTCATAGGTTTGTTCTGTTTTTCAGCGCCCTGCGTTAGCTGCCTGCACACCAGGCCCAGCTCGGCTTGTGCGTGGCTGCAGCGCCATTTTAATTATCGCCTCAACTGCAAAATGTGTCGCTTCTTGTTGTCTTACTGGGCGGTGTTTCCTGGCTCCCTGCTGTGCGGTTAAATGAGTTACATGCATCTCTTCTTTCCTGAACTTGGCGGAGCTCCTCCTCGGCACCCCACACTGTTATGGGGACTTGGGCTGCATCGGAGGAAAAAGAAAACAGATGTCACCACGCCCTGTGGAGCCTGCGTCCCAGTGTGGATGTGGCAGTCGGTCCCCGGGACGCATGTGGGACCCCAGGTGAAGAGGACCACCGTGGAGGAAGGTGGGACAAGGTGGGCGAAGGGAGCACAGTCACCTGGGGAGCAGCTCCGGACAGGGGACAGCAGGAGGCCCTCGCCGCAGCGCCTGGCGTGGGAGGCACAGCCAGGGTCATCGTGGCCACGGGCTGGAGGCCAGAGGGGTCAGGGTCAGGCTGCGAGGGCTGTGCTCTGTGTGATGGCCGCTGAGCTGCAGCGATGAGGTGGATGCCAAGGAGGCTCGGGCAGCCGAGAGGGAGCATGAGGAGGGATTGGGTTCTGTGCATTTCCATGGTGCAGCCATGGGAACCTCTGCAGGATGAAGGGGCCAGGAGAAACTGCCGGGGCCATGGCGGGGCCTGGAAGGTCGGGCACCCCTCGCTGAGGGACGGGGACTTCTGGGCAGCAAGTGGTCGGGGATCGTTAGGATTCAGCCATGTTGAGTGTGAGAAGCCTCTGGGACAGCCGGGTGGAGATGTTGGAGCCTCTGGACTCACAGCCTGGAAGTTGGGGGCAGGGGAGTGGTCAGTGGTCATCAGCACAGGCAGCTCAAGAGACCAGAGCTAGACAGAGCAGATGTTGAGTGAGTCTCAGAGCAGAGGACCCAGAGGGCAGGCACAGCCACAGACCCGGGAGCTGGGAAGCACAGAGCCCTGGACCCACACCAGAGCATGTTGCGGAAAGGAAGGGCGGTCATGTGTGTGTGGTGTGTCCGTGAGTGTCTGCGTGTGTCTCTGTAAGGGATTCCGTGTATTTCTGTGTCAGTATCACTGTGTGTCCACATGTGTCCACATGTGTCTGCGTGTGGAATTCCGAGTACCTGGGTGTGTCCACGTGTGTGTCTGTTTAGGTGCGTGTGGTCTGGGGGCTGCACAGAGGCTGGGTGGGGATGCTGACAACCATCCCAGACTAAGCCCTGTAGCCCCGAGAGGAGGGCGTCAGTAGCCTGTGGAGCGTGGCTGGGAGGGACCCCTGGAGCTGGAGCAGGCAGGTCAGGGTCACCATGATTGTCTCCCGCCCTGGTTCTGTGACCCTGGGCCTCAGGGTCTGGGCCACCTCTTCCCGGCCTGGCGGAGCAGTTCTACGGCAACCCAGGTCCCCACCATCCAGACAGGGTCTGCCTCAGCCTCAGATGGCTGAGCCAGGCAGGGTGGGGCCGAGAGGGCAGAGGATGGGAAGCCCAGGCACCCACTTCCGCCACCAGCCCCACCGGCCTCCCTCGTGTCTCCCAATGAGCCACGGCCTCCGAGTGTCGATTCTGCACCACTAACTCATTGATCGCCTTGCCCGGGTTAATTAATTAATTAGGGGCAGCCACGGAGCACAGTGGACTGGGGCCAGGGAGGGACCCCGGCGCCAGGAGCTTTATTAGTACATAAAATGGGTGTTTAAAACCCACGCGGCCACAAGCGTGCGGTTGAGGCTTTTCATTAAACAAACCTATAACATTACGTGCCTCATTATGTATTTCGAGACTTCCCCTGCCTTCTGTGCTCCCTCTCCACCTGCCTCCCCGCGCACTCTAAGTGCCTATTTGAAATCAATTTCTCTAATAATGGACTTAATGAGCTCATCAATTAGAGCTGCCATAACCGAGTGTCGCGGGCTCTGCGGTTATCAGTTAAACTCTGGAACTAATTTCCATGCTTCATCTATCACGGGGCGCCCACGACGTGGGGCTGCTGCTCCGGGACGATAGGGAGACCCCAGGCCCTTCCCACAGGCCGCGGGGCCGTCCCCGGAAGAGGACAATGAGGACAGCGTGGCCCACCTGGCCGAGAGCGGCCGAGGCGTGAGGCCGCTGTAATTAGCGGTAATGGATGGCCGGCGCAGGCCCAGATAAGACGTCGTTCCACATGGTCAGCCCCATTAGGCTGTTCTCGTCTCGCCCCAAACCTTCTAAATAACACCCCAGCGTTGTAGGAGGCCCGCTGCATGGGGCCTGTGGTGCCTCAAATCCTGGGGCTCCTGCCTGCTGTCCAGCCCAGGGCTGGTGTGGGCCGGGCAAGAGCACCCGTGGGCAGGCAGAGCTGGCAGGACCCCAGTGGTCAGGAAGGGAACCTGGAGAGAAGGTTCCAGAAGCTGACTGGGGACGGGCGTTGGGAAGGGAGGTGTCAGGACATCCAGGGCTACTGCATCCACACGGCACTGTGGGTCCCCAGGTCTGACGGGCAGTGGCCTGGAAGGGGCTGCTGGGGGGAGGGCCGAGCAGAGGGAGGGTGGCCTGTGAGGGTGGGCAGGGCTGCGGCCTGGATGTTGAAAGCAGGATCTTCTCTGCCTGCTGCGCCCAGCTCTTGGGACAGTCTGGTGTGCAGTGAGGCTTGAAACAGGCAGACAGATGGACAAAGGGAAGCTCAGACAGCTGCCTCTGCCCCAGCTAGGGGTGCTTCCCAGAAAAAGCAGACCCCACACCTGAGATTCCTGGATATGGGGACGAGGACCTAGAGAGACGAGGGGCACCTGAGCCGCAGACCCAGGACTGTGTGTCTCCCAAGCCAGACACCTCCTGGACTGAAGGAGAGGAGGAAATGGGCCTCTTCTCTGGGGTACTCTTGGGGAACCGAGGCACAGAGCTTGTGCCTCCCCACCCAAGCCAGAGACCACAGGGCCAGCTCCCCACGCGGTGGGTGTTCCTCACATGGTCCCTGCCCCAGCCTTGGCCTGGCCGTCTCTGCTAGGGTGGTTCAAGGTGTCCTCAACAACCCCATGGCTGGGCCCGGGGTCTCTGGGCAACTCCTCACCTGCCTGGCCAATCCTCCCTGCAGCCCTAGGGGCCCCTGAGTCTCCATCCAAGCCCTGTACCCCCATTCCAGCCTCAAGCTAAGGACTGCCCTTCCTCCTGTCCTGCCCAGAAAAGCCTGAAACAGTTCACTTCGTCACCCCTAAGGACCCCCACCCACTGCTGCACGGGCCTCATGCACTTTGCAGAGCTGGGCATGGGAGGTGAGGCGGGTGGGGATTTGGGCAGGGGCAGGTTGAAGGGTCAGTGTGGGGGCACTGGAGGAGCAAGGGTCCTGGAAACCACCTCTCCGTTCCACCCTGCCCACCCTTCCAACCCCACCCCTGCCCCAGGGTGTCTCTGGTGTCTCCACTTAGCCCCTGCCCCCTTCAATTTGTCATAATCAGCCCAGCTTTCTCATTAGCGAGAGGCCATTAATGAAGCTTTATCAGCAGCTGGAGGCCTGGCCCTTCCGCATCTCCGCCTCCCGGCCACCCTCAGGGCTGCACCCCCACCCCTACGGTGGAGGCAGGAGTGACCCGTGTGGCACCCTCTGCCCCCGCTCTCCCCAGCACCCAGCACATCTAGGCCCAGAACTTGGGGTGACTTAGCCCCAGAGAGGATGGTCCCGGTGGCCCCAACCCTGGGGTGCCCCTGGTCACAGCACTAGGCTTAAGGGCACCCACCTGTGCCCTGCAATGCCCTGGGCATGGAGCGAAGGCTGGAAGGCTAACCGGTTGCTTGTGGGACCCAGGGACACAAAGCAGAATGGTTGAAGGGGAACAGGTGCACGCCTGAGGGTCAGCAGGCTTCTGGGGCACAGGGGAGCCAGTGGGGATCTGAGCAGGGGAGGGGCGGGACCCCAGAGGCGATGAGGCCTCAGGCAGCAACCGTGAAAAGGCGGAGAGGGCGGTGGGACAGGTGTGGTGTGTGGGAACAGCAAAAGAGGAGCAGGGACGGGACCAGGAGGAAGCTGTGAGGAGATGGCTGATGGGGAGGCAGAGCTATGGGAGCTGTAGGGTGTCTGCAGGAGGAGGGAGACGTCAGCTGGGCCAGGTAATGTTGTGGATGGGGGCGTAATTTGGGGCCTGAGACTTGCCCTCGAGGTTTAGCAAGATCACCATGCTGACCAGACAGGAGCCCCCTTGGTGTGGGTGCGGGAGGGCCGTGGAGGCTGCCCCTCCACGGGACGGGGGTGGGCTGAGGTGGCAGGGAGGTGGACGGGGAGTGCAGGTCAGGACAAGGTGCTTAAAGGAGCAGCACCAGCCTGTCTTTGCTGATGGCTGAGGAGGGGGCCCTGTGGGGTCAGTGGTCTGAAGAAGCCAGAGTGAGGGGCAGGACGGGGGAGACTGCAGATGCAGCCAGCTGCGCTGGGGGCCCTCAAAGGCGCTCCCCCTGCCCCTCAGCTCCCCAGCATGCCAGGCCTGCTTGCTGATGCAGAGCCCTCGGCAGCCCAGCTCTACACCTCCTGCACCTGGCGTCCCTCACGGAGCTGAGCCGGCGTCATCTTCCCCAGCTGTGGGGCCAAGCCCTGTCCAAGGCCTCCTAGTCCTGGGGACCCTGGCCTTGCTCCCTGGGTCCCACGTGGGGCCATCCTTGGCTGTTCTCTGGGCCTCCGTGTTGGGGGCCTCTCAGCAGCCGTCTGGTTGCAGGTCAGAGTCCCCAGAACCTCTGCTCTTGGTAGGCAGGACTCTGACCCTGCCAAGGCTGGGCCCCTCTGGCAAGGCGGGAGAATGATGGATGAGCAGTGAGGGGCCCAGCCCCACCCGGCTGCTCACAGCCTTTCCCTGGTCCTCACCTCCGCCCACCCCCGAGGCCACTCCCCTGCAAGCTCAGACTGGAAAACCCCACGGCCCATCAGCCTCGAGAGAGGTCAGGGTAGTCAGTGACAGCAGCTCCGGGCATGAAAGCCACTCAACACCCCTGCTCTTCAGGGGTCTCTCAGAGCCATCAGCTCAGAGCCAGACTGGGTCATTGCTCAGCTGGGCCAGAAATGGGGGTGGGCGGCGTCATTTGGGGCCTCAGACTTGCCCCAAGGTTTAGCAAGATTTAGCATCTCCTCCAGGTGGGGACATGCCCACACAGGTGAGGTTGCCCCTGGAGGGGACAGAGGCCTCTATGTGGGTGGGATCCTGGGGTCCCAGGCCTGGCCCTAGCCTTGTGGGCTGAAGACCCTGCAGGGGGCCCTCTCAGTCTCTTGGCCATAAATCAAGCCCCTGCAGGCGGGCTGGCTGTGGCTCAACCTAATGACCCCATGGCTAGACATTCCTGAACCCAGGTTTAGGAATGTTGTTCTTGGTGTCCACTGAGACTGACTTCAGGATGTCCACAGGCCCATGCAGAGCGAGAGTGTGGCCCCGCATGTGCCCCATGGGGACAGACGGCTCGCCTGCTGCCCACAGAGAGCATCCAGCAGAGGGGCAGAACTGGGCTCTCCAAGTACAGAGAAGCCAGCACACTAGGTCACGTGTGTGCACACCAGCCTCCCCAACCTGTCCGTAGGCACTGCGGTAGAGGTGCCGGGACAGCCTGAGGTCCCATGGCCCTGGGAAGGACCTCAGATCCAGGACAGTGACCCCCTTCATCCCCGGGGGGAGGCAGGAGCCCCACCTGCAGAGGGGGAGGCTCTGTGGAGCCCAGGGGTAGTCTGGATTGTGTCTCGTGGGCATCAGACACAGATGCCGTCTGTGCTGGAGCTCACCAAGAAGAGGGTGGCACCAACTTCAGGGCTGCCAGCGCTTCCCGAGCTGATATGGACATGGCACCAAGCCGGCCCGCAGAGCCACCGCTAAAGCTGCAGCGCTGCCAATGCGGAGATGAGAATGCCACGGCGCCTGGGAGCACCAGGGAAGGCTGCCAGGTGTCCACTCTCCCGGGAGAGGTGAGGGAAAGGGTAGATGAATGCTGGGAGCTGTAAATCCAGACTCCCCAGGACCATGATCAGAGGAAAGCTGCAGGGCAGGCAGAGAGGGGCAAGGTTCCAGATGCTGTAGCATTCCCGGCTGATGGGACTCTGGGTAGGGCGGGGCCCCAGGTGGGCGGGGATGTGGGTGGAGTCGCAGGTGGATGTGGTTCCAGGTGGGTGTGATTCCGGGTGGAGCGGGGGCTCCAGGTGGGTGCGGCTTCAGTGGGTGTGGCTTTGGGGGGAGTCACAGGTGGGGTGTAGCTCCAGGTGAGCAGGGCTCCCTGTGGGTGGAGTTACAGAGGGGGGCTCTCGGGGAGGTCCAGGCCCGGATCTCTCTTCTCCTCAGGGAAAGCCTGTAAGTCAGCCCCTCCCTTGTGAGCCTCCTGGAGCAGGGGCTGGACCGGGGGTCTCCCCCCACCCCATCAGGTCAGGCACCCACTGCCCTTCCACATCTGCTGCAGCCTCGGCTCTCTGGCCTCTCCTCCTGACCCTTTAGACATCGGGCCTCCCTGTCCTTGGTGCCGCTCTGGGTCCACCTTCACTCTGCTGCAGTCCCAGGTTTCACGGCACCCCACCCCGCAGGGCTCAGACCTACAGATGTGTGCAGCGCCTTTCCCCAGAACCCTGCCAGAGCCCAGCCCCTCCCAGGGCAGCTGGAGGGACAGGGCTGGTGGTACCCGGGACCGGTGGAGGGCAGACCAGTGGAGGGAGAGAGGGAGGGGCAAGGTTCAGGACCGTTGAGCGGGCGCTGGCCTTGCAGCATGAAGGACCTGGAGCTGCGTGAGGCCCACCCACTCCTCGCTTCGCAGGGCGGGGAGCAGCCTCACCTCCTGCGGGAAGAGAGACCCCATCCTCCGAGCTCCTCTCCCACCCCCTGCAGCAGCCCTGTCCCCGCCATCCCCACCAGACAGCGCCTGGGGACCTTCAGGACCCTCTGCCCCCTCCTCCGGCCCAGAAGTTGGCCATGGCCCCACAACCCAGGCCGAAGGGGTGGCCCTGGCCATGCCCCCTGTGCCCAGCAGAGTCCTGGGATCTCCTCTGTCTTCAGCACCTGCTCCCCCTTTTCTGAGGCCACACACCCAGTCAGATTTGAGGGGTTGGAGAAACCCCTAATCATGACTTGGGCTCGGAGTCCCTCCTCAGCCTGGAGCCAAATCTTTAAAACACCTGGGGCCAGGACAGCCCCAAAGGACCCCAAGGACCTACCAGGCGCAGTCCCAGCCCAGGGACCCCGCCCCCTCCAGCCTCCCCTCCACACATGGGTGGAAGGTGCAGGGGGATGGGGGACACACGTGTGGTCAGGGGAAGGGCTGGGCAGCATCCCTCCCCCACCCACATCTTGGACCTGCCCAGCATCACCGGGTCAACCTCGACCCCAGCTCAGCCCCAGTGTGTTGGGCCAGACTGGCTGTGGAGGCGCAGGCAGGGCCGGCAGGGACGGGGTTAAGAGCACCGCGCCTCCCAGGCCTCCCTCCTCGTTCCCTTTGAAATGGCTCCCTGGTTCCAGAATGACTCTGGCTTCCCCTCTTAATCTGTATTTTACGAGTGAGAAGGTTTGCATTATGCAAATCGTTAGATAGGAACAGGTGACATTTCAGCAAAGAACACGGCAGGCGGCGGCCTGCGGCTGCTGATTTAGACATTAGTATTTGTCACCAGGGCGGCGGGGGCGGAGGGGAGCTCGGCCACGGAGGGCTCCTCACACCTTAAGGTGGAAGTCTCCCAGCCAGAGCAGGCCCGGCCGCATACCCTGAGGCCTCCCAGTGACCAGCGCAGCCCCCGCGGAGCTCCCTTCTGTGCACCAGGCCCCGACTCAGCAGCACCTCCTGGAGCTCACGCCGCCACGGGGCAGGGCAAGCACGGGCCCATTTTACAGATGAGGGAGGCGATGCCTGGTGAGATGATGAGCGGGCTGGGTCTCAGGCTGGAGAACGGGGCAGGGTCCAAGCCAGCCAGGAGTCTCCCCACAGCAAGTGTCCGGAGGGCCCGCTGCCCATGACTGCACAGCTCATTCTGCGGGTCCTTCCTCCAGCAGCGCCCCCATCCCATCTGCACCCTCTCGCATGCAGCCCATAGACAGCCTGGAGCCGCCGGCCCACCCCACCCGCACCGCCTCCCACCGGCAGCCCCATGGCGCTCTCCCGGGCAGGCTGTGCGGCACCATCCATCATCCACTGTCAGAGGCATCCGCGTCCATTTCCCGGGAAGTTGTTTGAGGGGAAATGGACGAAAGAGAAGGGAGCGGCCACACACTTCCCAGGGCGCCCCAGCGAGCCCTTCCATTTTCCAGCTGCCTGAGAACGCCCACGCGAACCAGCTCTGAGGGGCATTAGAAACGCCAGGCCCTGGGGTCCTCCAGAGGCTGGGAGGGCCGCGGCAGCCACCAGGGCAGGCTTTCTCAGGAGCCCCAGCAGCCCCGGGGCAGACTCTCCCGGCACAGGCCCGGCAAGCTGCTGCCTGGCCTTGAGGTCTCAGGTAGGCTGAGCTGGTTGGTCCTGGGGCTCCTGTGTGGCCGTGGGTCTGTAGGAGCCAAGGGCGGTGTGTCCTGGGGAGCCTGCAGGGCACGGGGCAGGGCCCAGCTCCCCACAGCCTGCCTGGCCTCTCCGGCCTCTGGCTCTGAGTCTGCAGGATGTGGAGCCGGCTGCAGCAGGCTCTCCCCTGTGTTTCTCAGAGGCTGGGCAGCCCTCTGGGGAGCTCAGGGGAATTTGAGGTGCTGTGGTCCAGGAGGACCTGGATGACCTTGGATGACCTCGAAGGCCTTTTGGCTCAGATGACCCTGGATCCCAGGGGTGTGTGGGCAAAGGCAGGAAAAGGCCCATGAAGAGAGGCTGGGCCTGTTGTGCGAGGAGATCAAGGCCAGAACCAGCGGCAGGGCTAGGATGGCAGCACTGAGCAGCTCCTCTCGTGCAGGGCGTCCCCTCCTGCCCTGTCCTTGCCTGTTGGGGAGGAAAGGTGGGGCAGCAGCAGAACGAGGTAGGAGCCCTTTGTGGAACTGAAATCACGGCAGCCATGAGGCTGGCCTCACCCACCGTGAGGCCCCCCAGACCCCCAGCTTCACACAGCAATGCAATGGCGTTAGTCACACGCTTTTCTTGGGGAGACTTTGGGGCAGAAATGAAGTTGCAGGGAACATGACACGGGGGAGGCAGAACCCTGGACACACCCCAGCTCCAGGGTGCTGTCTGGAGCTCACGCCGCCTCTAAGACACCCGCGTAGGGGGCACATGGCTGGCTTGCAGCCGGCAGATGCCCTTAGATGCACCTGGCTGAGGAATCCGCTCAGATCCTCAGATCCTCAGATCTGCCTGGTGCTCACAACCCCACGCCAGGGGCTCCTGACACTGACAGGCGGGGATATTGGCCTCCCGGCTTATCTAGCGGGGTTCCTTAGGCCACAGAACTTTGGGTTCTGGACACCTGTTGGGGGGGTCCCTGTGTAGGAAGAGGGTGCAAGGGCGCAGAATTCCTTACTCACGCCTGGAAGTGTGCGGATAGAGTGTTTAGCGGAAGGGGTGGCTCAGTCCTCAGACATCACACAGAGTGGGTCATTCAGCCACTCAACAAACACAGGGATCCAGAGGAGACAAAGGAATTGGCCTGGCCAGGGTGGGCTGAGCACCCTCCATGTGCCTGGCACTGGGCTCGGTGCCGGCTGTGCAGTGAAGGCCAGAGCCCTGCACCTGGCAGCAGAGCAGCTGGGTCCTCATCTGGCACCTCCACGAGGTAGCTTATCCATCCACACAGGTTGGCTGTGACACCATCCGTGTGTGCCAGGTGAGGACAGTGAGGCTTTCAGGGACCTGCCTCCCTCTCACACTGCTTGGCTCCACAGCTCCCCCAGTGAACGCCCAGAACCAGGTCTGGGAACGCCCTGAACCAGGTTCACGGCCCGTCTGCACCCCTGCATCAGCAGCAGGGGGCCCCAAATGACGGCCCCATCCTCTCTCCTCAGGGGCTTCTCCAACCCTAGTTCCCCGAGTGCAGTTCCTCCTGGACGCCCCGTCCATTCCAGGCCAACAAAATGGCACAGCCCTCATGTCAGATCTGAATGGACCCAGCAAGCCCGTGAGACAGGAGACAGAGAGGGTGCCCAGGTGGGTAGAGGCAGCCTCAGCCCAGCTAAGGAGGTCAAGGGGGCTGGGGAGGCCACTGGGACCAGACCTGCCAGCCTCCTGGGCCTTTGAGGGGCTTGGAGGAGCTGCTTAAGGCCAGACTAGCAGGGGAGGGGCCTGTGGGGGTGAAGAGGCTGCCCCAACCTCCACGATGTGCAGTGAGGCCTCGGTGGGCGAGGCTGCGAGTTGGAACCTGTGTTTGTGCATCTGGGGACTCCCTTCTCCGCCCAGGATACTGTAGGTGGGGGCCGTGGGAGCCATGAGGGCCACAGGGTGAGGGCAGTGCCCAGCCCACCACAGGTCACGGGCGTGCAGCAGAGGCTTCCAAGGGTTAGGAGTGTGGGTAGGGCCGTGGGGGCAGACTCTGACCCTCATCCCCAGTTCCCAGGTAAAGTGGGGGATGTTGACTGCCTCACTGAGGGTCTGGCAGACCCCAGCCCAGCAGTCTTGCCCCAAGCACGGTGTCTGCAGCTGTGAGTGCAGGGGTGGAAGCGGAGGCCGAGGCTGAGCCTCACTGGGCCAGGCTGCTGGCTGCCCAGCCTGCGTCCTCCCGGAGCCCACGCATTTCCTCCAGGCTGCCCCAGGAGAATCACCTGCTGTTTTTCCACCTTCCCAGCCCTGACGCCAGCCAGGCAGGACCTCACCTGGGCTGGGGTCAGCAGGTGAACCAGACCTGGTGCCAGGTGCCAGTGCTGCCAGGGCGAGAACATCTCCAGGTCCTGACGCTGGCAGGAGGAAGGTGTCCCTGGAATCAAGGCCTTGTGCTCGCCGCCCTGAGTGCCTTGTCCTTTGGGTCTAAGTGTGCTCTTCATTGCCACCGCCCCACGAGGCGGAAGGGCCTCTCAGCAAGGCGCTTGGGGGTGACCTCCTGCTCCTCGTGGAGCCCTGACCCTGGACGGGGGAAGGGAGAGTGTAACGGGTGCATTGGGCAAGGAGGTGGAAAGCTGCTCTCTGGGCTGCCCCGCCTTTCTCTGGGCAGCAGCCACCCCGATTTTCCTCGCCCTGGAACAAGTGTGCCGGCAGCAGCTCCCAACACACATGGAATAAACAGGCACAGAAACATACACATTTAATCCCGCTTTTCTCTTAAGCACTCGGTGGGCTGAGGCCTGGTGAGATGGGAAGACAGTGGGTCCCTGGCCGCTCTGCCTGGGAGCTGAGCTATGGGGTCAGGCGCTCTGACACCTGGAGGAGACAAGACCCTGCACCCTGGCGCCTCCCACACCCTGAGTTCTCAGCCCGGTCCCCCATCCCAGCCCCACCACCACCGCCTGGCAGCCACAGCGACACTCCCACGCCCCCAGCAGGGAAGCATCATCCTGGCATCTCTTTCCTGGGATCCCAGCGCTTTGTAGTGACATTTAAGATGAAAAGAAAGGGAAGTCCTCCCTGCTCTAATGTGTACAGTTCAGGTTTGAAATTAGCATGAGAAAGGGGAACACTGGCCTTATCTCCGCCAGTGAATGGGCCGGCTCCTCCACTCCCGGGCCTTTGTCTACTGTCAATAATCACTTACCTTCAGGCCCATAAATGTCATTCTTGGGGTGCTCATAAACAGCCGGTCTCTTTTTAAATTAGCAAGTAGAGATATTTATGGGTTTCTATTAAGGGCGGTGGGTGGGGGAGTCTGGAGCACTCAGCAGCTCCGATAAGGGAGAGGTTGGGGGGGCCTGCAGGAGGCACGGAACCCCCACCCAGCATCCAAGGCAGGCGCCCCAGCTAGGGCTCCGTGTAGACCCTCACCACACTCCTGTGGGGACAGCTGGGGGACATCCATGGCTTGGTGGGGGGAAGGGGGCTGCAGACCTAAAAATCACAAAGAGCGAGCCACCTGTGGCAGAAGCCAGGTGGGTGTTGGTGGGAGCAGGTGGGTGGGAGGGGCTCAGCCGACAGGCAGATGACACCACCAATCCTGACTCCTGCCCCGCAGCTTCCCCGGCTGTGAAAAGGTGTGGCCAAGCCAGTGTGGAGGCAAGTGAGGCGCCTGCACATGCAGTCACACCGAACATCCTATGCTCACATGCACACATGAACATCCTATGCTCACATGCACACACCGTCCAGACACACACACACACACACCCCTCCGCCACTGTGGAGGCAGGTGGAGGGCCCTGCACACGCACACAGAACATCCCGTGCTCACATGTACACACTGTCCAGACACACATACACACACACCCTACTGTGGAGGCAGGTGGAGGGCCCTGCACACCCACACAGAATGTCCTACGCGCACCCACACAGAACATCCTGCGCGCACATGCACACACTGTCCAGACACACACACACACACGCCACTGTGGAAGCAGGTGAAGACCCTGCACACGCACACAGAACATCCTATGCGCACATGCACACACTGTCCAGACACACACACACACACACCCCACTGTGGAGGCAGGTGGAGGACCCTGCACACGCACACAGAACACCTACACACACATGCACACACTGTCCAGTTGCCAAAACTGCTCTCACACACATCACATGTACCATCACATTTTCACATACTATTCACTCGCACACTCATACACACACATAATTCACTCACAATCACCATTTCATTCACATTCCACATCCCACATTCACATAAATTCACTTTCACACAACATTCATGTCTCACTATTCACTCACATTCACACACATTCATCATTTACAGCCGCACATTCACACACACAGCATTCACCACCCACATTCACACACACACATTCACACCCACATTCACACACACACATTCGCACACACACACTCACATTTACACCCACATTCACACACATTGACTCACATTCACATATTCACCCTCACACATACACACACACACACAGCCTCCCACCTCTAAAATGTCTCTCCACACCTCCCGCCCCTTCAGCTTCTCCCTCATCCCAACTCTTCCTTCATTTTAGATCCTTCTTCATTCCCAGCTCCTCCCTCTTCCTGGCTTCTCTCTCCTCCCAGCTCCTCTTTTTCCCCAGCTCCTCCCTCATCCCGGGTCCTCCTTTTTCCCAGCTCCTCCCTCATTCTAGCCACTCCCTCATCCCCAGCTCCTCCCTCAGGTCCTCACTCTTCCCCAGATCCTCTCCAATCCCCAGCTTCTCCCTCATCCCAGCACCTCCCTTATTTCCAACTCCTTCCTCTTCCCAGATCCTCACTCATCCCAGCTGCTCCCTCATTTCAGCTCCTCCCCAATTCCCAGCTTCTCCCTCACTGCAGTTCCTCCTCATCCCCAGCTTCTCCCTCCCAGCTCCGGCCATCCTCAGCTCCCCCTCACCCTCAGCTTCTCCCTCATCTCAGTTCCTCCCTCGGCCTCAGCTCTTCCCTCATCCGAGCTTCTCCCTCATCCCCAGCTCTTCACCCCCCTCCCAGCAGCCACACTGCACACCAAAGCCAGAGTGATTTTTAACTTTCACTTCTGAATAATTTTAGATTTACAGAGTAGTGCAAAGACAGCGCATAGAGTTCGGATGCCTCCCCCTCCCCCGCCAGTGTTTCATCTTGTCACCTTTGTCACAGCCTGGCACGTGGCTCTTCCCTGAATTCCAGCCTTCCTTCGGGCTCCTGCTTTCCCAGTGCCCTTTGTCTGGTCCGGGACTCTGCACCATCTCCTGAGGCCCCGCTGGTCTAGGATGGCCTTGACAGCTTTGGGGGGCGCTGCTTGATGTCCTGCAGAGTGTCCCAGTCGGGGCTGGTCTGGGGGTTGTCTCAGGGCCAGACCGGTGCCCTCCTCATCCCCTCCCATCAGGGGCAAAAGCCCCAGCCCGCTGGTCATGTGGCTGCTCTCCCCCGGTGGCCTGTGTGTGGAGAGAGTCAGTGAAGCCCCCTTTCAAATGGGTTCAGCTCCTCCTCCGGGGACATCCAGCATGTTTCTTCGGATTGCTCTATGAGGAAGATTGGAAAAGACATTCTTCAAAAACACAGATGGTCTCTGGTGCCCCCACACCCCTCTTCCTCTGTGGCCCTCAGCCGAGGGATCATTTCAAGGGACCCTCAGCCCCATTCCGTCCCAGCCCCTCCTGTGGGGCCTTGCAGACACGGGCTCCCCTAAGACAGGCGAGGCTTTGGCAGGTGCAAGAGGTGGGCCTGGAGCCAGGGAGTGGGGCTGGCTGGACGGCTGGTGGTCAGCGGGTGGCAGGCTCAGCTTGCCTCTGGCAGGAGGGCCCACGCCCTCTGTGCCAGGCTGCTGGGCCTCCCCAGACGGACCAGCTGCCCGAACCCCTCGGCTATGACGAGCTTTCATGGCCTCTGCCTCCCTGGGTGTCAACACATGACACTGAGGTTAAAAATGTGCCAGGTGGATGAGTGAAAGGCCCTTCACAGAAGGCCACAGAAGCGACCTGCACGTCTAAAGGCACATGAGAGCAGCCCAGTCCCCACGCAGTGAAGGGGTCCCATCCGCCCACCAAGAGGACAGAGTGCAGCAAGCCAGCTACCCCGAGTGCCCACTGCCTGCCCATGCCCTGCTGGGGAAAAGGCAGCTGGGGGCCGCCCAGCAGGGCTGACTGCATGGGGCACACCCAGCTGGGCTTGTGGCCCCTGGGGAGGGCTGGAGCCCCTTCAGGAGAAAGCGCGGCCACAGGATGGGACGCTGTGTGGACTCAGGTCCAGGACTCCGCCACACCCCGAGTCTCTCTGGCCCCTAATCTTACCCCATCCCACCCTGCACCCGAGTTGCATGCCCTGGGCTGCACTTGGCATCATCCAATCTGAGCTGCAGGGGACTTTGACAGGGGAGATGGCTGCGGTCTGGCAGGGGCCACATCAGGGGAAAGAAAGGCAGTGATAGGCACAAGCAGTGCCCCTGACAGAGGGGTGGCCTGGAAGAGGGGCTGTCCAGGGGGTTGCTGAAGGTATGGCAGGAAGATAGAGAGGCAGGACGGGGAGCGCCTTACCCGAAGCTAAGTACAGGTGGCAGCTGTCCAGCAGGAGGAGGGAGGGGTCTCCGTGATACCGAGTGGAAGAGGAAGGTGCTGGACACTGCCCGCACCCAGGAAATGGCCTGGCACCCCTGGGGTCCTAAACAAGCTAATCTCCCCCCTTGCCAGAGAGCAGGAGCTGGGGACACAATGAGGAGGCTGCTGGGTCCCCAGAATAGGCTGGGAGAGTCATCGTTCTTGGCAGCCTGGTAAGGGGTGGGAAAGGAGAGGGCCACCCTGAGACCCAGGCATACAGGACAGCCCACTGTGCCCGGGGTCGCCAGGGGCACCTCACCCCCGGGACCCCCTGCAGCCACCCAGGGTGTAGTGGCCCCAGGGCAGTGTGAGAATTCCACACCACCCCCCACCTGCCCAGCTGTGGGCTGCAGCCTCCCTCCTGGCTATCCCAGCAGCATCTGCAGCTGGGCCTATGTGGTGAGTCCACCTTAAGTGGGTTTGATCAGCCCGTGCACTGGTGAGCGCATGCTAATATTGGCTCCAATAAAGAGCAAATCAGGGCCCTAGTCGACGCGTCTTATCACACAGTCAGAACTGATGGCTGCAGAGTCATAAAGATCCCATTTAATCTCACGCCTATCTATCACGCGGCCGCCTTCATCCTCTTTGTGCCGGGGTAATATGTGCTCATTACGAAAGCAAAACAGATCTGGCATGAATAAACGCAGGATGAAGTGCTCACTCGGAAAGTGACAGCATGATCAGTGGCGGCAGTAATCACAGAGAATCGCGGGCTAAATTATTCCATAACCGTGATTTGAGGGGACAGCCCAGAGCACCCCACAGCTGCCTGCAGTGCAGCGACGTGTCCTGATAAAACATCCTTCCCAATTTACGGGGCCGCGCTTGACTAATCTGCCTCGGCGCGCACACTGTCTAATCATGCCATCAGCATGGCGAGAAGGGGCTCAATTGGGACTCAAATGAAAGGAGATTGGAAAACTACCCTCAATTGAAATTACATTTGTAAATGAGGCAGAGTTTTCTGTTCAGAGTGTGAACGTTACGGTAAATCTGCTTGAGAAAGTCGAAGAGGTGGCGGCGGCGGCAGGCCAGGGATGCTGCAGGGGTGGCTGGGACTGTGCCCAGCAGGGGTCCACATTCTGGAGATGCCTGGCACCATGCTGGCCCCTGGGGACAGCCCCTGGAGAGGAGACAGGCTGTGGTGGAAGCCCGGAGACTTGGGCCTAGTTTGTCAGACATAAGACTTCACTTCCCACTCTGTAAAATGGGGCGCAGGGCAGCCTCCTTGAGGGAGGGGGGTAAATCAGACCGAGGGATGAGTCAGAGCTTAGCTGGCCTCCTCTCTGCCTTCCAAGGGTGCCCCTGCCCCTCTCTCCCACACTGCACACTGTTCCCAGCCCCTCCCTCCCTCCAGCCCTCTGTGCATCTGGTAGTGTTTCGGGTCTTCTCTGAGGCAACTGAGTGGGTAGGGTGGGGGCAGGGGCACTTCCTGCACCAGGGGCGTTGGGTCTGAGGCTGTCCTCGTGGTAGGGGAGGGCTGGACCCAGATCACCTGCCTGACCATGCGCCCAGGACATTGGCCAGGCACACTCACTGGGACACTGCAGGAGGGGAGCACACAGGGAGAGTAGAGGGGGCCATGTGCTGGATGGATGGACTTGGCCCCCAGGACAGTGGCGAACCCAGGGGAAGGTGGCCTTGGGCCCTGGAGGTCTTCTCCCAGACAGAGGCAGGGCCTGTGCTCAGTGCTCAGGGATGGCCATGGGGACGCCACCAGCAGACGGAGCCTGGACACCAGCAGCTCCCGTGGCCACAGGGTGTGGGGTGTTGTGGGGGCTCCTGCCTGCTGGCCTCACCTCGTGGACTGCTGGCCACAGTGGCCCCAGCAGCAGCGGTGAGGTGCCCACCACCTCCTCACAGGCCTTTATGTAAATCAAGGCCTAATTAGGCCATCCGGCATTTGTGTAGAATATCATTTTTTTAATTACCAGCCCTGGGCAGGTTCCCCGGCTGCCTGTTGTGGGCCAATTACCATAAATCCCCCGGTAACAATTAACAATGCTGGAGCGAGCTGCATGTATTTCCAATGTTATAATTATGCGCGGCGCTCTTGTTAATTGGCCTATCTGACTCTGTACTTTTTATGCCGCTCATCTGCTCATTACCGCGGCCATTTAATTCAATTAGCACCCTTAATTAGAGGAACAGCCTTGTCCAATGTCGGGGCCTTGTCAGGGAGCCGATCATGAGCAGAGACAAACACAGGCTCTGCGGGGCCAGGCAGTCGCGGGGCTGCAGGTGGGGGGCTGCAGGTGAGGGGCTGCAGGGGTGCAGGTGGGGGGCTGCGGGGGTGCTGCCTGGGGATGCTCCCCATGCCCTTGGCCCGGCTGCCCTTGCAGGCGGCAGTGAGCAGCCACAGCGCGATTCCTGCTCGCCCTGAGTGCCCTCCCCCGCCACGACCTTCAGGCATCTGGGAAGGTCTGCAGTCCTGGTTGCCAACACCCCCAGAGCCCACCCCAAGCCTGGACACGGCCTCCAGACCGGCACGATGTCCAGGCTAGGTTTTGTTTTGTGCCAGTCTATTGAAATCGCTATTCCCTGCCTATTAATTCTCCTAATTAGAATTAAATGAAGCATGCTAAATTGCTAGATTAACCAATAATTAAGCAGCCACCGCTCTAAAACTGAACACCCCGTGTGGCCTGCGCCCCGTCTGCATGCAAGTGCCAGGGGCGGGCGTGCCAGGCAGGAGGGGCCAACGAGCCTTGGGGACGGCGGTGCGTGCGCTAGTGCCTGCACCCGGTGTGCAGAAGGGCGCAGAGTGTGGGCGTGAGAGTCGGTGTGGCCTGGAAGCTCTGCAGGAACGTGTGGGGGCAGGAGGTGAGGGGTGAGGGCATCACACGGGCCTTGCTGGGGGCAGAAGATTTGTCGTGAGCACGACAGACCCACCAGACTCTGCAGGTCCTCGTGGGAAGCGCCCCGCCCTCCACACACACCTACGAGGTTGCGACCTCCCTACCCCGAACCGCCCTCTGCAGACGAGGCAACGAGGCTCGGAGGAGGCAAGGAGCGAACCGAGGCTCCCACCGTCACCGGGGAAGGGAAGGGAGGGCAGGGAAGGGGCGGAGGAGGTGAGAGAAGAGGGGGAGGTGAGAGAAGAAGGGGAGGGGAGGGGTTGCCTCTCGAGGCGGGGCGGGAAGGAAAGGGCGCGGCCCGGCTGCGACACCCCTAGACCCCCCAGCCCCGCAGGCGCAGAGCCGGGGTGCTCCCCCCATAGCCCCGCCCCGCCCTCCAGGCCGAAGTCAAGGTCCCCTACCCAGCGCTGCTGGACGCCCCTCCCGAGCCCTCCCGAATCCGACCAACCCGGAAGAAAGGGCTGCGCCTCCAGGGAATCCCGCTAGCTGCCCCCCCAGACCTGGTGCGCCCCCGCCCCCGACCGCCGCCCCCGCCCGAGGGTCCAGCAGCGCCGGCCCGGCCCCCGGCCCGGCCCAGCGCCTGAGGGCGCCCCGCCTGGTGGCCTCGGCCTCGGCCCTGCCGCTGCGCCCACGGCCCTCGGGGAAGGCCCCCCACTCCGGCCGCCCTCGGGCCCCCACGGCCCACTCCCCCATGGGGACCGGCATGTCGCTTTTGGGTACCAAGCCCCTGCGTGGGCGCCTGCGCCACCCCCCTCGCCCTCCGCACTCGCCCCTTTGTCCCAGCCCCGCGTCCTGGAGAGGGGGCTTGAGTCGCAGCCCAGCCCCCAGAAGTGCAACGCGCACGGGTGGGGCCAGGCTCGAGTCCGCCGGTGACGCAGCCGCTGTGTGACCAGGGCGGATGGCCCGACCTCTCTGAGCCTCCGCTTCCCCGCCTGTAAAAGGGGTGGGGCTGCCTCCCAGGGCCGCTGTGGGGCGTGAGTGAGTTAAGACTCAGAACGCCCAGAACCGGTCGGAGGTGAGCAGACGCGACACCCGCGAGCCACGGCCACGCGTGTCCCCAGGGCGCCTCCCGCCACGGGCTGGCTAGGAGTGTCCGCGCTGTGGGGGCAGAAAGGGGCGCGGCCCCAGCGCTGCGGGGCCCGCAAGGAGGGCGCATGGGCCGAGCATCCGCCCCGGGGCATCCACCCATCAGGCCTCGCCGTAAACTTCCTCGTAACAGCCGCTCCTGCAGCCGGAAGATATTGACTCGGACGAGAAACAATGGCACGAATAAAATAAAAATAAAAAAGTTAATTATCCTTTGTGTTTGTAATTTAATTAAAGATGCAGTAAAGTTTTACTGTTTTTCCAGGTGATGATGTTTAGAGCCCCGAGAAGCTATTTGTGCTGGTGAGATTAAAGTGCATTTTAAAATGTTCCTCCAGTACTTTCACATTTGTTGATAGATTTTTAAATTAAACTTTAAATTGTAATCTAAATTACCTCCAACAATTCATGGTCCCTGTAATGAACTCCCACCGTTCCCGCTGTCATCCGTCGATGATGGAGTGCGAGCCGGGAGCTGCAGCCCCGCGGGCGCCGAACCAACCGCGGAGGCCGGGCAGCCTCGCCCCGGGGACCCCGCCACGGCGCCCCACACCCTCGGCCAGTCAGGGAGGCCTATACCACGAGACAGAAGCAGCCAGAACCCCGCGGGCCACCGGTGTGGCCAGAAAAGATGTGCAGGGCTGTGAGGGCAGCTCAGAGCTGAGATCTAAGGACGGGGCAGAACCTGACAGCACAACATGCTAGGGAGAAAGTATCCTCGGGGCGGGATGCACGGAGCCCCAGACCCCACCCACCTCCTGCCCGGGCCCCGCCTCCACTCAGGGCGCCGGGCCCAGCCTCCCTCCCTGGGCCCCGCCTCCCACCTCGGGCCCCACCACCCGCCCAGGCCCTGCCTCCTGCCCAGGCCCTACCCCCAACTCAGGGCCCCGCCTCCCGCCCAGTCCACGCCTCCCACTCAGGGCCCTGCCTCCCGCTCAGGGACCCGCCTCCTGGGGGAACCCTGCCTCCTGCCCAGGTCCCGCCTCCACTTAAGGCCCCGCCTCCCTCCCAGGGCCCCGCCCCTCACTCAGGGCCCACCTCCACTCAGGGCCCCGCCCCTCACCCAGGCCCCGCCACCTCCCACCCAGGTCCCGCCACCTCCCACCCAGGTCCCGCCTCTAACCTGGGCCACGGCTTCCACTCAGGGCCCCGCCTCCCACCCAGGCCCCGCCTCCACTCAGGGCCCCGCCTCCCACCCAGGCACGGCCTCTCACTCAGGTCCCGCCTCCCATACAGGCCCCGCCTCCCACTCAGAGCCCCGCCTCCGATCCAGGCCCCGCCCCTCACCCGGGCGGCGCCTCCTGCGGTCTCGCATGGCAGTTGCCCAGACCAGACGTTCATCATAATGCCCCCTCCCTTACAGAAGAAGTTAAAGACAAAACTAATTTTGAGTTTCCAATTTTCTCCAAATGTTCTAGAAATCAGTCATTTTCTTTTCTTTTCTTTTTTCTTTTTTTTTTTTTGAGACAGAGTCTCACTCTGTCGCCGGGGCTGGAGTGCAGTGGCCGGATCTCAGCTCACTGCAAGCTCCGCCTCCCGGGTTCACGCCATTCTCCTGCCTCAGCCTCCCGAGTAGCTGGGACTACAGGCGCCCGCCACCTCGCCCGGCTAGTTTTTTGTATTTTTTAGTAGAGACGGGGTTTCACCGTGTTAGCCAGGATGGTCTCTATCTCCTGACCTCGTGATCCGCCCGTCTCGGCCTCCCAAAGTGCTGGGATTACAGGCTTGAGCCACCGCGCCCGGCCGGTCATTTTCTTAAATGTTAACTGTTACCTGAATTTTCTCTTCCTCGTGGTCCTGCTCACATCTGTAATATTACTGGCAAAACACAATTAGACTTTTAAGGCGTGTATGTGTTTCTAAGCAGGCCAAATATCGGGGTTTTTTTCTTTTCTTTTTTTCTTTTTTCTAAGACAGAGTTTTGCTGTTGTCGCCCAGGCTGGAATGCAATGGCACAATCTCGGTTCACTGAAACCTCTGCTTCGGGGTTCAAGCAATTCTCCTGCTCAGGCTCCCAAGTAGCTGGGATTACAGGCACCCGCCACCACACCCAGCTAAGTTTTATATTTTTAATAGAGACGGGGTTTCGCCATGTTGGCCAGGCTGGTCTCGAACTCTTGACCTCAGGTGATCTGCCCTCCTCGTCCTCCCAAAGTTCTGGGATTATAGGCTTAAGCCACCACGCCTGGCTTTTTCTTTTCTTTTCTTTTCTTTTTTGATACAGGGTCTTGCTCTGTCACCCGGGCGTGAGTGCAGTGGTGTGATCACAGCTCACTGCAACCTCCTCCAACTCCTGAGCTCAAGTGATCCTTCTGCCTTGGCCTCCCAAAGTGCTGGGATTACAGACATGAGCTATCACTCCTCGCCCAAAATTTCTTTACGTCAGCGACACAGAGCTACTTGACTACTTGAAGGCAGCACATGGCAAACAGCTGAACCTTGTGAGCAATCCAAGAAATGAGTTTTAGGACAGCAAGGAGACGCTATTCTCATGTAACGTTTCAGCGTTTAATACTGATATGATAAGAAGGGTCCCTGCTGTGGGGGCAGTGTGGCAGGGCAGATGTTCTGGGACCTATACTCCAGCCAGGCCACGGCCATCAGGGTGTGCTGCCCAGCAGGGCTGGACAGAGTCCACGGAGTTCCTCCTGGACCCAGATGAGCGACACTCCCCTCCCTGCCACGCACACCACCATCAGCCCGCGAGGAAAGACCAGGAGGGCAGGGAGTGAGCAGGGCCATGTATGCCATCCATACAGACCTGAGAGAGTGGACGGGAGGCCCTACACCCTGCAACCAGGCGGGGAAGACTAAGAGGGGGCTGGCGGCCCTGGCTGAGACCCCACTTGGAGGCCGACCTCGGCCTCAGATAGCCACCCGGCCCAAGATCAGTCGTCTCCCACATCCAATGAGGAGGGGTATGATGGCACTCTGTCCCAGTGGGGTCTCTCTGCAGAGCCACCCCAACTCCAGGCTCCGGATGAAATGGCTCGAGTCCTCACACCTGGACCCATCACCCCCCAGTTTCCCCTTAGCCACTCCTGCTTCTTTGCGCCTTGACATATGTGAATCCCAAGAGCCTCCCTAAGCAGGGTCCTGTGTGCTCTCCTCATCTCAAGCCGGCTTCCCAGAATGCCACTGAAGGGCCAGGCTGGTGGAGAGGTTCCCGCCAAGAAGCAAGCACCATGCCCCATGGCCTCTCCGGGTTCTGGAGGCAGCAGAACCCATACTGGGGAACATGGCTCTGATCCACACAAGGTGACACTGAAGGCTGCCGGCCTCCAGTGCGGGAGGACCAGGTCTGTCTCCAGAGCAGGCGGCCTGATGTCTGGGTTGAACAGCCAGGCAGGCTCTGCAGGGAGAGGGGTGTCTCTCATGGGCAACGAGGCCCCAACAGGAGAAGCCCAGGAGGAGAGCTGCGGTTTCTGAGGTATGGCCGTGCCACTCACAGGAGAGAGAAACGCTGGTCCTGAGGGGGGACAGGCCCTGATGGAGCCCACAGGACTCCAAGTGACCCTCCAGTCGGAGGTGTCCATTGGGAGCTGCAGCCGCCAACCCCCCTGGTGTTCAAGCCATCACTGTGGAAGCCAAATAGGCCCATTAACAACCCTCGGTAAGATGGAAACAGGCATTGGTGTTGGCCAAGGGCAGGATGGAAGAAGAAGGCAAGTCACACAGGCAGGTGGCCTGGGACCCATGTGATCCTCCACAATGGCACCACACCACCCTCCACTTACTGTCACCCTCCACGGTGGCACCCGCCACCCTCCACTAAGTGTCACCCTCCACGGTGGCACCTGCCACCCTCCACTCACTGTGACTCTCCATGGTGGCACCACTCTCCACTGACGCCCCTGCTATGTTGGGCCACAAGGAGCTGACGGAGGGGGAGAGAAGCTGAGCTCCATTCACAGATGGGTCACAGTCTGGGTGTGTGGACATGGATGCTGAGGAGATGGACTGGGGCCGCACAACAGCCCTCTGGCAGTAGCCCTGACAGGCAGTGGTGAGGAGATACCTGCTCTGTGGGCAGATCTTTTGGCAATGAACTTGGCCATCCACTTTATGTGGAAAGAGAAATGGACCAGAGTTAGAATATATAGGCAGGAGCCACGTAATGATGTTTCAGTCAACAACAGACCAACGATGTTGGTCCATAAGATTATGGCACTGTATTTTAACTATACTTTTTCTGTTTAGATGCACAAATGCTCACTGTGTTACGGTTGCCTGCAGTGTTCAGGACAATGGCGCACTGTACCGGTGAGCAGCCTGGGAGCAACAGGCTGTCCCATACAGCCAGGTGTGCAGGAGGCTGTGCTGTCCAGGTTTGTGCAAGTTCACCCTGTGATGTTTGCACAGCAGTGGAGTCACCTAATGACACAGCTCCCAGAACATGTCCCCGTCACTATGTACACAAAGGGTTTGGCTGGGTGGTCAGGGGCCTGGAGGGTAAAAGATTGGAAGCTTAGGGTCAAGGAGGTCTCGTGGGCCCATGGAGTGGACGTCAAGTCTAAGTGAAGAGCTGTCTGACATATGATGTTTACCAGAGAGCACCTGCACAGAACAGCCACTGAGCAGCCAACTTGGAAGAAGGACTCAACTAGCAAGAGGCAGCTGGCAATGGGGTCATGAATGAGCAGCCATGGTGGCTGGGATGGAGGCTACTCTAGGCCCATCGGCTCTGCCTCCTGCAACCAACATTGATCCAGCTACTGCTACTGCTGGATGCCCAACCTGCCAGTATCAGACACAGAGGCTGAGCCCCTAGAGGGCACAGGGCCTCAAGAACCAACCAGCCTCTTGGGGCCACCCACACAGCTACTCTGCCCAACAGGGCCACTGCCAGGGCCACCAAAGGGCCTCCTCCTCTGCAATGTCCTTCCAGTGCCCTCTGCTGAGGAAGCTTCACTCAGGCTCCTGTAAAGGAAAATACTGAAGAGAATCCCACCATCATCACAGAGCAGGTATTGAAGGGTGAATTTGGAGCTGAGCATGGCACAGTCACCCTTCTGCCTGCTCAGCTTCCACATGCACCATTCTACATGCATTTAAACTCACTTGCAATCCTAAAACAACTCATATTTCCACCTAATAATATCCCAGTAAAGAAGTTCTCAGTCTTTCCCCAAATGAGAAGACACACAGGCTGCATAGTCATTGCATCCATATAGGCTATAAGAATCTCTCCTCAAATTCATAGCCCCACTGACTATCCTGTTACTTAAAGACTAGATTGTAAAGTTGACCTTCAATAAGGTTGTGGGGAGACAGCACCATATACAGTCTGTGATTCAAAGCACAAGCCACACTCCTTCAGATAATCTCATCTTTTCAGGGTGTGGTCTCTCAGTTGACTCCATAACTATGCCTTTCATGAACCATTCTGCCTGTCAGTGAAGCCACCTGATTCCCAGTGATGGAGGGTGTGAGAGGAAAAGCTGGTTGCATGGGCCCAAGCCCACTGCTGCACTTGCTGGGAAACCGTCTCCTCAGCCACACAGAATGCTGGAAGAATGCCATTCTGGTGGATTGGCATTCTGGAAGTCAACAGAGAAGCCTCATGGACAGACAAGACAAATTCACATCCAGAATAGATCTCTGTTTCAGTGAGGACAAGTCTTTGCTCCCTCCGTGATGGGAGAGTTCCAATGTCATCGACATTGTCAGCCACAGATGGCTGCTGTTTGTCCTGGTGCTGTATCAGGGACTCACTATAAGTCTTTGCTGTTGGCTGAGTAGACACTGAGCAGTGGTGGCTGGGCAGACAGGTCAAGCCCATTCCCAGCCTCCACACTGCCACCACGCTCCTTGTTCATGGACCTGTTGAGCAAGCACCGGGATTGCCAGGGGCGAGAGGCTGACAGACATCATAGGTAGTGTCATTTCATCCACCCAAAACTTGAGAACCGTCTCTTCAGTGGACATCCTTTGGTAGCCCTTCATGTGGAATACAGCTGCAGCATCTTCATTACCTGTGTTCATTTTGGGAGGTCTCTGTACATAGTTCTTCCCCAAACTTCCTTGTCACCAAACTTTCAATCCTGTTTATTCCAAATCCTGGGCCGTCCAGCCAAACATAAGCAACTGCTCGGAAGTCAGTATAGATCCATACCAGACTGGACCTGTCTCACTGCAGAGTAAACAGTCTAATGTACTGCTGTCAGTTCTGCCTGCTGAGCACATTTTCCTTTTCCACTGCCCTTCAGTGTCACTCCTGAGTGGGGCTTAGTGCTGCAGCTGTCCCTTTTTGGGTGGCACCAGCATATAGTTCAGAGCCATCTGTAAGCCAGGCTCAAATAGGTTATTCCTTCCCCTGTCCACAGGTCATCAGGCGTACCATGCGGGCATGGGCTGAGAGAGAGGAAGCCATGCAAGAGGAGCTGGTGTCTAAGGAGTCTGAGCTCCTGCTCGCTCAGCTTAATCACACCTTTTGGACCTGCTGAAGCTTCATCTCATAAATGCCATTTCCACTTTATGGTAGATCACTGCCATGAACGCTCAGCATTGTGGCTAGGTGGCCAGACAGTAACCCGTTCACGGTGAGAAGCTCAGGCCACATGGGCACCTGATACCCCATGGCTATGTGTTTAGTTTATACCAAGGCTGGCAGCAAGGGAGAATCTGTTTCCCAAAAGAATACTCTGCAGAACTTTGGGAGGCTGAGGTGGGCAGATCACGAGTTCAGGAGATCGAGACCATCCTGGCTAATACAGTCAAACCCCGTCTCTACTAAAAATACAAAAAATTAGCCAGGCATGGTGGCGGGCGCCTGTAGTCCCAGCTACTTGGAAGGCTGAGGCAGGAGAATGGCGTGAACCCGGGAGGCAGAGCTTGCAGTGAGCCGAGATCGCGCCATTGCACTCCAGCCTGGGCGACAGAGCGAGACTCCATCTCAAAAAAAAAAAAAAAAAAAAAACTCTTCAGAAGAGGGTATAGATTTGAACCCTGGATATCTGTGATTTTCCCTCTGGTGCTTAGCAAAGACTCCATATAGTGTCCCTTTTAGTTATTTATTTATTTGTTTATTTATTTATTTTGCCATGGATGCTTTGAGTGTTGTTGAAGATTCAGTCAGCATAGGTGCTATAACAAAATACCAGAGACTGGAGGGCTTAAGCAAAAGATATTTCTTTCTCACAGTTCTGGAGGCTGGATTCCAAGATTACAGGGCCAGCAGATTTGATACTTGATGAAGGCTCTCTTCCTGGCTTTCAGAGGCCACCTTCTCACTATGTCCTCACATGGTAGAGAGAGAGAGAGAGAGTGCGTGCGCTCTGGTGTCTCTCTTCTTATAAGAGCACTAATCCAATTATGAGGGCTATACCCTCATGATCACATCTAAACCTGATTATCTCCCAAAGACCCCATCTGCTAATGCCACCACAGTAGGAATTAGGGCTTGTCTTAGTCCATTTTCTGTGGGTATAACAGAGTATCATAGACTGGGTAGTTTGTAAAGAAAAGACGTTTATTTAGCTCATGGTTCTGGAAGCTGGGAAGTCCAAGAGCATGGTGCTGGCATCTAGTCAGGGCCTTCTTGCTGCATCATAACATGGTGGAGGACATTCGATGGTGAGAACCCGAGAGCAAGGGAGCCATAAAGAGCTTGCTTTTATTTAAAAAAAAAAAGCCACTCCCAAGATAATAAACCCACTCTTGTAATAGCAATATTAATCTATTTACAAGAGCAAAGGGATTGTTTCCAACACATGAACTTTTGGGGGACATATTCAAACCATAGCAGGGCTTCAGAATATGAAATCTTGAGGGACACAGACATTCAATCTCTAACAGAATCTAAAGTTGTAAGGCTGAGGTGATGGAGTGGCTTGTAGTGGAGCTTTAACTTGCTGCAGAACCTTCTGTTGCTCTGGTCCCCACTCATATCTAGCAGCTTATGGGTGACTCTGTAGAAGGGTCAAAGCAGAATACTCTGAGGTAGTATATGTTGCCTTCAAAATCCAAAAAGCCCTCAAGAGCACTGTACCTCTTTTGTCATGGTGCAAGTCATATCAGCTTGCCTTTTACCATGGGGGGATATTTGACATGCTCCAAACCACTAAAGCTCCAAGAAACTTTACTCAAAGGGCAGACACTTGGATGCTGTGGGGCTGATCTCCCACCCTCTAGTTTACTAAGGCAGCTAATTCCTGCTCCTCCGAGCCATCAGCAGAATGGTGTCCAGTAGTGGAACATGGCATGACAATCAGGGTTTCTGCAATCAGTATCACAGCAGAGAGGAGAGCTGTCATATCCCCATGCAGGTATACTTCTGGCCCTTTCAGGTAAAAGCCAACTGCTTCCAAGAACTGCAAACTGAGATGGAGAAAAAGGCATTAGCCAAGTCAATAGTTTCATGTTAGCAGGCAATGGCTGTGTCGATTTGCCCCAGTAAAGATGCTACATCTGGAACAGCAGCTCAATTGGAGGGATCTCCTGATTAAGTGAACAATAATCCACAGTCATTCTCCAAGATTCATCTGGCTTCTGCACAGGCCAAACCGTGAATTAAACTGGGAACGTGATAGGCATCACTACCCCTGATTCTTTGATGGTGGCTCTGCCATTTCCCCAGGGATACAGTATTGCTTCTGGTTTAGTGTCCTGGCAGGGAGAGAATGTTTCAAGTAAATATTTCACTGGTGGTGACCTGATAAAATACCCAGGGGACACGAGGGCAGAAGCGATAACTCAGGCATTTGAAAGATGGGGAAGATGATGCCCAAAAAGATGGTGGAGTTGGCCGGTTCCTGCTGAGCTGTGCTGACCCCCCGCAGAGGAGTCATGAGAAACTGAGGCAGTGAGCAACTCAGGCAGAGAGAGAGAGCCAAGGACCTCCATGGGAACTCACAGGGCCCATATCTCCTTCAGGGGGAGGGCAGCCGAGTGCAGTGGCAGACTGAGGACCTCAGTGTTAGAGCCCAGAGCTCCAGAGACATTGCACTGCTAAGCCAAGGCACATCTGTTATGTGGTGGTCAGGGCCCCTCTGGGGAAAGACTGGGACCACAGAACACGGGATGAGACATCTAGGTGTCAGCCCCTGAGGACGTGGCTCTCCAGACCCCTGAACACTGAACGCTAGGCTTGAAATAGTCACCCCTTCCCTCAAAAGAGCTGGCATGTCTATTATGTGGAAGACCCTGTAGACCTGCCCCCCATGGATAAGAGGTGCCCCTCAGGAGGTAGCCCCCTCTCATCTCCAGCCGCCAGGACAAGAGCCAGTGTTAAATTCCAGCAGGATCTAGCTGGGAGGTGGAGGGCCTGGTAGGGGAGGAAAGAGGCTGTACACAGAAAGAGCTGCAAAAAGAGGCACAGGCCGGGTGCAGTGGTTCACACCTGCGATCCCAGCATTTTGGGAGGCTGAGGCGGGAGGAGCTCTTGAGCTCAGGAGTTCAAGATCAGCCTGGGCAAAATGGTGAGACCCCCACCTCTACAAAAACAAAAATTAGGCAGGTGTGGTGGCGCACACCTGTAGTCCTAGCTACTCGAGAGGGTGAGACAGGAGGATCACTGGAGCCCAGGAGGTCAAGTCTGCCGTGAACTATGTTCTCCACTGCACTCCAACCTGGGCAACAGAGCGAGACCTTGTCTCAACTAACACAAAACAAACTAAAAAATGGCTACATATATAGGCAGGATCCAGAGAAAAACCTTGGGGATGGATTTCTAGGTCCCAGATGAAGGGACCAGCCTGGATAAACAAGAATGCATTGATTTGAATTCTCTTTCTTGGTCATGAGAATTAATATCCTGTCAAGAACCTGGGTGATAGGGCAAACTCACTGCTAGGTGGCTCTTAGGAGCCTAAACAAAGTGATAGTCAACTCTCAGTGAAATGGCAATGCCCAGTTGTCCTGGGAGATGGCAAAGGGAGATGGGTGTGCTGGGTGAACACACTGTGGGTGCCAGAGACCCAGCAGAATTATGTTCTCTGGGAGTGCCAGAGGCTGTCAAGGGTGCACTGGGGAGGGGACCAGCACCAAGAGGAGGTGGGTGGAGGCAGGGGACAGTCAGAGATGGGAGAAAAGCAAAGGAAGCGGGGTCCCAGGTCTGCCCCATGAAGAAGAGTGGGACCAGCAGGAGGCAAGGTGGCCGCATCTTAGACCCAGCACAGGCCTAAGGTCAAAGTCACTAGTCAGAGGAGTCTCGCGTCTCCCTTGGGGAATAAGCCATTCACTGGCTTCCCTGTGCTTGATCTCTGCTCCCAGGAGGACAATAATCTCTGGTCTGTGCCAGCAGGGATCAAGCACTTTGCATGATCACCTCATGTGCTCCTCACACGCCTCATGTGCAGCTCCAGTTACAAGGTACAGCGAGTGTGCACAACCCTGACAGTCCTGCAGCTCCCAGCGGCTCAGGTGGAGCCATCCTGGCCTTTGTGCCCCTGACCCTGCTGCTGTGCTCCGCCTGATGCCCGTGCCTCCTCCCAGGGCCTGTGCGAGGATTGAAGCACAAGTGTCGTTCTTGCCGGCTCATGGGTGGGCACCTGCCTGCTTTCACCACCTGCTGCCAGCTTGCTTTCCAGAAGACATCCTCTCCAGCCAGAGGTTCTCCTTGACCCACGTCCTTCTCAATCCTGGGAACTATACAATTATCTAATTTTTCCTTCTCTGAACGGGTGCAGAGTTTATCTCACTGCTGTTTCAATTTGCGTCTTTCTGATCACTGGAGAAGCTGAACTACCACTTCTTGTTTGTCATCAGCCATTCAGGTTCTTTCTGAGACTCTCCTGTTCATGTCTCTGCCCCTTTTTCTTTTGGAGGCCTTGTGTTCTTCAAGGTGATTGATGGCTGTTTCTTATGTATTCTATCAATCCCTTGTGGATTTCAGATGTTACGATATCATCTATTCCTGTCTTCCATTTGTTAACATGGCCTATTGAATTCTTTGTCAAACAGAATCCTTCATTTTGATATATTCAAATCCATCCATTTTTCATCTTGTGATTTGTTCTTTTGGAGTCTTGCTTAAGAAATCTTTTCCTATTCAAGGTCACAAAGAAATTCTGCAGCATTTTCTCCTATGAGCCTACAGCTTTACTGGTTACATTTAGGTCTTGAATCTCTTATGTTTAGGTTTCTCTTTCTATATGGTATGAGGTAGGGATCCTGCCTTCCATTTTCCATAAAGTGAGGCAATTTTCCCAACATTGTATGTTCCAGTTACTATTGATGCAAAACAAATTATCCTACAACCTTGCAGCTTAAAACAAGTATCTTAATTTGCTCACATTTTTGAGCATGAGTAACTTGGGAAAGGTTCAGCAGGGGCAGCTCTTATTTGGGAAGAGAGAACAGTGGCATGTGGCTGCACCTGGCTGTCAGCTAGGGCTAGAGCCATCTGGGCTGGACGTCCCCATTGGTCACTCCCATGGTTTGGCAACGGAGGCTGGCTGTCAGCTGGGAGCTCGGCTGGGCTGTCAACACAAATGCTTACATGTGACCCCTCCAGCATGGTGGTCTTGAGACAGTCAGACTTTTTACTCTGTGCCTGGCTGCCCCTATGGTAAGTGTCCCAAGAGTACAGGCAGAGGCTGCATGGCCTTCTCTGACCCAGCCTCGAAAGTCATGCAGCATTATTTGCATTGCATTCTGTTGGTTACATGTAAGTCACTAGGGTCAATCCAGAGTTAAGGAGAAGAGACACAGACTTCAACTTTCAGTGGGAGGAGTGTCATGGTATTTGCAGACCTGTTTTTTTAATTAATTAATTTTTTAATTGACTAAAAATTATATATGTTTACTATGTACAAGATGATGTTTTGAAAGATGCATACATTGTGGAATGGCTAAATTTAGCTAAGTAACATAAATTTAGCTAAATAACCTCATATGCTTATCATTTTTTGTAGTGAGAACACAAAATTTATTCTCAATGACTTTCAACAACACAATATATGATTAACTATAGTCACATGTGGTACAGTAGATCTCTTGAACTTACTCTTCTAATCTATTAATAACTGAAATTTTGTATCTTTTGACTAAAAATGTTTCTACTCTCTCTCTCTTTTTTTTTTTTTTTTTGAGACAAAGTCTTGCTCTGTCACCCAGGCTGGAGTACAGTGGCACAATCTTGGCTCACTGCAACCTCTGCCTCCCAGTTCAAGCATTTCTCCTGCCTCAGCCTCCTGAGTAGCTGGGATTACAGGCACATGCCACTACATCCAGGTAATTTTTGTATTTTTAGTAGAGATGGGGTTTCACCACGTTGGCCAGGCTGGTCTCGAATTTCTGGCCTCAAATGATCTGCCTGCCTCGGCCTCTCAAAGTGCTGAGATTACAGGTGTAAGCCACCGCACCCGGCCCAATGTCTCTACTCTCTACACCTAAGTTCAACTTCTTGAGAGTCCACATATGAGTGGATCACACAGTATTTGTCTTCCTGTGCCTGGCTTATTTTGCTGAACATAAGGTCCTCCCTGTTCATCCACGTTGTCAATAACAGGATTTCCTTCTCTTTGTTTTTGAGACAGGGTCTCACTCTGTCACCCAGGCTAGAGTGCAGTAGCAATCTTGGCTTCCTGCAGCCTTGACTTCCCAGGCTCACGTGATCCTCCCACCTTGGCCTCCCAAGTAGCTGGGACTACAGGAATGTGCCACCACACCTGGCTAATGTTTATATGTGTGTGTATGTGTGCATTTTCAGTAGAGACAGGTTTTCACCATGTTGCTTAGGCTGGCTTTGAACTCATGGGATCAAGCAATCCTCCTGCCTCAGCCTCCCAAAGTGCTGGGATTACAGGCATGAGCCACCTCACCCAGCTTCCTTCTTTTTAAAGGCTGAGTAGTACTCAATTGTGTATATAAACCACATTTTCTTTATTCATCTGTCAATGAATACTTAGATTGATTCCATATCTTGACTGTTATGAATGGTGCTATCATGAACATGGGCGTGCAGGTCTCTCTTGGTGAGGCTGGTTATTTATTTATTTATTTATTTATTTATTTATTTATTTATTATT
>NW_016806413.1:123292-158829 GCF_001698545.2 Rhinopithecus bieti
TTTGCGTGTAGGTAATCACATCATCTGCACACGACAGCAGTGTGTTCCTCCCTTCTGTTGGGCTTTGCGTGTAGGTAATCACATCATCTGCACACGATAGCAGTGTGTTCCTCCCTTCTGTTGGGCTTTGCGTGTAGGTAATCACATCATCTGCACATGATAGCAGTGTGTTCCTCCCTTTCCAATCCAGTACTTCGTGTGCATTTTTCTTGTCTTATTCTATTCATCCTGGTGATGAATTTGAGAAATAGACATGATATTCCCTTATCTTGTACTTGCTCCTGTGGGAGATGCTGTGTGAAGTTGTTCTAATAAATAGTGATGTTTGCTGTCAGTCTTTAAATAGGTAGCTTTTCATCAAGTTAAGAAAATGTTCTGTCCATTACTAGTTTTCTGAGAGTTTAAACAATAAATACAGATCCAGTGCTATCAAATTCTTTTTTAATCTGTAAAGATAATCATGCAATTCTTCCCCTCTAGTCTATTCACAAGGTAAATCATGTCAATAGATTTTTCTGATGTTGAACCATCTTTGCATTCCTGAAATAAACCTATTGGATAATGGTTTTTAGAAACATACACTTGGGGTTGGTTATATTTTATTCCTAATTTTTTTATTGAAAGGCCTTACAACTGCCTTTTCTGATTTTGGAATACGAGTGTTGCTCGCCCATAAAATGAGCTGTGAGACATTTCTTTTTCTTCTGTTCTCTGGAAGAGTTTGCATAAGAAATAATTTCTCTTTCTTGAAGATTTCTAGTGAGGAATTATTTGTTTTCCATTTCAATTTTTTTTTTTTTTTTGAGACGGAGTCTCGCTCTGTCGCCCAGGCTGGAGTGCAGTGGCCAGATCTCAGCTCACTGCAAGCTCCGCCTCCCGGGTTTACACCATTCTCCTGCCTCAGCCTCCCGAGTAGCTGGGACTACAGGCGCCGCCACCTCGCCCGGCTAGCTTTCTGTATTTTTTAGTAGAGACGGGGTTTCACCGTGTTACCCAGGATGGTCTCGATCTCCTGACCTCGTGATCCGCCCGTCTCGGCCTCCCAAAGTGCTGGGATTACAGGCTTGAGCCACCACGCCCGGCCCCATTTCAATTTCTTTCGTGGATATTAGTCTTATAAATTTTCTATTTACCATGGTGTCAATTTGGCATTTTATAATTTTACAGAAATTTATTCATTTTATTTAGGCTTTCTGAATATATTAGTGTATAGTCACTCATAATTTTCCCTTCATTATTTTTGCCATTATTTTTCCTTTTCATTCTATATTTACTTTGCTTCTTCTCTCTTTTGTCATCAGTCTTGCCTGTCTTATTATATTTACAAGGTCCAGTTTTAGCTTTGAAAATCTTCTGACTTTTTAATGTTACAGATGTTTTCTATTTCACTGATTTCTGCTTTTTCTTTATCTACATCTTGTTTTCTTAGCTATATCTTTAGTTCTTTTTCTAGCCTCTTGAGTTAAATGCTTTGCTTATGTATTTTTGTCCTTTCTTTGTATTCTGTTAGGTTTGTTCAAAATCATAATTTTTTAAATCTAGGTACTGCTTTGAGTATGTCTCACAGCTCCTGACACACAGAGCTTTAAATGTTGTATAATTTCTTTATGATTTTTCTCTTAACCAGGGGTTATTCAGTACTTATGATTTTCCTTCCCAGACATCTGGACTTTCCTTTTTTTACAATTCTTTTATGTATTGTGTTGCATTATAGTCAAAGGATACAGTCTTTATTATGCCAATTCTTTGAAATTTATCACATTTTCTTTTGTGGCTGAAATAAGCAGCTCAACTCCATTTTTTGATGTCTGGCTGCTGACAGCTTTTAAGCATCCCTCCCTTTTCTCCTGTGCCGCACATCTGGACAAGCTGATAAGAAAGCCTGGATGCTCCCTCATTTGGTGCTGGTGGGAAATTCAAACCACAAAAGGCCCTGCCTGCACATGAAAACTCTCACCCAGGTCCAGCCCTGAACCACAATAAAAACCTTTCCATTCCTTGCTCTCTCAAGCCATTCTTGACCTGCTTGGGAGGACTGCCCTGCTCTCCTCAGAGACCTCAGTTATCCAAACAATCCAAACCATTTGAAGCCCTGTTGGTATGTATGTGTGAAGCCATCAGTTCCCAATATTTGAAACAAATTTTGGGTAGGGGTCTACCTGCCTCTGAAGGTGACCATACAGTAGCCTAGCACATGGCCTGTTTTTGTGAATAATAAGTATGCACAAAAGAAATCTGTTCTCCATGAGATGTGTACATTGGTAGATAACAGAGGTAATTCAATTAATTTATTATGCCATTCAAATTAAATAGACTTTTGTATATTTAATCTATCATTTTATAAGAGAAATTTGTTGAAAGTTCTAAATAACATAGTTTAGTCATATATTTCTCCTGGTAATATTCTCAGTTGTAGTTTTATATATTCTAAGACTACATTATTTAATGCACATATATATATAATCATTCTATGTTCTTGGTCTGTTGTTCTTTTGAGCTAGTCCCTAATATTCGTCTTTGTCTTTTGTGATTTGTTTGGCCTTATTTCTATTTTGTCTGACATTAGAATTGCTATCCCACATTGCTTTGGGTGTACATATTTGCCTGGTGTATCTCTTTTCCATCCCTTGATTTTCAATCTTTCTGTGCCCTTTCCTTTAAAATGTGTCTTCTCTAAGGAACATACAGCAGCAGTTTGTTTTTCATTCAACCTGTGTGTCTCTACTTTCAGATCACTGAGTCTAACTCATTTACATTTATTGTACTCACTGTTGCATTAGGGTTTATTTCTGCAGGCTGGCCCCCCTCTGGACACACTGTGGACTCTGCACTCCAGGACATATGATGCACCTAAAGAAGCCAGGCACCCCTGCACTTGCCAGGAATGGAGGAGAGAGAGAGAATGTGCATGCACATGTACCCCATGACGTTCCTGCAGAGTGTTGGCCATAGCATGGTAAGCTCTGCCAGGATGGAGTGGCAGTCAGTCTTGTTTCCCACAGCAACTGCAACGGCCCACACAGAGCCTACCTGCACATCAAATACCCTAGTTCATGTTATTGTGAGTGGACAGATGAATAGGTAGGTCCTGGTTCCTTCTGAGCACATGGTCTGGCCTGAGGCCCTACCCTACTTCCAGTTCCTTCCAGGTGTGGGCTTGGGATCCATCCAGGGCCCTGGGAGTCCCTGAGGGGAAAACATGAGACAGAAAGGAATCTCAGCAGCAGAAGGAAACCCAGAGACCCTGAGCTGCGGGACTCCCCAGAGGGCCGCAGGAGGTCACCCTCCAGGGCTCCCCCTTCCTTTACAAATTGGAAAGCTCCACCCCGAATGCCAGCTGCTCACCCCTTTCTGGCTGCTGACACAAGTTTTGGGGGCCTCCTTCTTGGGTGCAGGGTAGAAAGAGAAGACTTTAAATAGAAAGAGAGTGAAACGGGAGAGTGGATATTTAAGCCCAAAGCAGTCGGTCACCCCAGACCAGAGGCTGAGCCCAGCACCATCCAGCTGGATGATAAATGGATGCTATTTTTAAAGAGAGACGCTGCTAAGATCGTTTCTATTTGTTCTGTGGGGTTTGTCGGGCCGCTGTGCCTACGTAGTAATGCAGCTCTCTGAGGAAGATAAACTGGAGAGGCTGAGCTCTGAACCCACCTGATACCATCAAGCACCCCAGGGAAAAGAAAGTGCCACGTAATAATCTCTTGAAGGTTTTCTAAATTAAGACCAAACAGATGACCGGCGGTGCACAGCGCGCACCAGCCACAGACACACGCGGCCCCATCCGTCTCCGCGGGCGGAGCGAGGGCTCCCGGAGGCAGCGTCAGAGCGCGCGGGCCTGGAGGGCGTGAGGCGGAGACCACACAGATTACCCCCAAAGTCCCGAAGGGGCAGGGCCCAAGCCCGGGATTTCTGAGCAAGGCCAAGCGGGCCAGGAGGCGGGATGCCGGAGGCTGGGACGCGCCGCGGTCCTTCCTGGGGGGAAACAGGGCCGGGAGAGGGGCCCTAGGGTTCCCGGGCGCTAGCCACACCCAGGGGCCCCCGACACTCGGTTCTGCACCCCCTGCCTAGCCCCTCTCCTGAACCAGGCCAGGGCGAGCCCAGGGTCATCACACCGGAGACCCTGGAAGCCTGGGGACCGGAGGGCAGGATCTTCGCAGCATGGAAGGAAGGAGTTGATTGAGGCCTGGGTGGGAGGAGCAAGAAGGAACGGAGCTCTCCGCAAAGCCCAGGCAGCCCGTGCCATCGCTGCCCACAGGGAGGAGTGGCGGCTGCGGGGTCGCCTGAGTGGGCGCCGGGCACCACGTCCCACCCGCGCACGCCTGGAGCCCCCCGGACACTGGCCCCGCAGGAGGGGCATCTGCAGGGCACATGGCCGAGGTCCTGGCTGCGGGGCGCAGGGCCGCTCACACCCTGCCCGGCTCGCCTGCGGCAATGGAGCCGGCCCCGATTCGGGGCAGCTGCTGCCCCATCCCAGCCCAGGAGAGTCATTTTCTCCCCAAAGGCCGAGGGCCGAGGGCCCACGCGGAGCACGAGCAGGCGCGGCACAGGGACCGGCGTTCTCTGCCTTGGGGACACAGGCGTCCTGTGCGGGAACCGGTGGCGGCCAGAGGAGCACCAGGTCCTGGGTCGGGGGCCGGGGTTATAAAATGAGCCCTCCCGACACCGGCCTTGCGGGTCCAGGGCTTGGCCCAGGCGCCTCGTCTGCAAACTGGAGGTTTGGAGTCAGCAGAGACACCCATGTCCCCGCGTGCCCGCAGGAGGGAAGCCCGCAAGGCAGGTGCGCTCAGCCCAGGCCCGGGGAGGCTGGACCGCGGCCCGGAGCCACGCCAGGGCCCCTCCGAGCAGGGTGAGCTCAGGCCCAGGGCCGCCCCTGACAGTCACCCCGCGCCCCACGCCCCAGCCCGGCTCCCGCCTTGGTAGATCAATAGCTTTGGAAATCTGAAAAGAGCCCAAACAAAGAAGTGGGCTTGTAAGTATCCAGCTTGTATCAGCTGATAAATGGTCCCCTCTTTAAGGGACTTATCTCTTTAGGGCTTGCGGGATGAGGGATGGCGTCATTTGTCCTGGCCGCTCGTCTGGACCAGCCAGGCCGGATCTATTTAAAAGATAGCGCGATACTGTCGACAGCAATAGACAGGGTAATTGCAGAGCGGCTGCCGGGGTATAAATTACACGGCTCTAAGTGGTGGAGTGGCCGCGGGAGACTGGAGAAATTCCTGACAATTCACTTGTCCCTCTGCCCTGCCGCCAGCTTATCACGGGCCAGCAGAAGACGCGCGCTCGGGTGAAAAAATTAAGTATTGATCAAATTAACAGTTTTTACTGATCTTTTTAAGGGAGAAAAGGAGTGCAACAATTAAATTTAGAACACAAAGGACGGGGCAGGGTAACTCTTGACCCTGCGTGGCAAAGTCTGTGACACCAACAAGCAGGAAATATGGTCTCGGGCAGGACTGCGTCGCGGGAGGCCGACCCGAGGGAGAGCGGGGCCGCTGGGGGCAGCTCCCGGGGCCAAGGGTGAGCAGAGGCCGCTGCAGGGAGGGGCGCCGCGGGCCCCAGGCCCCCCCCCAGGCTACCAGCGGGGCAGCCAAGCCGGAGCCTCCTCTGGGAGGTCCCTGAGCCCCTTCTGGGCAGATTCCCTCCTTCCCTTGGGAGCCAGCAGCGGCCCCGCCTCCAGCAGCCCCACATAGCAGGAGGCAGGATGGACAGAAAAACCGACTCACAGGTCACCAGGTCAGGGCTCAGCCTGGAAGAGTTCCTGGAGGCAGAGGAAGGGGAGGGACCCAGAACCCGTCCCAGCCTGTGTCCCCTTCTCCTTGTGGGGGGGCCCTGGGCAGGAGCTAACAATCTCCAGCCTCAGTTTCCCCTCATGAAAAAAGGATGATAGTGGCACTGCTCCCGGGGATATATAAGCAGGGCACAAAAGGGACCCCACACGGTGGGGGGTATTACTGTCATCATTATTATTTTGGGTTCTCTTCTCTATCTTCTTTTCAAAAATCTGGTAATGTGGATCTATGCTTTAATAGTTTTAGGCCAGGTGCAGTGGCTCACGCCTGTAATCCCAGCACTTTGGGAGACCAAGGCAGGCAGATCGCTTGGGGTTGGGAGTTGGAAAACAGCCTGGCAACATAGGGAGACTCTATTTCTGCAAAAGTACAAAAGTTAGCCAAGTGTGGTGGCTCCACACGTGTAGTCTCAGCTGCTCAGGAGGCTGAGGCAGCAGGATCACTTGAGCCCAGGAGCTGGAGGCTGCAGTGAGCCATGATGGTGCCACTGCACTTGAGCCTGGGCAACAGAGCAAGACCCTGTCTCTTAAAAAAAATGTTTAAGGTGCTTAAGTTTTACGAAGTTCACATCTCCTTCATAATATTCATTGCCGCCAGGAAGGAGCCCTCAGGTGTGGAGGCGGGGAAGTCTGTTCCTTCTGCAGACTGCTGGCCCCAGGCAAAGCCGTGCACAGGCCCACTGGGCCGTCTGCCACCCCATCCCCCCACAGGATGGGGACACAGCTTGCTCATCGGGGACCAACCAAAGCACCATGGGACCCAGCCAGTGCCAACGTGCCAGGGACGGGGAGGCACAGATTCCAGCTCCCACAGGAGTCAGAGGACAGGGAAGATGCAGCCACTGAAAGGACAGAAATGCACAACTGGTCCCTCTGCCCACAGGGACCCCCGCCCACCCCCAGGCCCGGGACGGCCACAGGGCCCCAGCAGCAGGGGTACAAAAAGGTGGGCAGCAGGAGCCCACCAGCCCCTCTTTGTACAGATGCTGCCATAGTCCTGCGTGGCCATTGGACAGTGGCCAGGACAGCCTCCCCACATCCTGGCGCCCTGCTGACCCTCCCAGACTTTTGTCTACTGAAGTTTGAGAAGGGGCATGCAGGGGCTGGGGGCCCACCACAGGCTGGGGACAGCAGGGCTGCCCCACCTCTAGGCTTGGTGGTGCTGGACACATCAGAACGCCCTGACACTTTATGTGGCTGGTGAGGTGGGGCTGGGGTCGGTGGGAGCCCTGGGAAGTCACCACTGGTATAAATTCGCGGCACAGACAGCAGACAAAAAAACAGCACCCAAGCAGCCTTTGTCCTGTGCACAGATCCCTCCTGACACTGCAAGCCTGTCAGGACACTTGGTGTTTAACCAGCACCGCGGGAAGGCCAGCACACAGCTCCCAGGAGCCAGGCCCCGTCCCTAGTCCAGTCAGGTAGAGAAGCAGCAGCAGAATCGGAGCTCCATTCTAGGCACCAGTTCTGATGTGTTGAGAGACCTCACGTAGGCCCATCTGTGGTCTACTGGGGTCCTTTGTCTCTTCCTCTCTTGTGCTGTCAGAGGAGAGTCCCACCCCAGAGGCCAAGCTGATCCTCTGTGTGGTGCAGGTGCTGAGTGACAGTCCATAGGACTGGGTGTGACCCCTGGTCACTGTCTGTCCAAGGCACGGCTGAGCTCAATGGGGACCAGCACCACCATCTCAAGACGCGGGGCCACAAGAGCAGCCGTCCAGCCTCTGCTGCCTGTCCCTGCTGAGGTGGCCCGTGAGAGTCCCTGCTCCTGTGCTGGGCAAAAGTGCACCCAGAGACAGAGGGACGAGGAGAGGGCTGGCTCCAAGGCCCCTACCAGGCCACACCCACAGAATCACCAGGCCACCCCCAGGGACCATGCGTGGTGTGGCGGGGGCTGAGTTCTGACCCGTGTCCTCACAGCAGGGGCCAGGCTGAGGGATGCCGGGCTGGCAGGTCCCCTCTACATAATTCCACGTTCTCCAGACTTTTTATTATAGCCTTGTATTGTTTTCAATTAAACTTTTTGCTTTGAGAAAACTGTAGATTCACATACAGTTGTGAGAAACAACGCAGAGACCAAGTGCACCCCGCCCACCCTCCCCAAAGGTACCCTCTTGCCAAGCTGTGGCCAGTGTCACCGCCCGACGCTGGCTGCACCGTCCAGATGTGGGCGCTGTTCCCACCTCAAGGACCCTCCTGGCCCTCCACTGCCCACCACACCACCCCGTCCAGACACCACTCATCTGCCCTCTTTCCACAGCTGTGTCATTGCAGGAACGCCCCTACAGGGACCGGATGGAAGGGCACCTTCAGGGACTGGCTCTTACACTCCCACGGTGTCTGCCTGACGCGTGCTGCTGTGGTCTCCACCAAGGCCATGCCACACGGTACACGCGAGTTGCTTCCAGATTCCCAACCATACTTCTCCCATGAAACTTCCTTTAAAAGGGGAAAAGAGGCCGGGCGCGGTGGCTCAAGCCTGTAATCCCAGCACTTCGGGAGGCCGAGGCGGGCGGATCACGAGGTCAGGAGATCGAGACCATCCTGGCTAACATGGTGAAACCCCGTCTCTACTAAAAAAATACAAAAAAACTAGCCGGACATGGTGGCGGGCGCCTGTAGTCCCAGCTACTCGGGAGGCTGAGGCAGGAGAATGGCGTGAACCCAGGAGGCGGAGCTTGCAGTGAGCTGAGATCTGGCCACTGCACTCCAGCCCGGGCGACAGACTCCGTCTCAAAAAAATAAAGGGGGGGGGAAGATAGAGGGAGACACAGACAAGGGGAGAGGCAGAGATGAGAGAGAGACAGCGACAGAGGAGGGAGAGACAGAGACAGTGGGAGAGAGAGACAGAGGGAGAGACAGAGGAGAGGGAGATAGCCCCTGGCAGGTGGGAAAGGCCCACGGGGGCTTGCCCTGGGCAGCTCTGCACCCTCCTCTGGGCCTCCCTCCAGCATCGCCATCTCCCCTACTTCAGCGTCCAGGCCACCAAGACTCCGAGAGGGGACGGGCAGCTCCTCTGGCATCTCTGGAACCAGTGGGCCAAGGGCCTTCTTTTCCCTCATTGGGACTCCAGCCTCTTCCCGCAGGCCTGGGCTCCCCAGACACCAAAGGCATCTGGAGAACACAGGCACCAGGCACCCCTGGGCTCCAGCCAGACATCGGCAGGGCCTTCAGCCTCCTGGCCCTCTATCGGGGTCCCCCTTGAGGGTACTCTCACTCCCCTGCCTCTGCTCCTCTCCCCACCACTGCCCAGAGTGGGGGCCTCCTAAACCCAAACCCAGCAGAACCCCACCAGCCCGACACAGCTTGAGGCCAGGGGAGCCCTGAAGACTGCCCTGTGTCCCCACGTCTACCCCCAACTCAGACCCCACAGCAAACACGCACTGGGGGACCAGGTTCCTCCTTGGGGCCAGGCAGGAGCCCAGGGACCATGCTGCTGGGTCCAGGCCCTCGAGAGCCACACACCCCACACAGGTGTGCCCCCCGCCTGCTCCAGACCTCCAGCCCCTCCCTCAGAACTGAGCCAGCACAAACCATGTGGGTCCCTAAACAGTCTCAAGTTCCTGAGAGGGGAAGTCAAACCCTCCAGAGCCCCCCACAGTGCCTCCCACCCCATCCAGCTCTATGTGGCTGCAGGGGGCATCTGGGTGGTACAGCCCATCGTCCCCAAAGAACTGAGAACCAGCCGGGTGCGGTGGCTCACGCCTGTAATCCCAGAACTTTGGGAGGCCAAGGTAGGCAGATCACTTAAGGTCAGGAGTTCAAGACCTGCCTGGCCAACATGGTGAAACCCCATCTCTACTAAAAATAAAAAAATTAGCCAGATGTGGTGGCAGGCGCCTGTAATCCCAGCTACTCAGGAGGCTGAGGAAGGAAAATCGCTTAAACTTGAGAAGTGGAGGTTGCAGTGAGCTGAGATGGCGCCACTGCACTCCAGCCTGGGCGACAGAGCGAGACTCCATCACAAAAAAAAAAAAAAAAAAAAGAACTGAGGACCTTGGCAGAACATGGCAAGAACGACCTCGTGGAAACCCCAGGACTGTTCCAAAAGAAACACCCGTAAGGTGCCCTTTGAGGGCCAAGCTGCGCCTCCTGGCCACTGCTGCTGCCTACACACCCCCTTTGTGAGTCCTGAGGGGCCCAGCCCCTTCTTGCCCCTTCTCCGGCTGTGGGGAGGTAAGTGGGAGAAGATTCTAGGAGAAAAACAGCTTCACCGAGGCCCCAGGTGGTGGGGAGGGCACAGGGGGCTGCCTGCTCTGATGCGAGGCCTGCAGCTGCAGCTGCATGGAGTGTGCTAGAGAAACATCGGGCCAACTCCAAACACTGCGCCTTCCACCAGGCCCTTGGCCTTGAGGGGCACGGACAGGAGCCAGGATCCCCACTCTGTTTCAGGGGTTGCCTGGATCTATGTCCTCAGAGCAGAGGCTGATGGGGGCCGCAGCCCCCAAACAATGAGGCTGAGAAAGGAAGTCGGTAAGACAAGCCACGTTGGTGCTCCCAGAGCGGCCGCACTAGCAGCTCTGCAGGCAGCACGTCCCTCAGAAGACGATTTTTAAGCGTGAAGAATTGCTGTCGTCCGATCCTTCTGGAACGCACCCCTCCCAGTGTGATGCCTTTTCTCTGCATAGTAATGTGTCTTTTAAAAAAAAGAGCCACTGATATATGTTACAAGAAGTGTATCTCTTCCACCGAGACAGAACATTTTAATTCCCCGACACCTTTTAGTGATTGCTTCAATTTCCGAAGATTTTGATAAAATCATGCGGTTTAAGAGCCGCAGGATGGAGCCCGGCGGGCGGAGCATAATGAAAGGCTGCTGTTTCATAGCCTTCACGTGGCACAGCCCAGCTCCGGGGCTAATAAATGCTGTGTGATAAATGTTGGAGCCACGATTGTAAAAATATACTTGTAATTGGGTTAATATGCCTTAAAACATCACCCATCAGTTATCTTTCTCTCTCCTCCCGGCGGCGTGCGCAGGGGTGCGTGCGGGTGCAGCACCGCGTTCCTTCCCCGGGCCGCCTCCCTCCTGGCCTGGCAGACCCTTTGTCACCGAGGCCAGGAGATCCGGGGTGCCAGAGCGCAGGGCTGGCAGCTCCAACCCCGCCTGGCACTTGGCTGGAGCTTCTAGAAGCACAGCAGGATACGTGGGGCCGGCGTCCTCCAGGTGGGGCAGCCAGGTACTCTCCAGGCGACCCCCAGCCCGGGGAACAAGCACCTCTCTCCCTGGGTGGAGGGGACCCTGCTCCCACCCTGTGGGGTCTGAGGGGCATGGGGAAGTAGGGTGGGGGGGAGCAGGGGCGTGTACCACGGAGGAGAGGGCTCAGTCCTCAAACAGTGTTAGAGGAGAAGCATTGAAGCTGAACTAAGGGACTCATACAAGCCCCAAGCTGGACCTCAGTGACTGCGGCCACCACACCCAGCCCTGCCCCAGTGCACCGCCCCCTCCTCTACCTAAGGTGGAGCCATGGACCAACTCTGTACCCTCTACAGCAGCTTTGCTCTGGAACACGCCCTCCTCAGAGACAGGGGAGAGACAGACGGGGCATCCCCAGTGCCCCAACCATGCCTGGCCCCATGGTGTTCCCTGTGTTATTTGTGGACGTGCCGGTCACATGGATGACGGGTGGCAGGGTGGGTTGATGGGTGATGGATGGACGGGTGGATGGGTGAGTGGATGGATGGGTGGGTGGGTGGATGGGTGGGTAGATGGGCGAATGGGTGGGTGAGTGGGTGGGTGGATGGGTGATGGGTGGTTGGTGGTTAGTGGATGGTGGATGGGTAGGTGGGTGGTGGATGGATGGATGGGTGATGGGTGGGTGGATGGGTAGTAGGTGGGTGGGTGGGTGAGTGGGTGGGTGGATGGGTGATGGGTGGTTGGTGGTTAGTGGATGGTGGATGGGTAGGTGGGTGGTGGATGGATGGATGGGTGATGGGTGGGTGGATGGGTAGTAGGTGGGTGGGTGGGTGAGTGGGACCATCATTATACAGAACTTCAAAACAGCTAGTGCCAACCTCAAGCAGTATCGGGCTGGTGAGTGAGCTTCTGTGGGGAGGGGGCTTCAGGAAGGCCCCCAGTGTAGACCAGGATGGGGCTCCCCCTTCCCTCCCAGGACCAAGGTCTTCTCCCCAGTGGGCTGGTCTCTATCTGAGGATCTCAGCTCCGCCCTGGCCCCACCCTTGCTGGACACCGTCTGCCTCCCTGCAGCCGTCACACTCATTTTCTTCTTCCAGTCTTGCCCCCAGTCTTGCTTGGGGCCCAGACCTGGGCTCTCCAAAAGGCCTTGGAGCCTCCAGTCCATGGTGAGGTGGACACATGAGGACCAGGGAAGAATAGAGATGGGAGGGAACCCAGACACCCAAGAAGGGGCCAGGGGCTCAGGGTTGGCTCGACAGGGAAGGGACTCCCAGGGCCGACGGGCAGGCGGGTGGTAGGAGCAGGTGGAGGGGCCGGTGGACCAAACAGCAGAGACCACAGGTGGTGGGAACGAGGAGGGCTGTGGCAAACAGAAGCAGACCTCAGGGTCTCTGCACACCCGTGGGCACCACTGAGGGCCTTGAATCTTCTAGAAACTCCACTCCATGGGACTCGGGCCAGTCGGGAGTCTATCGGGGGACGGGCCATGGCACCTGGACCTGAGGGACATCTTGAATGTTTCACAGACAAGGAGACAAGGCACAGAGGCCAAATGAGAGGCCCCAGGCCCCACAGCCACAGGGGCAGCACTGAACAGGAGGCTGGGGAGGCGTGAGCCCTCGTCAGCACAGGTGGAGTGCCTAAGAAAGAATTATGCAAATAGCACAATTTTCAAGGGGGGGCCTGCCCTCAGCCTGGAGGACCAGAGCACCTCTCCTACCTCTGTAAGAGCCTGGGTGGGCCTTGGCCCAGCCCAGCCCAGCCCGCTTGGCCCTTTGGGAGGCTGCGCCCCCTCACAACACACACGTACATACCCACACTACTCAAACACACATGCACAGACACCACACATCCCGCCTGCCAGCCACACACACACTCATCCCAGACACCTGCTCAGGCGCCCCGAGTTCCAGGCTATGGGGCCAGTGGCGCCAGATCCCTCAGGGTACTGCCACTCTGCCCCCTCCTCTTTCCTCTCCTCCCTGTCCCCCTCTCCCTCTCCCTTCCCCTGAGGCAGGCTCCACCACATGTGACCCAGGCGAGGCCCCTCCCACTTTTCACTGGGTGCTATGGTTGGGGCACAGGCCACTTCCCTAATGCAGGGACCACTGAGCAAGTGCCCCCTCCCCAGAGTCCGGGCACTCAGCTGAGCCAGTGTGGGGGCTGCCTTGCCAGGGGTGGGCTGAGCCCTGCTGCCTGTTTCAGTGTGAGGTGAGCTGAGGGCTGGGGCAGGAGTGGGTGCCCTACTCCAGTAGGGGTCAGAGTTGGGGCGCCTCTGCAAAGGAGGGCTCTGGCCTGAAGGTGGGGCATGCAGGGGCTGGGTTCATCCCCTTGCAGGAGCCCCAGGGGGCCCCTCAAGTCAGCAGCTCCCCAGGCCGAATGAACCAGAAACCCACATCTATAGGCAGGTGGGGCCAGGGGAGCAGCTCTCGCTCTAACCCTCAGCCCTCCCCCACCGCTGCCCCTGGCACAGGGAGGACAGGGCTGCACCAGGAGGCCACCCACCCACCCGAGGCCCTGGCAGGGGCTGGGCTCCCACGTGTGCACTGTCCCTGCAGGCCCCGCACAGCCAGGGTAGACAAGAAAGGCACCATTGCTGTGGCCAGCACACTGTGGTCCCCATCGGCTTGCCTCCCCTTTGCCCTGCTCTGCCTGACCACATTTTTCTTTTTCTTTTTTGAGGCAGGGTCTCGCTTTGTTGTCCAGGCTGGAGTGCAGTGGTGCAATCACAGCTCATGGCAGCCTGGACCTCCCAGGCCCAAGTGATCTTCCTGCCTCAGCCTCTCGGGCTCAGGCAATCGCCCTGCACCCAGCCCTGACCACCTTCCTGTCGCTGTGTCTTCTGTCTTAGCACCTGCACCACTGCCTATGTCCTCTGCGGGGTGAGGGTGGGTTCAGAGGAAACAGCTCCTGTCAGGTCCAGGCTGTGTGGGCTGGACGTCAGGGACACAGGGACCAGCCTTGCCCTAGGGCCCAGCCCTGGAGGGAGGGGCCAAGAAGCTCAAGGCTCCTAGATCAGCAGGCAGAGGCCCCCCAGGGCCACGCCCAGGGCCGGCTGTCTTGTGGACTCCATCTCAAGGGCCCTCCTGCCCAGCCCTGCCCCAGCTGCCACAGCGGAGGTAGAGGTGGAGGCTGGGATAATCCTCCAGACCCTGTCCCACTGAGTCAGGCCCCCACCTCATCCCAGGCTGCCAACGGGCAAGGCCGGAGACCTCCCAAGGGACCCCTGGAGCTGCAGCAGGTCTGACACCCACCTGGGTCCCCCATGCAGGAAAAATCTGCACTTTCCTGAGCACTGCTTTCTGGCCCCCCGCCCCGTACAATGGGGACACCAGGCAGCGGCCTCGCCCTTCCAGCTGCTCTTCCCGACACACCACCCTCGAGGGCCCATCCGTCCACCGTTCACACAGGCCAGGGCTGAGCAGTCAGGGCGTGGCAGGAGGAGCTCCATGGGACCCGGCCCCGTCACCCCAGCTCCTAGACCTCCTCCTGCTCCCTCCCAGGTGCACTGCGCCCTTCAACCCCCACCTGGAAAGTCTGCAGAACAGGCTGAGCCTCATCTGCCATGCCCAACCCTCAAGGCTTGCCAGGATCGCCTGCTCCCTGGGACCAGTGTCTGTCTCTCCTGCCCTCCCCTGGCACCCCCGCCCCTGGGCTGTGAGCTCCTTGGGGGGAGGATATGTCCCTCCTGGGGACCCTAAACTATGACAGGGCCTGGCACGTGGCTGAAAGTGCCCGATGGGGAGTAGGTGCCAAACTAGACGGGCAGCCAGTCCAGCTAGTGTGAGGCTGGGGGAGGTGGGACGGGGGAGGTGGGATGGTGGATGTCACCTTGGTATGCTAGGGCACCGGGGCTGGTTCATGGTGGTGTCGGCGGCTACACACAGGGCCAGGCCTGCCTCAGGCATGGCTGGTGGTGTCATCCACACGGTGGCTGGGCAGAGATGCAGGGAGCCTAGCATAATTGGATAATTCCAATTTAAGAGACCTGGGGCAAGAAGCCCCACCGGGGAAGCTGGGCCCCCACCTCCCAAATTGCCTCCAAATGAAAGTCTGTTTAGGTGGCTGCGGGGGCAGGGGAGGGGCGGTGGGTGCGACGCACAGGCAGAGGTGCTGGCCTTGCCGTCAATTCCCCGGCCAGGAAGGAGGCGACAGGCTGGGGTCTCTGGCCCACACAAAGGCTGTGGCGAATGAAATGGTGTCTGCCTGCTTATGTGAAGAGTGATGAAACTTTAAATGAATCGCTGACCTTTCTGGAATGACAGGTGACCCGAGAGATATCTGAGGTGGGTATCGGCAGCGGCCTCGAAAATTGCTGCTGCTGCCCGAAAATAAACAATAAGAGAGCAAATGTGGTTTGAAAAATTGACTCACTTCAAAGCTGGGGGGAGAGAAAGTGAATTATTTCAGGTCTGGGCCCCTCCGCACACCCCCTCCCCGCCAGGCAGGAGCTGCGAGGCCAGGCTGAGCGAGACCCGGTGTAGGGTACGCCGGTGTAGGGGTGCAGGCATGACGGTCCTGGACCCCAGGGGTCTCGGCCTGCTCACCGTGGGAAGGAGACGCCACTGGGGTCACAGGAGGGGTCTGAGGGCAGCAGGAGCCGGCTCCAGCCGGAGGTGCTGCTCAGAAGCCGGCCCACCAGGGTCACGGCTCACACCACTCCAGGACGCCCCCTCCATCCACCTGCCAGGCCAGGCCACAGCACTCGGGTCCCGGGGGCGACCCTCCTGGCTGCCCTGCCCTCCATCATCCCCCATCTCCCAGCCGTCCCGGACACAGCTCGGGGTGACGCATTTCACAACGAGGGCACTGAGTTCAGAGGTTGCGTCCTCTTGCCACCTTTTCCGGAGCCCAGTGCAGAGGCTCCTACTCAGCGGGAAGCCCAGCTCTGTGTATGAGCGGAGCAGGCCGGGTAGTGAGGAGCCTCTCTGTGCCTCAGTTTCCCTGGATGAGACATGGGATGGCAACAGCCTGCGGGCGTGGGGCCACCAGGAGGGTGGAGTGGGTAAATGCTGGTGGGCACACCCAGGAGCCATGCATTGTCACTCACGGGGAGGGGAAGAGCCAGGCCTTCAAGGGGCCCACGAGAGCCAGGCCAGCCGCAGTCCCTGAGGAGCGAGACGGCTCCCCTCTGCAGGGCAGAAGGCAGAGCCGACCACAGCAGCAGAGAGGCAGGGACAGAGGCTGCTGAGCCGCCCATTGCAGGACAGGGGAGGACGCCTTGCTGACCAAGGCTGGAAGCCCCCATGGGTAGGAATGGCCTGGGGCAGCTCAGGGACAGGGTGCGGCCCGGCACCCCATCCCTCTGCCAATAGCCCCAGGAGGCTTCCTCCTTCTACAGACCCTGGCACTGGAGGGGTCCAGCCTGGCTCTGGAGTGGTGAAGGCAGCCCCTCCCCTCCCAAGCATCTCTGGCCCCACTGATGCGGCCCCCACCACCTGGCAGTGTGTCTGCGGCCCGCAGCTTGAAGAGCCCCTTCAGGATGTGCTGAAATTGCCCCAAAGAAAGGGTTAAGCAGATTTAAAGCGGAAGAAACAATGTCACAAAATGTGGCCCCAGGGAGCCTGGGGTGTGGAGCCTCAGAGGCTGGCGGGCGTCCTGGGCAGTGCCCTACGCAGAGCAGGCAGCGATTGCTGCAGGCCTGAAATTGGCCAGTGTCAGCTGTCAGGGGCGACGGGGCCAAGGCCACCTTGGGCCAGCGAGGTAGGAGGGGTCCCACCCCTCACAAGCCCTCATGGGCACAGCTGCTGCCTCCAGCCTGCCAGAAAAGCCCCACCCGGCTGCCCTCAGGGACTCCTGCCCAGGCCACACTGGGGCCATCATTGCGGGGTGGTCCAGGCAGGGTCCCTGCCCCCACTGCCCCCAACTCTAAACATCTGGGGTGGACAGGAGCCCCAAGAAAAGGTCCTGCCCCCGGGAAAGGGCTGCCTGGTGGAGACCCAGGATGGTCCCAGGCTGTGTGGGTGGGTGAGGGAGAAGGCTTGAGGTTGCTTCGTCCACCCAGGGCTGTCCAGGGGCCGAGTCGGACCCCACGTGTGCAGCGACCAGAGTAGAAAGGAGATGGGGAGGGCTCAGGCGGGGTGCGGGTGGTGGCTGCCTGCACAGGTTGGGGTAGAGGCACCCAGTGCTGTTTGAAGGCGCAGACCTGGCGCCTGGACCCCGGATAGGAACATGGAGGATCCCGTACTATGGGCAGGAGGGGGCCTCAGTGTGCTGGGCGTGGGGGGCACCCAAGGTCAGCGCATCCCCGAGAGACCCCAGAAAGCCCCCCACTCACAAAGCCGCATAGTGCCCTGACCTTGCAACTGAGACTCAGGGCGGGCCAGGGCCCCTCACTCCCTCTCTCCAACAAATGCTGGGATCACATGACCACCCTACTTCTCCCAGGACGGCGCAGACTGCACTGCCCCTTCCTCCGACGGACACGCCATCCTCTGGGGTCCTTCCTGGGACTACCGTTGCTCCCACGCCCTCCCGCCTCCTCCTGCTTCCCCAGAGTGCCCGCTGCAGCCCCCACCCCACTCCAGAACAGGCATCCCCAGCCTACAGCAAAGAAAACCCAGACCGAGCACCACCCCTACGCCGTGGCGGCTGCCCCAGTGCTCTGCCCCCTCCGGCAGTGCTGTCTGCCCGGCTGCCCCCAGGACCTCAACTCCCCTGGCGCTGGCCCTGCCCCCTCCTGCCCCTCTCCACACGCACATGGAGCCTCCACGTCTCCTCCTTGGCAGGAAGCTGCCCCTCTCTCTGGGACACCTGCCAGCTCGCATCTGAGCTAGACCCTGCTCCTCTGCCACCCGTGGACACCGGGCTCCATCTGGCTGCTGAGTCTCGGGTGTTCAGGGTCTGCCATGGCAGCACCAACCACTCCAAAGCTGAGTGGCCTCCACCCAGTGATTTCACGATGCCCTTGGCCTCCAGGCCCAGAATTCAGAGTAGGTGGTGAGCGGGGGGTTGTTTCTGCTCCTCAACGTCGGGGGCATTGTCTGGCTGTTCCCAGCATGGCCTCCCCATCCTCCCCACGTGACCACAGCTTCCTCACAGCTCAGCTCCAGGTCCCAGGAGCAAGTGCCCAGGATAACCCAGGAGACAGCCGTGCCGGTGACCCAGCCTGGAGTCACACATTCCACCTCCACCAAAGGACCCTGAACCCAGCTTCCAGGGGCTGGGCATGGACCCTGCCTCGGAGTGTGGTTGTCAGAGGCCCCAAGGAAGATGAGTGTGGGGGAGGGGACGACGTGCAGCCACTTTTGAAAAGTGTGTTCTGCCACAGCTGCCCTCCGGCCACAATTCGCATCCCTCCTCTCCCTACGGGTCCAGGTGTGGACACAGCTTCTCGGGGTGCCTCCTCTGTGCACCCCAGAGACCCAGGGCTCCCTGCCGGCCCTACAGGGCAAGCTCTGCACTCAAAGGCGGGGCTGCCCGGAGGCACCTGCAGGCACTGCCTGCAGCAGTTCTGAAACCCCGGCAGGGGGGCACAGCTTGCAAGGTTGCTGACTGGCGCACCCCTTCTTCCCAGGAGTCCTGGTGGCTCTCAGGCTCCCGACCCAGGCTTCAGAGTCTTCTTCCCTTTCTAGAAGATGGAGCCTGTGTGGGCTACAAAAGGGTTTTCTCCCCTTTCCCCTCCCCACTGGAGTTCAGGGGGACCCTTGTTCTCCTGTTCCTGCCTTTCTAGCCCAAACTGGAAGCGCTCTCTTTGTTTCTCAGGCAGCATGACTGACGTTAGCTGACCTGGCAGGGCCTGTGCTGGGAATTCTCTCCAAAATGCTGTGGGTTTCCTATGAATTCTCTCCAAATGCTGTGGGTTTCTTACTGGGGTCTACGCCTTTAGACAAGCCACACTCCCCACCCCTCCACGGTAAGTTATTCCCACCACGGGCTCCTTGCAGGACTGCTAAGACGGCCGAGAGCCGATGCCCTTCAGATTCTAGAAGCCCCACTGTTTCATGGAGAGGACCGAGGCAGACCCCAGGCCCCCAGAGTTTGTGAGGTGTGTGTCCTGCCTAGCACATGACTCAGACAAGTGCATAATGAATGTGGGACGGGTCCTCTCACGATAGCTCATTTCACTCAGCATGGTGTCCTGAAGGTGTGCTTTCCTGAAGCACATTGAAGAACCCCCTTCCTCTTCCTAACTGCATAATAGTCTACTGCACGGAGGGGCCCCTGTGCAGCGCTCCCCTGCTGAGGGACGTGGGTGGCTACGCCCCCTAGCTGTCGGGAAAAGTGCTGCTGTGAATGTGGGTGCAGCTGTCCCAGCCCCTGGGCCTGTATCCGGAGGCGAAATTTCAGGATCACGTGGCGATTCTGTTTAATGCTTTGAAAGCTGCCATGCTGTTCTCCATGGCAGCTGCACCACCTCATGTTCCCACCAACAGGGCACAAGGGTTCCAGCGCCTCCACAGCTTCCACAACACTTGCCACTTTCTGGGTTTTTTGTTTTTTGTTTTTGAGATGGAGTCTCACTCTGTCACCCAGGCTGGAGTGCATTGGCGCGATCTCAGCTCACTACAACCTCTGTCGCCTGGGTTCAAGTGATTCTCCTGCCTCAGTCTCCCAAGTAACTGGGATTACAGGCGCCTGCCATCATGCCCAGCTATTTTTTCTAATTTTTTAGTAGAGATGGGGTTTCACCATGTTGGCCAGGATGGTCTTGAGCTGACCTCAAGTGATCTGCCCACCTCAGTCTCCCAAAGTGCTGGGATTACAGGCGTGAGCCACCACGCCTGGCCTCTGGGTTTTTTTATAAATCATAGCCATCCTAATGGGTGTCTCATTCCAGTTTTTGTTCTACTATTATGCAAACGTGCGTGTGTACACAAAAGTAGTGAGATCTGTACCATAGGACCACGTGCCACTCACCCACAGCCTTCAATCGCCAGCTCAGGATCACAGTGGCTCCATCTCCACCTCCTCCCTCCCATCCCCAGAGCTCCATCTCCACCTCCTCCCTCCCATCTCCCAGAGCTCCATCTCCACCTCCACCCTCCCATCTCCCATGAGCTCCATCTCCACTCCACCCTCCCATTCCCCCTAGAGCTCCATTCTTCACCTCCACCCTCCATCCCCTGAGGCTCCATTCTCCACTCCTCCCTCCATCTCCAGAGCTCCATCTCCCCTCCACCCTCCCATCCCCGAGCTCCATCATCCACCTCCACCCTCCCATCCCCCTAGAGGCTCCATCTCCACCTCCTCCCTTTCCCATCTCCAGAGCCTCCATCTCCACCTCCACCCTTCCATCCCCCTTAGAAGCCTCCCATTTCCACCTCCCTTCCCATCCCAGAGGCCCCATCTCCACCTCCACCCTCCCATTCCCTAGAGCTCCATCTCCACCTCCACCCTCCCATCTCCAGAGCCTCCATCTCCACCTCCTCCTCCCATTCCCAGAGCTCCATCTCCACCTCCACCCTCCCATCCCCAGAGCCCCCCATCTCCACCTCCACCCTCCCATACCCCCTAGAGCTCCATCTCCACCTCACCCTCCCATCTCCAGAGCCCTCCATCTCCACCTCCTCCCTCCCAGTCTCCCAGAGGCTCCATTCTCCACCTCCACCCTCCCATTCCCCAGAGCCCCATCTCCACCTCCACCTCCCATCCCCCTAGACTCCATCTCCACCTCCACCCTCCTCTCCCGAGGCCTCCATCTCCACCTCCTCCCTCCCATCTCCAGAGGCTCCCATCTCCACTCCACCCTCCCATCCCCAGAGCTCCATCTCCACTCCACCCTTCCCATCCCCCTAGAGCTCCATCTCCACCTCCACCCCCATCCCCATGAGCCCATTCCCCTCCACCCTCCCATCCCCCTAGAGCTCATCCTCCACTCACCTTGCCATCCCCAGAAGCCCCATCTCCACCTCCTCCCTCCATCCCCAGAGCCCCATCTCCATCCTCTTCCCTCCCCATCCCAAGCCCATCTCCACCTCCACGCTCCATCCCCCAGAGCATTTTGAATTGAATTCTCCAGATCACATCCTTTCATCCATTTGAGGCCTAAGGCGAGGCACCCCCCAGCACTGATGCCCCCTGATCTACATCACTCCTTGGAAATCAAGCCATGCCAGCCCTGGCTTCACCCTCCCAGGCCAGGCGCGGTGACTCACGACTGAAATCCCAGTGCTTTGGGAGGCCGTGGGTGGGCGATCACCCAAGGTCGGGAGGTTGGAGACCAGGCTGGACCAACATGGAGAAACCTCGTCTCTACTAAAAATACAAAATTAGCCGCGCATGGGTTGGTGCCTGTATTCCCGCAACTCGGGGAGGCTGAGGGCAGGAGAATCGCTTGAACCTGGAGGCAGAGTTGGGGTGAGCGAGATTGAGCCACTGCCTCCCAGCCTTTGGTGACAGGTCAAAACTTTGTCTCAGAAAAATAAAAACAAAAAATCACCTTCCAGGACACAGAGAAGCCATTTGGCCCCCCATCCAGCTGGCAACAAGAGCAAAACTTCACATTTAAAAAAAAAAAAAAAAAAAAAAAAAAACTTGGAAAACAAAAGTACATAAAAATTAGCTGGACGTGGTGGTGCGAACCTGTGGTCCCGGCTACTTGGGAGGCTGAGGCAGGAAAATCACTTGAACCCAGGAGGTAGAGGTTGTGGTGAGCTGAGATTGAGCCACTGCCCTCCAGCCTTGGTGACAGAGCAAAACGTTGTCTCAGGAAAATAAAAACAAAAACAAAAAAATCACCTACCCAGGACACAGAGAACAAAACGCCAGCTCAACCACTGACGGTGCCTCCATGGCCCCTCTGGTCTCCTCAGCCCCTCCCAGCCTGTCTGATCTCCTCTGCGCTCCACCCGGGGTCTCTGCACTTGCCATACCTGCACCCGGAGACCCCCACCCCAGGAAACCCCTCCTGAACCTCCAGACCTCCGTGTAAACATGGCCACCTGAGAGAGCCCCGTCCTGGGTGCCCCCAGCCCCGTAATTCCCTCCACAGAGGCGACAGTGGCATGAAACTGTGTGGATCATCATGCTTACCGGCCCCTCCCCGCTCAGGCGCTGGCCCCAGGTGGAGGTTGCAGTCGTCTCTATCTTGCTCTCTGCTGTCCCAGGCCCTGTCCTGCTGATTCCTGAGGGGCTCTGTGGTAAGAGGTGAGGCCCCTGGCGGGAGGGCCCAGTGGAGGGGGGAGGCTTAGAGGCAGCGAGGTCAGGTCGGCAGTGGCTGAAACCCAAGGAGGGTCTTGCAGCTGCGACACGCACATTCCACTTAGTAAAGGCTCCGACGCCTGACACCCGCTGCCCACCAGTGCCTGGCCTCAGCCCTGTCCATCACTCCCCGTCCTTCACCCATCCCTGCTTGCCGGAGGGAGAGCCGTTTGGATCTGCCCAAGCTGAACAATGCAATACTTCTGCCGAGCTGTGAAGCTGATTAATAATTCGGAAACGAAATCAATATGGGCTCTGCTTTTCATTCCTGGTGAATCCTCGTGTGCTGGGCTTATGGGATGCAGGGCGCCATGGACAGGAACCATGCGGTTTTGGAGGCGGGGCCCACGGAGGAGCAGGAGAGACTCAGAGGCCCCACGCTGCGCCCACTGAGCAAACGGGATGGCGGCTGCCGATGTGGCTCAGACTCGGCCTTGAATCAGGTCGGGAACCAAGCTCAGCGGCGCTGCAGACCCCGAGCCCTGGTTCCTGCTCAGGAGCCCCCAGGCCTCTGGGAGAGAGGGCTGTCCAGCCTTGCCGCCCGTCTCGGGGAGCCCCTCCCCTCAGGATGTGGCTCTGACCGGGCTGTCTCTGCTACCTGGGGTCCTCCACTCCCAGAGACAGAGTCCAGGGCCTGGGGTCCACAGCCGGCCCCGCACCCTCATCCCTCATCAGCCCCCTCGGGCCTCCTTCCAGCCCCGCAGGTCCCGACAGGCTCCAGGGCCTCACTGACTCCCACGGGGAGGCCCAGGCCTGCACCTGCCCAGGGCCTCTGATAGGGTTCGGCTGTGTCCCCACCTAAACCTCATCTTGAGTTGTAACTCCCATAATCTCCGCGTGCCGTGGGAGGGACTCGGTGGGAGGTAACTGAATCATGGGTGCAGTTACCCTCATACTGCTGTTCTCGTGAGAGCGAGGGAGGCTCACGAGATCGGATGGTTTATAAGGAGCTTCCCCTTCGCGGGCACTCATCCTCTCCCCTGCTGCCCTGTGAAGAGGCACCTTCCACCAGGGTTGTAAGTTTCCTGAGGCCTCCTCAGTTATATGGAACTGAGCCAATTAAACCTCTTTCCTGGCCGGGCGTGTGGCTCACGCGCGTAATCCCAGCACTGTGGGAGGCCGAGGCAGGCGGATCACCTGAGGTCAGGAGTTCAAGACCATCCTGGCCAACACGGTGAAATCCCATCTTTACTAAAAATACAAAAATTGGCCAGGCATGGTGGTGCATGCCTGTAATCCCAGCTACTTGGGAGGCTGAGGTGGGAGAATCGCTTGAACTCAGGAGGCGGAGGCTGCAGTGAGCCAAGATTATGCCACTGAGCTCCAGCCTGGGCAACACAGACTTTGTCTCAAATAAATAAATAAATAACCTCTTTCCTTTATAAATTATGCAGTTCTTTATAGCAGCATGAGAATGGACTAATATGGCCTCCGTGGAACCCAGGGCTTTGTGGCGGCCCCCGAGACAGGTGTCTCAGCCCCTGCGGCTTCCCTATGCTTGTGAGCACCTGTAACCCCTCATCATGGATGCTGAGTCCCCTGCCAGCTCAGTGCCAAGGGGGCACCCAGGCCTGGGCCCGTCCACAGCAGCTCGTCCCCCTTCCCCAGCCCCTCCCTACACCCCACTCACTGTGCTGCCCCCACACTAACAATTTCTCCTCCTGTGGCCCCCAGACCCCAGCTGCCTGCCGGAAGACCTGCCACCCTCCTCAGGACACCACCTGTGCAGGGGAGCCCTAGCAGCAGACAGGCGACAGGAGGGATGAACAAGTGAGCAGGCTCTTGGATACCCGGGCACAGTGCAGGGGCTACATGCCTCGAGGATCTGTGGAGATGGCGACCAGGGAGCCCAGCGGAGCCCCTGTTTTTGGGGCCAGAGCAGCAAGAGGTGCCCAACACTGAGAGGGCCGGACCAGGGCCTGGAGGACAACAGGGAGGGCAGGCCTGGGGTGGAGAGACTGCAAAGTCCCCAGGCAGGGCACCTGGGTTTGGGAGGGACTCCGTGACGGTGGGGGGGCAGCCTGGGGTTGGGGACGGAGGCCTGGGAACCCCAGCTGGGCAGGCGGCCGAGGTGGCTGTGACCCCAGGCCGAGGCTGGAGGGGCACCTCCCAGGCTCTCCCCCACTGCACAGCCCCATCACAGGGCGGGGCAGCCAGACGTCCCCATCTGCCCTGCCAGGCTCTGTGGCCACACTCAAAACACTGACCCCTGCCCCCAACCCAGGCCCCAGCTGCCCTCTTCCTGCCCCCAACTCACCCCTGTCCACAGCACACCCGAGGCCCTCAGGCTGTGCACGCTCCGAGCACCCATCCTGCTCCAGGGCACAGCCCTGCCACTGGCACCTGCCGGTCGCATGGAGGTGGGCTGGACCATGTGGCTTTGAACCCTGCCTGGTGACCTCCGGCAGATCCTCGGGGCCCTAGCTGGGGAATGGGGGCACAGAACGGGGCCTCCGGGCCACCCTGAGGTGCATCTTGGCCGCCTGACCCAGCCCGGCTCACAGGAAGCAGGGGTGCAGTGGACGATGTCCCTCATTTGGCAGCAACACTGTGTGCAGCCTTCACTCCTCTTGCCCAGGTCAGTCCTTGGAGCACTGCATGGGCAGGATCTGGAGGTGTGCGGTCTGTCTGTGGGCCCTCAGAGATGCCCCTGGCTGGAGAGTGGCACCCGCCATGCCAGTATGAAACCTTGGTGTTCAGCAGTCAGTCTTCCCCCATCCTCCTGGCCTGTCCTGGAGAGCAGCCCTCAGACCCAGCTCAGGCCACAAGGGCAGCTCAGGTCACAGAGGCTCCTCACCAGCCCCAGGGCAGGGAATTGAGCTGATCTCCACTGGCCCAGCTGGCAGAGCTGAGGTGCCCCTGGTGCACAAGAAGACGGGCAGCTCCTCGGTTCAAAGGCCCCATGTAGCCCCTGCTGGGCCTCCAGACACGGGCAGGCACCAAGGCCTGGGCAGGCAGCACCGTGCTGGGCAGCTCCATGTGCCAGGAGCAGAGGAGCCTCCGTGGGGGCCCCAGCTCCTGAGCCCTGCAGTCTCTGTCCACACGGTGGGCAAGGGCCAGCATGGAGCATGAGGGTCCCCCACCCCGGCCATGCCCAAGATTCTCAGCGCAGGCTGGAGGCAGCCCCTCCGCCAGCAGGTGGCCAGTGGATGGTGGCACACGCAGAGAAGGGACGACTCCAGCCGGGTGCCGCCGTCCGGCCGAGCAGCTCCCCGAGAGCTAAAGTTCCTTGACCCGTGCCGGGCGGGGGAGGTGGTTTTATGGGAGCCATTGACCGGCGGCATTGATCCCCAAGAATGTATCGCACAAATCATTTTGCACTAAACTGCGGAATCGATGGAGAAATCTCCCGGAAAATTTATATTAAAAGTCTCTGTTTGCCTAAATGAGTTCCCTGTGCCCATATTGAATATTTGGCTGATGAATTGAATGGGTTTAAATTTGAACATTGCAGACCCATTAAAGAATGAATTCTTAAATCAAACCCTGCCATTTATGATTGAAATGAGATTTCCTCCGCGATGGGCCAGCCGCTATATAAATCAGCTGTGCGTTTTATACCAAGCCATAAACAAGATATAATTCTTTTAAATACACAACAGGTGCCTTAAATCTTTTGATGCATCTTGTATTTATCTGAAGTGTGGATTGCTGTATTTACACCTGGTCATGCAGGACCTCTCACGGTGCTGCCTGTGAAGGTTAAAGTGGCTACTGGGCTCCCGCCAGGGCCTCCTGCGAAGCCCAGGCAGCGCCGAGTGCTCTCAGCCAGCGGGCTCGAGGGGTGTGCTCCGCCCCCTCAGACACACACGAAGGCGCACACACACACACACATGCTCACACACACCACACATACGCTCACACACACACATGCTCACACACACCACACATGCTCACACACACCACACAGGCTCACACACACATGCTCACACACACCACACATGCTCACACACCACACACACGGTCACACCACACATACACACACACACATGGTAACACACACATACACACCACACACACGGTAACACACACCACACATACACACACACGCTCACATACACACATGCTCACACACACACGGTAACACACACCACACATACACACACACACGGTAACACACCACACATACGCTCACACATACGCTCACACACACATGCTCTCACACACATGCTCACACGCACCACACATACGTTCACACACACACATGCTCACACACACCACACAGGCTCACACACACATGCTAACACACACCACACATACACACATGCTCACACACACATGCTCACACACATCACACATGCTCACACACACGCTCACACACACATGCTCACACACACGCTCACACACACCACACATGCTCACACACACGCTCACACACGATCACACACACATGGTCACACATGCTAACACATGATCATACACACATGCTCACATACACATGCTCACACACACCACACATGCACACACACACATGCTCACACACCACACATGCATATGCACACATGTGCACACCCACATGGGCCTGCGCTCAAACATCACACACACTTGCACAAACACGCACATGGCAGGTGCACACAATACCTGCACAGATGCACACGAGCCTGGTGCATGCATGCATGCCTATGCCTGCTACATGCCACACTCGCCCATGCCTGCCACATGCACACACATGTGCTCACACCGACACCTGGCACCCCCATGCACACGGCATGAACAAGCATGCCCACACCAGCACATGTACACACAGGGCAGGTTCACAAGTGCACACATGTACAAACCTGCACCCAGTCACCTGCACAAATGTGAGTGCTCGCATGCTCATGGGCATGTGATCACACACTCACACAGACACACGAACGCACACTGACACACACAGGCACATGGCACCCACTTGCACACACATGCCAACACACACAAGGCACATGGCCTGCTACACATATGTACATCTCTGTACAAATTCACTAACCCATGCATGCACACACAAGCACACACACCTATGCACACACTTGCATGGCCTCCCAGCCCTCCCCAGTGACCAAAGCGTCAGCAGAGGCAGCCCCTGCAGCAACCTCACCCGGCAGGGACAAGCTACTTGGGAAAACAGAGAACAGAAAGCAGGGCTATTCCCACCTCTGTGCATAAGGCATGGCCTACTCTTGCCTTAGTCTCGCCCCTGCTGCTGTAACAAAACACACAGACTGAGCGATTTATAAAGAACAGAAAGGTTCTGGGGGTGGGAAGCCCAAGGTGTGGGTGCCGGCAGGTCTGGTGTCTGGTGGGGGCCCAGGCTCCGCTCCCAAGATGGGTCCTCACCCTGTGACAGAGCAGAAGCGAGTGGGCCCAGTCCCTCAAAACCCTCGGTAAGAGCCTTAATCCCACCAGGAGGGCAGACCCCCCGAAACCTAACAATCTCCCAAAGGCCTCACCTCTTAGTCCTACTGTTGGAGCTGACATTTGAACATGAACGTTGGAGGGACACAAACACACAAAGCACCGCAACCCTGATGCGAAAATAAAGCACATGCAGGCAGCACGAGAGAACAAAGTCCTGGGCATGCCCGAGATCCACACTGACTTGCGTGGCTATGCGTGTGTGTGTCACAGGCAAGCTGCATCCATGGAAATGAATCCAACAGTGTACCTTAAGTGACACCGTGTGAAGCAGGCCAGGTGTGCTGGGACAGCTCCACACCAGAAAACCACCCCTGTGGTGAGTCCCATCAGGAGCCACAGGAGAAAACCACACAATTGTCTCAGAAGACTTGGAAATGCTTTTCATAAAGTTCAATAGTTTTGTTGTTGTTTTTTTTTGAGACAGAGTCTCGCTCTGTCGCCCAGGCTGGAGTGCAGTGGCTGGATCTCAGCTCACTGCAAGCTCCGCCTCCCGGGTTTACGCCATTCTCCTGCCTCAGCCTCCCGAGTAGCTGGGACTATAGGCGCCCGCCACCTCGCCCGGCTAGTTTTTTGTATTTTTTAGTAGAGACGGGGTTTCACCGTGTTAGCCAGGATGGTCTCTATCTCCTGACCTCGTGATCCGCCCGTCTCGGCCTCCCAAAGTGCTGGGATTACAGGCTTGAGCCACCGCGCCCAGCCAATAGTTATTTTTTTACATAACTCAAAAACTAGGAATGAAAGATAATAGAATCATTATATGGAGAACAGTGCACCTGCCTCTGTACCTCAGGTCCCACACAAAGAGGGAGAGGCTGGGATCACATCAGCAGGCCTCAGAAACTGATATGAAAATGTCAGAGAACCCTGAAGAAGTGAGCACCAAAGACTCGGTGATTGTCAGAAGGAGGGTGCCAGCCGGCTGGTACGCTCATGCGGCCAGCCTCACGGGAGTCAGATAAACGCAGCCAGTCATGCTGGGCACCTGCCACACTCGGTGTGGAGGAGCAGACACTGGAGGGGCAAAGCACACCACTGCTGGTGAGGACAGGAGGATGAGGCCTGCAGGCTGCGTGCAGCCTGTCCCAGAGGCCAGCTGTGGGGCTTACGGAAAGGGTGTCTGCAGACCCTGGGGCTCCACGGCCCCACTTCAGGTCACACGACCGAAGTCACGGGGCCTGCTGAGGAGCACCCAAGCATCCCCCACCGGCAAAGGGGTGAGGGACATGCAGAGACGAGGGGCATGCAGAGACATGGGGCATGCAGAGACATGGGGGTCATGCAGAGACGTGGGGCATGCAGAGACGTGAGGGGCATGCAGAGACGTGGGGGGCATGCAGAGACATGGGGGACATGCAGAGGCGTGGGGGGCATGCAGAGGCGTGGGGAGCATGCAGAGGCGTGGGGGACATGCAGAGATGTGGGGGACATGCAGAGGCGTGGGGGACATGCAGAGACATGGGGGACATGCAGAGACGTGGAGGGCAAGCAGAGATGTGGGGGGCACGTCTCTGTGGGGGAACATGCAGAGGCGTGGGGACATGCAGAGGCGTGGGACATGCAGAGACGTGGGGGACATGCAGAGGCGTGAGGGTCATGCAGAGATGTGGGTCATGCAGAGGCGTGGGGCATGCAGAGGTGTGGGGCATGCAGAGGCGTGGGGCATGCAGAGGCATGGGGCATGCAGAGGCGTGGGGGACATGCAGAGGCGTGGGACATGCAGAGACGTGGGGGACATGCAGAGGCGTGAGAGTCATGCAGAGATGTGGGTCATGCAGAGGCGTGGGGCATGCAGAGGCGTGGGGCATGCAGAGGCACACCAGAACACCAGAAGAGGCGCAGCCCCAGAGGAGCGTCACGGCAGCAGCAAGAGGACAGGGGCGCCGGGTGGGCCCTCGCTGCCTCTGGGGTTCTGTCTAGGAAGACTCTGCACAGGGAGCTGCTGCTCCTGGGGGCAGCCCAGGGGAGGTTCCTGCCGCCTCTGGTCACAACAGCTCCATCCACCAATCAATACCCGGCCCTGCTTTATGTGTGGCCCTATTCAGAGCATGTGTATGCTCAGTATGGTGAGCATACAGCCAGCAGTACCACAGCTCCCACCCGGAGGCAGATCGCCCCACACGCATTTCCCCACGGGTGCCCCACGGCCGTCCTGTGCTGACGGACACCAGATGGCGTTTAACAGCCAAATCACCAAAAGGGACAAGAGCAAAAATGTGGCACACGCAGACCACAAAAAACGACATTTACAGATGAGCAGAGACAGAAGGCAGGATGCGGCCATGCCCACCCCACCTGGGCACACATGAAGAGAGGATGCGGCCACGCTCACCTCACCTGGGCACACACACGAAGACAGGATGCAGCCACGCCCATCTCACCTGGGGACACAAGGGAGGCAGGATGCAGCCATGCCCATCTCACCTGGGGACACAAGGGAGGCAGGATGCAGCCATGCCCACCTCCGCTGGGCACACACAGGGGATGGCTCAAGTAGTTTGCTGCTCCTCACATGTCCAAGAATGACCACAAAAGCACCACAAGTATTGATTTGGGGGTTGCCACTTTATCAAGGAGGCAAATGTGCAAATGCAGAATCCGAACGAGGATTGGCTGCACCCACAAATGCAGGGCCATGCACTTTTCTCCAAAGCCGCAATGCAGCAAAGACTTAGAGCAGCAACGTTAGGGCAGGGGCTGGGCAGGGCTGGGCAGGGCTGTAGGTGGCAATGCTTCAGAGACATCAGTTTGGCTGTTTCAACAGAGACCAACCTGCCACAGCTCGAGTGGCAGCTGCTGGGGACCTCCTACCTGTCATCACCCCTGGGGTGCTGGGCCCGAGGCTGACCAGCCCACTGCAGAGGCTCAGCCCCTGGCCAGCCTCCCACCCCCACCCCTCAGCCACCCACAGCCCCAGCCATGGAGCCAGGCCACTGGTCCAGCCACGGTGTGAGAGATTCTGGGATTCCAGGAAGGAAGGGTGGGAGATGTTGGATGCAGTGAGCAGGTTCTTGTGCAGGAAATCAAGACACCAGCGAGATGAAGGGGTGGGCCCAGCCAGGAGAGGAAGCAAGTGAGACCGCAGTGCCACGTGAGACGCGAAATCAAACAAAATAAAACGACGAAATGAAACAAACCCAAAATAAAGCAAATCACAGGACAGGACACGCCAGCACTGCTGATGAAGACAGTGCCAGGACCCCAGGAGTGGCTCACTCAGACAGGCATGCAGGTCCCCACGGCCGAGGTTGGAAGTGGGGAGGTCCTGTCCCGCCCTGCTGAGCCCAAGGGCCATCAAGAGGGGCCAAACAAGTTGGTGCCCACCATGCTGGGGGACACAGGAGCCGAGCCGTGAGGAGGAACAGGTGAGGGACACCTGTGCGGGGGGAACAGGCGGTGGAGGAGGGGGAGTTGGCCACCGGTCCCTCTCGTTCTTTCTCAGGGCCTGGGCCTCTGCCTCGGCCCCTGCTGGGCGTGCCCTTCAGAGAAGACGCCACGAACCCTGAGCCAGGGCCCAGCTAAGCCAAGCATGTCAAAAATAAAATCGATTTATTTTTGACAAGACACCAATGCTCTTTAATGGGGAAGGAAAGTCTTTTCAAAAAATGGTGTTGGGACAACTATATACATATATGGGGGAAAAATGAGCCTCAACTCCTGCTTCATAACACAAATTCAAGACGGATCACAGACCCAAAGCTAAAAGCTAAAATTGGCTGGGCGCGGCGGATCACGCCTGTAACCCCAGCACTTTGGGAGGCCAAAGTGGGCAGATCACGAGGTCAGGAGATCAAGATCATCCTGGCTAACACGGTGAAACCCCGTCTCTACTAAAATACAAAACATTAGCTGGGCGTGGTGGCGGGCGCCTGTAGTTCCAGCTACTCGGGAGGCTGAGGCAGGAGAATCGCTTGAACCCAGGAGGCGGAGCTTGCAGCGAGCTGAGATTGTACCGCTGCACTCCAGCCTGGGTGTCACAGTGAGACTCCATCTCACGTCTCAAAATAAAAAATAAAATAAAATAAAATAATAAAACTGTGACTGTTCTAGGAAAACATGTTTAAAAGGCAAAATAAAATTTTGAAGAGTTTATTTGAGCAAATACATTCTTGAATCGAGCAGCTGCAAACCAGAAGTGGTTGAGGGAATGCAGGGTAGAGGCTTTGATGAGACAGACGCAGAAGTAAATCAAAGAAAAGCTTGATTTGGTGACAGTCACACTGTTGCCTGATTGGGTCTATCCCATGGAGAAGCCCTAGTTATGTAAGTTTACTGGCTGCTTTGGTTGGCTGAGCTTCAGTTCTGCTTTCCTTTTTTTTCTTTTATTTTTTTTGAGACGGAGTCTCGCTCTGTCGCCCAGGCTGGAGTGCAGTGGCGCAATCTCAGCTCACTGCAAGCTCCGCCTCCCGGGTTCACGCCATTCTCCTGCCTCAACCTCCGGAGTAGCTGGGACTACAGGCGCCCGCCACCTCGCCCGGCTAATATTTTTTGTATTTTTAGTAGAGACGGGGTTTCACCGTGTTAGCCAGGATGGTCTCGATCTTCTGACCTCGTGATCCGCCTGCCTTGGCCTCCCAAAGTGCTGGGATTACAGGCGTGAGCCACCGCACCCGGCTGCTTTTCTTTAATATAGGCTCAAATTAAGTTTCACTTATGGGCCGGGCACCGTGGCTTATGCCTGTAATCCCAGCACTTTGGGAGGCCAAGGCGGGTGGATCACTTGAAGTCAGGATTTCAAGACCAGCCTGGCCAACATGGTGAAACCCCATCTCCACAAAAAATACAAAAATTAGCTAGGCATGGTGGTACATGTCTGTTGTCCCAACTACTAAGGAGGCCGAGGCAGGAGAATCGCTTAACTCAGAGGGCAGAGGTTGCAATGAGCTGAGATCATGCCACTGCACTCCAGCCATATACTCTACTGCACTCCAGGCAACAGTGAGATTCCATCTTGAAATTAAAAAAAAATAAAAATTCACTTATAGTTGCAAATCAAGCAAGGTTGACATCATGAGTGAGGCCTGCATGCTTTGTCTGCTCAGTCTCCATTTTAATTTACTTTAGCAAACAGGAGAATATCTTCATGACTTTGGGATCATTTGTTGAGTTATTTATTTGTTGAGTTATTTATGGTGTTTTTGAGTATATCTCTCCATACCCTTTTTTAGTTGCTGTTCTAGGTTATTACTTATACATGGCTCATGACAGTTTACTGGTGTTGACATTTTACCAGTTTCAGGGAAGTGCTGAAGCCTTCCCTCCCTGGTGTCCACTTAGTTCCCCCATCTATAACATGTCATAAACATTTCCTTTACATTTATTGAGAATCACATCAATCAGTATTCTGATTTTTTCTTCAACCATCACACGTAATTTAGAAAACTCGAGAGGAGAAGGAAACCTATTACGTTCACCCATAATTCTGCCTACTCTTTTCTTTCTTCCTTCCTGATGTTCTAAGATTTCTTCTTTCACTGTTCCCATTTCTGTTTCGAGACTTTCCTTAGCCACTCTTTTTTAGGTCTACCGGTGACAAACACGCTTGGTTTTCCTTCATCTGGGAATGTGCTGATGTCCCTTTCATTCCTGAACAGTCTTCTCACTGGGTATAGCATTCCGGGTTGACGGTTCTCTTTCAGCGGTGAGGACAGCAGAGCCTCAGGCCCAAGGGTGCCCATGCCCACCCCTCAAAGGGAGCGTCTGCATGTCAGGAGCACCCAGGAGCGGTCGGCAGCTGCCGGTGAGCAGCGGCAAGCCCTTCATCAAGAGAGAAGTCGCTGCGATGGGTGCCACCACAACCAGAACTGAAGTGCATCACAACTGCTCGGCATGGAGCCGACCAGTGAGGAAACGGCTGTCAGATGCCATGAAGATGGGAAGACAGAGGGCTGTGCTATGTCACAGCAAAACACTTGGAGAAACAGTCCATGAGGAGACCTGGAAGGAAGACAGAGGCAGGTCAGCGCTGCCTCTTGGGGAAGAAGTAAAACCAGAAGACAGGGCAGATGCTGCCTCACAGAGACGGAGTGAGGCCGCCCTTGAGCCCAAAGGCCCATCACGGCAGGGATGCATCCAGACTGTGGCCCCCAGGTGGCCACCCTCAGTGGGGATGGCATGGGAAAGTGTGTCTGAGGGTGGGCGGGTGAGTGAATGGCCAAAGACCTGGCCAGAATCCCAGGAAAACCAGGCCCGGACTGGAACACCAGTCACTGGTGGGGCCTGGCCACAGCTCCAGGCCTGAATGTCCCTGGGTGGGAAGTGGGCTGGCAGCACAGCCTGGCCCCCGGGGCCCCCTTCAGACAGCCCCAGACATGTAAGCAGGGATGGCAGCCGGAGTCTCCTGGCCCTGCTGTGCCCACTTGGAGGTGTGGGCTGGAGCTGCATGTGGACGCAGCTCTGGGCTGGCTCCCTCGGGGAAGGAAGATGGGAGGGGAGGCTGTTTGGCAGCCTGAGGGGTAGACTGTGGCTCATGGCTGTGGCCACCAATGATACCCTTCCCTCCTGGGCTGAAGTGACTCCATGCTGCCAGCCTCCCAGGCCGTGGGGTATGGGTGGGAAAATGTGGCTGGAGGGATGGCACTCAGCCACAGAACCAGCCACGAGGGCCTGTGTGTGCAACCCCAGTACCACCCGGCAGGGGGCGCCACTGCACAGATAAGCCAGCCCCGACCCCCGGCCCCGACCCACAGCCCTCTCCCGGGCTGGGCTGAGGCCTCCACCACCCCTCATCCAGGGCTCAGAGCTTATCCGCAGCAGCCATGAGCTCACCTCAATGAACACAGCACAGAAACACATCAACCTGCACCCATCCCCAGCAATGCTGCTCCACGCTGCAAACAGGACAGGGAAGGGGAGGCCGCAGAGCATCCGTAGGTGACAGCTGGGGGTCCACCGAGCCCCCACCCCAAAGCAGCCTACATAACGGCCTGAGCTTTCTTCCTCCTGAGGTCAAAGACAGGCAGGTTCTGGGCCCATGCTGCTCACCCATCCTCCCTGAGCGCCAGCACCTTCTAAGCGAAGCAGGTCACTAACGAGTCACTGAACTTTGTAGCCACAGGCTGAGGCAGGAGCTGCCAGGATCCCACCTTGCAGCGAGCGGCCCCTCGCCCCTGCCCGGGGCTGGGCAAACATGGAGCTGGAGAGGGAACAGCACGCACTGCCAGGGTGGCCAACGACCCGGCCTCACCAGGGCAGGCAAGGCAGGAGGGCAGAGGCCAGGGCCAGGTGGGGGTGTGCATGGAGGGGTATGGCAGCCAGGGCCTGGGCTCCCTTGCCCAGCTCAGCGTCTCTGGGGTTGGCCCGCTTCAAGACTGGCCGGCCTTCCCGCCCTGTTCCCAGCCTCATGCGCCTGCGGACACGGGCACTTTCCTCTAAGCCACGTCTCCCTCCAGCACCGGGTGCTGGCCTGTCTCTGCATCTACACCCTGCAATTGGCTTCTCAGGTCTTCACCCCCCTGGCCTCCTGTGACCACCCCTGCCCTTCATCTCCAGCGTCTCTGACTCAGGCTCTGGGCCTTGCGCTTTGTCCTTTACTGCAGATCCCAGTTCTGCCGTGAGTTGGAGCTGCGTTTGTACCACTTGGGGCCCTGGCAGACGGGGGCTCACGGTGTCTACACACAAAGGCCTGTCCTGGGCACGTCAGGTCCCTTTCGCCCACACTGGCACCTGGATCTGCTTCACTTCATCTGCCCTGTGATCATCTAAGCTGCCATCTCTTGCCTCATGTTCTCCACATTTCCTTACACTTCATTAAAAAACAAGTCAGCCAGGCACGATGGCTCACGCCTGTAATCCCAGCACTTTGGGAGACCGAGGTGGGCGAATCACAAGGTCAGGAGCTTGAGACCAGCCTGGCCAATATGGTGAAACCCCGTCTCTATTAAACATACAAATATTAGCCAGGCATGGTGGTAGGCACCTGTAATCCCAGTACTCAGGAGGCTGAGGCAGGAGAATTGCTTGAACCTGAAAAACAGATGTTGCAGTGAGCCGAGATCATGACACTGCACTCCAGGCTGGGCGACAGAGTGAGACTCTGTCTCAAAAAAAAAAAAATTATTAATTAATTAATTAAAAATAAAT
>NW_016806413.1:159093-166262 GCF_001698545.2 Rhinopithecus bieti
TTTTTTTTTTTTTTTTGAGATGGAGTTTCGCTCTTGTTGCCCAGGCTGGAGTGCAATGGCGCGATTTAGGCTCCCAGGTTCAAGTGATTCTCCTGTCTCAGCCTCCTGAATAGCCGGGATTACAGACATGCACCATGCCTGGCTAATTTTGTATTTTTAGTAGAGACGGGGTTTCTCCATGTTGGTCAGGCTGTTCTCAAACTCCCGACCTCAGGTGATCCACCCGTCTCGGCCTCCCAAAGTGCTGGGATTACAGGCTTGAGCCACCGCGCCCGGCCAATAAAATGTCATCTTATTTCCCATAACAGACCTTTCTCAAGTGTGCCTGGCCACAGCTATGGAAGGAAATGGTCCCTCCTCTGCAGACATCCCACAGGAGCACCTGAGCTCTGTCTTCTCACTTTGTCTTGGAGCAAGGGAGTCCTTTTGGGGAGCTGTTTCCACATAGAGGGGATTCTCTTTGGTTCCTGCCACAGTCAGGAATTGTACTGGCTACATCTAAAACACCATCACCACCAACAGGAACATCATCACTACCACCACCATCAGCAATGCCAAAAATCTACAAAAACATCACCACATCGGGTGCGTGTAATCCCAGCTACTTGGGAGGCTGAACCCAGGAGGTGGAGGTGGCAGTGAGCCGAGATTATGCCACTGCATTCAAGCCCAGGCGACAGTGCAAGACTCTGTCTCAAAAAAAAAAAAACCAAGAAAACACCACCACCACCAAAACAATGATGAAAACATCAACAAAATAACATCAATACCGCCAACAAAACATGAGCAACAGCAACATCAAAAACACCAACGGCAACACCAAAACACAACACCAACAGCAACACCAAAAACAACACCAACAGCAACACCAAAACACAACACTACCATCAACACAGTAGCAGCAACTGCAAAAGTCAACTTCTCTCTCATGAGACAAGAGCTGGAGGTGGCCACGCCAGGCTGGGATCAGGTCCCCAGGGTCACCACATACGTAGGCAACCTCTGGCTTTCTGCTCCACCTCCTCGCAGGTGGCTTCCTGCCCGAAGTCACCTCATGGTTCAAACGGCTGCCAGAGCCCCAGCCATCACGCCTCAGTTTCAGGAAGCAAGAAAGAAGCAACACAAAGAACAGGCGACCCTTTTCCTAGTTGAGTCAGCTACTTTTAAGGTATCTTCCTGAAAGTCCTGCCCAACACTTGCACTCACATCTGATCAGACAGAACTTAGTCACATGGCCACACTCCACCGCAAGGAAGGTTGGGAGGCGGGGCCCAGCAGCTTGGGGTGGGGGACAGTGGGGTGGATCTGCCCCCACCCAGGCTCCACAGCAGGGAGAGAACATGGTGAGGGCATCAGGATTAGCTCCACTGGGTCCCGTCCCAGGTCATGGAGGCAGCGCCAGCCCCTCCCACTGGACTGGGGCAATCTCCCCACTCAAGGCTGTCACAAGGTCCCTGCCCTCCCCAGCTCTAAGACCCCAGCCTGGGTCTGCAGGAACCAGCAGGTCACACAGAGCAGGCTGAACGTCTGGCCCGTGCCATCCCTGGTACCGTGTTGGGGGAATATCCCTGAGGCTATGGGGCTCCCCACCTACTGTGGGGTGAATGTGCCCCCCAAGGCTCATGTGTTGGAAACCGGATCCCCACTGTGGTGGTGTGGGGAGGTGGCACCTGATGGGAAGTGTTTGGGTCAAAGGGCACCACACTCATGAACGGATCGATGCCACTGTCTTGGGAACGGGGCCCATATTAAAGGGCAGGTTCCGACCCCATCTGCCCTCTCGTCTTCCTCCTTCCCCTCCGCCCTCCACCACCTGACGACACAGCAAGAGGCCCTCACCAGATGTGGCTGCACAATCTGGGACTTCCCAGCCTCCAGAACCTTGAGCCGGCTAACGCCCGTTCACGGTCAGGTACCCAGTCATGGTGCCCTTACAGCAGCAGCACAGAGAGACGCAGGACCCAGAGTCACATCAGGATGCCAGCCTCAGCTCACACTCTCCAGCCAGCGTGATGCTCAGAGTGCAGACCCCAGTGTGGGGGTGATGACAGGGCAGAACAAAGGCGGCTGCTTCCCCAGGAGTCACTGCAGCAGGAGCCCCTCAGCTGAAGGGGGATCTGGCTGGGGTGGGCACCTTCCCTGGGGACTCCTTTATGGCCCCTCAGGCTTCCAGCTGGCCCCTGGCCCCATGGCCCCTCCCATGACCTCCTTCCACTGGGTTCCTCCTCCCTCCCAGGGCACTGCCACCAAGAGGCCGCCCCACCAGCCCTACCCTGGGACGGGCAGTACAGCCGGCCCTCCGTGCCCGCTTTAAATGGCCTCAGACACACAAACAGGGGCAGAGGGGCAGGGTCTCCAGCCCTGCATGCCCATTTGGGAGTCTGGCGGGGGCTGTGAGGGGATGGTGAAGCTCTGGGCCGGCTCCCTCAGGGAGGGAGATCGGGAACAGCGGCTGTTTGACTGGGCCCAGGCCGGGAGTCAGATCCTGCCCGCAGCCATCTCTGCCTCCCTCAGACTCATCCTGCCCGCAGCCATCTCTGCCTCCCTTGGACTCAGGCACCACATTTCCAAGCCCTCCAAGGGTCTCCTGAAGCCCCCACTAGGCCTGAGGTCAGAAGCAACCACACTCCGTCTCGAAGGGGCCCCTGCCAGGAGCAGGGCAGGTTAGCACCAAGGAGAAGGGGACGCCACACGCCCACGGCCAGCACGAACCTCACGCTTTGCCTGAGCTGCCCGCATGTCCCTCCCCAAACCACAGATGGAGACACCATACGATCACTCTTGTACCTACGGGGAAATGAAGGCACAGCCGCTGAGGCAGCCCCCATGGCCACATGACAGACAGCGGCGCCTGAGGCTTTTTGCCTCCCACTGTGGCCACCAGCCCAGCACGCGGTCCCCCATGCTGAACAACAGAAAGTATGCTAGGTCCAGCCCTCCAGCGGTCCGTGGCCAGGCTCCTGATGTGCCCGCTCCAGGACGGGGCATCGGCTGTAGAGGAGACTGCATCCAGCTGCAGGTGGACCCTGAGATGGGCCCAAGTTCCCCCGATGTGAAAGGCAGCTGCTCCATCCTGGTCAGCGTCTTCCTCACCAAGAGGCCTGGTTCCTGCCGCCATCCCCACCCCCACCGCAGCCCCAGGAGAGGAGGCTGTGGCAGCCTCAAGCAGAGGTGGGTTTCCAGCCCCCGAGGGACAGCAGCTGTGAGGCTTGGCCACGGTCTCGGGCCACCAGGCCCCCGGGCTCGCCAGTGCTTTCACCGGATGGCCACCGGCTGGGCAGTTCTCGGGAGTCCACTTGGCCACCCGCTGCGGGGCTGCCCACCTTCCCCGGCGGCCTGGCCGGCCCCTCCTGCGGTGGGTGGCGGCTGCGCGGTGACCTTGCGGTAACCCAAGTGCCATCCGTCAGCGGCCGGCCGCCCGCTCCGGAACACGGCGGCAGCTCATCTGAATTCAAATTACCCCGGGAGCCGCGCAGTGCCAGCCATAACTCAGCCTGCGGAGGAGTGCGGCCGCCGTGGATCGGACGTTACCATACATTCCCGGGGCGTCGGACAGGGCTGCTAATGAAAATATCAATCAAAAACTCGGCTGACTTAATGGTCAATTTAAATTAATTAATTGGGGAGGAGAAAAAAGTTGAGGAGGGTGGCGTTGATGGGCTCCTTCTCTGGCGGGCGGGGAGGAGAAGCAGGTGTCCGGCTGGGCACAGCCCCCAGGCCAGGAGATGGGGCCAAGCCTCCCCGGGGACACTGGGGTATACCCGAGGGCCCAGGGTCCATGTCTGCCTGGGGCAGGTGTGAGGCCTGAGATTCCCATCCTGCAGTTCTGGGTGGGCTGTGGGTGGCCTGTCCTACTCCAGCTGTGTCGTCTGCAGGGACCACTGGTGGCCAGGTGCCCCCTCCCTGAGGCACAGAAAAGCCCCTTGCTCAGTGGGGCCAGGGAGGGCTGGCATTGTCAGCATGGGCATGGGCCACCACTGGCTCAGGTCCCTGGGCCTCATCTTGCCTGTGACATGGTGGCCCTGTCCACCGCCCAGCACGTCGTAGGGCCTAGGGCAGGCAGGGTGGGGCTGGGTGCGGCGATCACCAGGGATGCCCCCAGGTCAGGCGCTGCGTCAAGGGAGACACAGGTATCCCTGCTTCACAGTAGAGAAACTGAGGGGGGACTGGTGCCTCAAGAGGCAGAAAGCGCCGTGACCCGTACCCCAAATGTGACAGTGCGGAGGCTGATGGGTCATCCAGGAGCCAGATGGAGATAGGAATAAGACCCAGAAGGATGGCGGGGGCAACCATGCAGGGGCTCCAGGCCCCCCATTCCAGGCAAAACCTGTAGGAAGATTCCCATCCAGCCCCTCTGGGAGACATCTACATCCTCAAAGGCAGTAACAGAACTCTCCACACAAACCAAAGTGAGGACTCACAGCCAGGCCAGCCCGCCTCCCCGCCACCACGCCAGGTAACGCCACGCTGTGGATCTGGCTGAGAAGGCACCTGGAATTCTGTCCCAGCTGCTGTGTTTCACGCCAGATGACAGCGAAGTCCTCCCCTGACACGTGGGCGCACTCCAGACTCCCCCAGAGGCCCTCCCGGAAGAACCACTCGAGGACCCAAGGGCCCAAGCCCCAAGAGGCGTCCGAAGGCCCCACGTCCCGGCCCGTGTGGTCAGGGTCACGCCAGGTGGAGCCTTGGGGCCCGTGTGGTCAGGTTCACGCCAGGTGGAGCCTTGGGGCCCGTGTGGTCAGGGGTCACGCTGGGTGGAGCCTTGGGGCCCGTGTGGTCAGGGGTCACGCCAGGTGGAGCCTTGGCGGAGGCTGAAGCCACCACCCTGGCCAGCACAGGTCATGTCTCGGTAGCCTGGAGCCGTCCAGAGACCCCAGAGGCAGGTTCAGTGGGTGAGATCTGGCTTCCAACCCCTTCCCCAAGGTTCGTCCATCAGAATCCTCCACGGGATCCTCTGCAGAGCCTTCCAGGAGGCGGCCCAGCATGTTTTCCTGCCCCGACTCTGGGTGTGGCTGCCTGCCAGGGTGCAGGGGAGGTGGTGTGAGCCCCTGCCATCCTTCCAGGCCTTGTTGTCTCCATCTGGCTCCTGGATGACCCTGGTGCATAGGGCTTTCACCTTGGGCTCTGCCCACACCAGGAGCAGAGCGAGCCAGGGGTGGTTGGCCCAGAAGGAGGAGGTAGGGGTCAGGCCGGACCTTACCCCGAGCTGGGCACCAAGACCCGCTGAGCCCAGGTGACTATAGCTGCACGGGGCATGAACAGACGGCAGCCGCCATGAGCCGTCCATACGGACTTTCCTTCCACAGCATCTCATAGCAGACGCTGGCCCAGACAGCGGAGCCAGGGAGCCCGACTCAGACCAGAGGCTGCCAGACTCAGGCAGAACAGGAAGAACCCTGATCACAAGACCCAACGGGGAAGCCGGAGAGGACCCAGTGTAGACTCTCAGCCACAGCCATGCCCTGAGCCCGGGGGGACACAGGGAGGACCCAGGACAGTGTAAACTCTGAGCCATGGCCATGCCCTGAACCTGGGGGAACCGGGGGGGACCTGGTGTAGACTCTCAGCCACAGCCATGCCCTGAGCCCGGAGGAACCCGTGGGGGACACAGTGTACAGCCACAGCCATGCCCTGAGTCCAGGGGGACCCGGGGAGGACCCAGTGTAGACTCTGAGCCACGGCCATGCCCTGAACCTGGGGGGACCCGGGTAGGTCCCAGTGTAGACTCTCAGCCACAGCCATCCCTGAGCCAGGGGGGAACCCGGGGTCGGGGGACTCGGGACAGTGTAGACTCTCAGCCACGGCCATGCCCCGAGCCCAGAGACTCAGACTGGCAGTGCCAACACACAAACCCACCCACTGTTCATCCAACTGATTGAGCCCCTGGCCAGGGTTCAACCACAGGCTCTGTGGCCTATAAGTGGGGAGGGCCCCTCCCCCAGCTTCCAGATGGAGAGGGTGGGGGCCTGGCCTGGAGGCTGCCCGAGGGCAGGGGCTGTGGGACAGGGCAGACTAAGGCTTGGCAAAGAGTGACCACCATGGGCCCAGTGAGGCCAGCCAGAGCCACAGGACCAAGCGTGGCCACGTGGACACAGGCCAGGAGGGTGGGGCTTCACTCTGGTGCCCCCAGGTCAGCCCCCAGGAAGCCGTCCAGCTTGGCCTTGCACCCTCACGCACAGCCTCCAGGCCCCCACCAGCCCCAGCAGTGGGCACTCAGGGCCCGCCCCAGCAGGAGAAGGGAACACGACCACTACCCTTGGACCCCAAGGCGCCCAGACTGCTCAGGCAGGGCCTGATCCTGCTGAGGCCACGGTGGCCACTTGGTTGGTGTTTCTGTTCCCTGAGCGGCTCACGCCCTCGGGTGACAGACCAGCCGTGAACTGCCGACTGACAGACACACCTCCCAGAACGTTTGTGGACCACAGTCTCTTGTATAACCGCAGGGCTGCTTACACTGGAGACTCAGACCGCAGCACCCTGAGGTGCCACACACAACCAGTCCCCTGCTTAGAGCCCACTTGGCCACAGCTCCCCAGCAGACCCTGCCAGGCAGACCCCTCCCCACAGCCTGGTGGAGAGCTGGGGCTCCCAGTGGCCCGAGACCTCCCATCTGCCCTGGGCCTGATCCTTCTTGTCCTTTCCACATTCTCCAGGACAGAGACAGTGTCCACATTGGGGCCAAGTGGCCAAGAGCTGCAGCTGAGGCCTGCGGGGGAAGGGTGTCGGGGAGGAAGCCAGGGCCAGAGGGTCCCACTGCCTCCCTCCACCACCCCCTTGACCTCTAGCATGTGTCCCAGCAGCAGCCCTATCTGGGGGTCTCCACTCAGCAGGGCAGCCCCTCCTGAGGTCATGCAGGGGGCCTGGGGCTTGAGCCGTGAGCCTCCCACCCACCATGAAGTGACTCTGGGAGAGACAGACTCTGCCTGTGAGCTGATGCCCTCAGGCAAGTCCCATCTACCCTGAGGGTCCACTTGTCAACTGCAGCATCCAGTGATGAGGTTTAGAGGATTCCACAGGCCCTGGGGTCAACCCACATGCACCTGGGTGGGGAGGGTAGCATGGCAGGAGGGTGTACCTCCAGGAGCAGGTGGCACGGAGGGAGGGTGCACCTGGCTGGGGAAGGTGGCACTGGGGGAGGGCACATACCTTGGGGGGAGGGTGGACCGGGG
>NW_016806413.1:169229-184795 GCF_001698545.2 Rhinopithecus bieti
AAACCACTCCTAGATTTGCCACAGGCAACCCACTGAAAACCAAAACTACAGAGACCTTAAAAGCTTCCTGAGGACGGGACACATGACATACAAGGAAACAACAACAACAACATTGCTTCTTTTAAAAAGTATGGGCCGGGCGCGGTGGCTCAAGCCTGTAATCCCAGCACTTTGGGAGGCCAAGACGGGCGGATCACGAGGTCAGGAGATCGAGACCATCCTGGCTAACACGGTGAAACCCCGTCTCTACTAAAAAATACAAAAAACTAGCCGGGCGAGGTGGCGGCGCCTGTAGTCCCAGCTACTTGGGAGGCTGAGGCAGGAGAATGGCATAAACCCGGGAGGCGGAGCTTGCAGTGAGCTGAGACCCGGCCACTGCACTCCAGCCTGGGCGACAGAGCAAGACTCTGTCTCAAAAAAAAATAAAATAAAATAAAAAGTATGCAAGCCACAGCCGGGCGCGGCAGCTCACGCCTTTACTCCCAACACTTTGGGAGGCCAAGGTGGGCGGATCACTTGAGGTCAGGAGTTCAAGACCGGCCTGGCCAACATGGTGAAACCCCGTCTCTACTACAAATACAAAAAATTATCGGGGTGTGGTAGCGGGCACCTGTAATCCCAGCTACTCAGGAGGCTGAGGTAAGAGAATCGCTTGAATCTGGTAGGTGGAGGTTGCAGTGAGCCAAGATCACGCCACTGCACTCCAGCCTGGGCAGCACAGTAAGACTCCATCTCAAAAAATAAAACAAATGTTTAGTATTTGGAGATAGGGTCTCTAAAGAGGTAGTTAGGGTTAAATAAGATCATGAGTGGGTCCTAATCCAATCTGACCTGTGTTCTCATAGGAAGAGGAAGAAGATGAGGACACAGACACACACAGAGGGACGACCACGTGCAGACAGGGAGATGGTGACCACCTTTGAGCCACAGAGCAAGGCCCCAGGAGAAAGTGGCCCTCCTGACACTTCCGTCTCGGACTTCCAGCCTCCAGAACTGGGAGGAGAGATGACTCTGCTGTTTAAGCCCATTATGCAGTATTCTGTTATGGCCCCCCAAGAAGACCGACCCACAGATGACAGGAGAAATATCACATGACCGTCTCAACAGACAAGTAACAAGTAATAAAAGCAACACCCATTCGTGATGTTTTATCATCAGCACCCTTGGAATAGAGCCACGTGGACAAAGCTGGAACCAAGCCTGAGTCCTCTCATCACCATCCTTGACTCGGCAGCTGTCCGAAGCCACAGAGTGCTCCACAGGCATGCACGCACATGGGCAGTTTGCATGCCTCTGTGTATACACACCACGTGGGCACACAGTACACAGTGCTCACCCGTGTGCGNGGGGAGTGGCATGGGGAGGGTGGCATGGGGGAGGGTGGCATGAGGGAGGGCATGCACCTGCACTAAGCCTCCCCAGGCTTCGCCCACCGCAGGGTCCCCTACTCCGTAGCCCAAGATAAGGGGGCCTTGGAACACCTGAGTTTGAGTACATTCTGCCCTGGGGCCCTGTGTGCCTTATATCCATGATGAGTCCCCATGATGGTGTGGTCTCCAGGAGGCAGGGACCGTGGGGTTCTCCTCCCACCCACGCCCACCCCATGTGTGCACCATGCCCACTTTGGGGGACAGCACCTCGATCCCCTCCAGGCAGATACCTCGCCCAGCCCAGCTGGGCAGAGGAAGGAGCAGGGTCCCTGGGGCACTAGAGTGGGCCAGAGCCATGGCGGAGGGAGCCCCATCCGCACCACACCTGAGACCCCAGGGGGTCTGCACTCTCCACCAGGACTCCAGGGCCCACAGAGGGAGGCTAAGGCTGTGGCCACCACCGAGAGTCAATCTCTGCTGCCACCCAGCGGCCTCCAGGGGAAGTGTGGGAGAAGCCTCAGGCCAGGCCAGGCCAGGCCAGGCCACCCAGCAGCTGGGCCTGCAGGGAAAGCAGAGCCGGGGGCCTTAGGACCCCTGTAGGGTAGCCTGAGTCAGTCCTGGGCCTGGACTGTGCCCTGGAGGCCTGGCCAGGGGGCAATGGGGCACATGTCCATCCTGAGGGCCACTGGCCATGGCTTTGGCCTGGGGTTGGGCTTGTCCAGGCTCCACCAGCTCTGGGTCACCCCCCCACCGCCATCCTACCTGTGGCTGCCCACGTGGGTCCTCAGCAGACAGGAGCTGCCCAGGGATAAGGCAGGGCCTTGCCAGTGCCCGGCTTCAGTGAAGAGTACAAGGGGGACTCCTAGAGCAGGGCCCTCAGGCCCAGAACACAACCCCTTGGGAAGAGGGACCCAATCTGGGATCCCTTTGGGAGGCTGAGGCAGGAGGATCGTTTGAGTCTCCTAAGGCAGGTAGTCCCAGAAGCAGCTCTGAGAACAGGGCTGGGCCCACCCAGGCCCACCCACAACTCATCTCTGCGGCCACAAGCCTGGCCCAGCTCCACCATGCACAGCCTCGCTAGGGACAGCCTGGCCTCACACCCCAGGTTAAAGGGGTGTTTACTCAGACAGGCCCTGGCCTGAGCAGGTGCCAGATGGAGCTTCCCCTCTCCCGGACCTTCCCTCCCGTGCTCCTTCCTCATCCTTCCCCATGTCCCCCCGCTTCCCCCTCCACCCAGCACAAAGAGTCATCAGTGAGACCCCACTGGACGGCTCACCCAGCTGCCTGCCTGCCAGGTGTGGTGAGGGTATGAGTCCTGGACAAGGGGACCAACTCCTCACACACAAGGGTATCACTCATCCCCTTCCAAGCTGCCAGAGCTGCCCACGAGGCAGGTGTGCAAGACAGCAGGCCACCTGCTGCAGGGGCCTGAGACACCCTGTCCTCTGAACCGCCCGTGACCAGGGGTTCAGAGCCCACCTTGGTGTTGCAGCTCCCATGGTGTCTGCTGAGACCACTCACCTCCGCCACTGCAGCTGAAACAGCCACAGCCCAGGCCTCCACAAATGCGTGTCCGGGAGTTCCCATCAAACTCTACAGAAACAGGTCGGGTCTAGGTGTGGCCCGTGGCCAGTTTGCCGACCCCCGACTCATGGATCACGCATCACAATTCGGGTATGGGGACACACAGGCAAGAGCAGGGTCTAGAGAAACGCGGGCCCCGGACCCTGTTCAGCCAGTCCGTCCCGCACCTGAGGCAAGCTCAGCAATTCCTCTCAGCCTCACCTCCACTCCCAAGACAGGCCAGGAGCCTGCTCTAAACACCACTGTGGAAGCCAGACAGAAAAGGCATGATCCTATGTCTAGGAAATGCCCAGCTCCACAGAGACAAAAGCAGAGGGGAGGTTGCCAGGGCAGGGCAGAGCAGGGTGGGGAGGGCCCACTCATGGGGAGGGGGCTCGTTTGGGCGATGGGATAAAATGGTTTGGAACCAGATAGAGGAGGTGTCTGCACCATCTTATGAATGTACTAAATGCCAATGAACTGAACACTAAATTTTATGTTGAGGCTGGGCTCCATGGCACATGCCTGCAGTCCCAGGACTTCGGGAGGCTGAAGCAGGAGGATCGTTTGAACCCCGGAGGTCAAGGCTGCAGTGAGCCATGATCACACCACTGCACTCCAATCTTGGTGACAGGGGGAGACCCTGTCTCAAAAATAATATAATAATACAGTCATAAATTTAATACTAACAAGAAAAAGAACGTTTCCAATAAATTATCATAACACTTAAGAGGAGAAAGATTGGAGTAAGGACGGCTCTGACTCCGCCACCTGTCAGTTGAGATGCAGACAGCTTGGAGCGGGGCTGAGGCAGGCAGAGGCCCTGCTCTGGACTTCCCAGCAGCCTTTTGCCCCGGGAGCTCCAAGAGCCGCGGTGGACAAGCCAGAAGCAGCCCCAGGCCTGCTGTCTGCAGCAAAGGTCTCCATCAACCCCATGTCCCAGGCAAGGCCAAGTCTGGGCCTCAGTTCAGGGGCAGTGAGGCCAGCGTCCAGCCCCGGCCGTTCCCATGCATGCTCACCTCCGAGAGTCCAGGGACAGCACTGTGGGGCTCCTGCGCCAGGCATCATGGCTTCCTGTCCCTGGAGTGTGTCCCTGGTTGCCTGGGAACTCCTCAGGGAAGGGCACACAGCAGTCCCGAGGAAACAGCGCCCAGCCACAGAAGGAGGGTGCCATATCCACGGTGCGCTGGGCAGCCTCTGAGACGCCCCAGAGAAAGACAGCGGTGAGACTGGGGCACCCTACAGAAGGAGAAAGCTATAGAAACACTGATGCAAGAAGCTAAAAAAATAGCCAAACCAACCAGTAAACACGTGGAATAAACACACAGGAAAACCACTCCTAGATTTGCCACAGGCAACCCACTGAAAACCAAAACTACAGAGACCTTAAAAGCTTCCTGAGGACGGGACACATGACATACAAGGAAACAACAACAACAACATTGCTTCTTTTAAAAGTTATGGGCCGGGCGCGGTGGCTCAAGCCTGTAATCCCAGCACTTTGGGAGGCCAAGACGGGCGGATCACGAGGTCAGGAGATCGAGACCATCCTGGCTAACACGGTGAAACCCCGTCTCTACTAAAAAATACAAAAAACTAGCCGGGCGAGGTGGCGGCGCCTGTAGTCCCAGCTACTTGGGAGGCTGAGGCAGGAGAATGGCATAAACCCGGGAGGCGGAGCTTGCAGTGAGCTGAGACCCGGCCACTGCACTCCAGCCTGGGCGACAGAGCAAGACTCTGTCTCAAAAAAAAATAAAATAAAATAAAAAGTATGCAAGCCACAGCCGGGCGCGGCAGCTCACGCCTTTACTCCCAACACTTTGGGAGGCCAAGGTGGGCGGATCACTTGAGGTCAGGAGTTCAAGACCGGCCTGGCCAACATGGTGAAACCCCGTCTCTACTACAAATACAAAAAATTATCGGGGTGTGGTAGCGGGCACCTGTAATCCCAGCTACTCAGGAGGCTGAGGTAAGAGAATCGCTTGAATCTGGTAGGTGGAGGTTGCAGTGAGCCAAGATCACGCCACTGCACTCCAGCCTGGGCAGCACAGTAAGACTCCATCTCAAAAAATAAAACAAATGTTTAGTATTTGGAGATAGGGTCTCTAAAGAGGTAGTTAGGGTTAAATAAGATCATGAGTGGGTCCTAATCCAATCTGACCTGTGTTCTCATAGGAAGAGGAAGAAGATGAGGACACAGACACACACAGAGGGACGACCACGTGCAGACAGGGAGATGGTGACCACCTTTGAGCCACAGAGCAAGGCCCCAGGAGAAAGTGGCCCTCCTGACACTTCCGTCTCGGACTTCCAGCCTCCAGAACTGGGAGGAGAGATGACTCTGCTGTTTAAGCCCATTATGCAGTATTCTGTTATGGCCCCCCAAGAAGACCGACCCACAGATGACAGGAGAAATATCACATGACCGTCTCAACAGACAAGTAACAAGTAATAAAAGCAACACCCATTCGTGATGTTTTATCATCAGCACCCTTGGAATAGAGCCACGTGGACAAAGCTGGAACCAAGCCTGAGTCCTCTCATCACCATCCTTGACTCGGCAGCTGTCCGAAGCCACAGAGTGCTCCACAGGCATGCACGCACATGGGCAGTTTGCATGCCTCTGTGTATACACACCACGTGGGCACACAGTACACAGTGCTCACCCGTGTGCGTATTACAGTTGTACGTGGACACACATGCCCATGTGCACAGACATACCTGTGGACACACACAGTTACATGTGCACACACACAGGTACACTTACACACAGACTCCCATGCCGACAATGCAGGCACACATATAGTTACGCCTGTAGGCACATATCCACACACGTGTGCACACACGCACAGACATACATGCATGTGCACACAGGGCGCACGCAGGCATAGGTACACACTCATGTACACACGCACAAGCACATATCTCCCTGCATTCCAAACGGTGAAACACTCACAGGCTTCATTATTTAAACCATAATTTACACCAATGCAATAAACCCAGAAATGAATGCAAAGGTCTAAAGCAGCAGCCAGATGATTTGAAAGTTTAGAAATGCTCTCTTAAACAACTCCCGGGTCAGGGGGTAAATAAAATTCGCCTTGAGAGACGATTTTATAATTATATGGAAAGAGAAACTGCAGGTCCATGAAGCCAGATTCAGGAGGAGTTGGTGGAGAATTCACAACTTTAAACGCTTTTATTACTGAGCAAGAGAGACTGGAAATAAATGAACAAAACACTCGACACAGGAGGGAGAAACCACCATAAAGCAGATTCACGGGAGGCAGGAGGGGCGGGAATGAAGATAAAGGCGGAATTAATGAATTGGAAACAAGAAGAATGGGTGAGCCCATCAGTAAATCCAAGAGCCGGTTCTTCCCAATAAATAAATAAATAAAATAAGCAAGACGCCAAGCACCTCATCAACAGAGCGGGAAGCAAGGGAGTCCGGGACCGAGAGGGGATCAGAGCAGCCTGGGAGATTGAAAGTGACAGCTAATGCATTTGATATTCCTCATAAAACTGACCATTCTCCAAGACCATATAAATTACCAGAATTAACTTAAAGAGGTTTAAAAAAACCTATATCCATAACTGCAGGAAAAGAGAAAAAGGGGCATGATTGGGGGGGTCTGGCTACAGGACCTCACTTCCCGTTCAGCACCAATGCGGAACCCACCATTCGGAGCAATGAGGCGGTGGCTGGGGGAGTGCCAGGATCTCAGGGACACCCAGGAGGACCAGCAGAACACCAGGAGGGGCCCAGGGAGGGGCTCTCTGGCAGTGAGTAGCAGGCAGCGGAGGGAGTGAGGGGTTTGCAGCCTGTGAGGGAACCGGGGCCTCCTCGCTGGCTTTCTGGGGGCTGGCAGGGAAACTGGATTGGAGCCCACCGTGGACTCTGCCTGCCTCTGACCCTGACCTTGGGTTGTGGCAGGAGGTGTCTAAGCTGCTTCGTGCAAACAGGACTTCCCTGTACGGGGTCCAATGGAGACAGGGCAGGCTGGGCAGGAGGGAAGAGGTCTCTGCTAGGGGCTCCTGTTACCCTCTGAGCTCCATCTCTGTCCCCACATCCCCTCCACACCCGTACACACACACAGGGGAAAGCAGGGGAGGGGCGGAGTCAGCCCTGAGGTCTCAAGCGGCTCTCAGGGCCACCACCTCGGCCACCATGTTCAGCCATCAACCAGCAGCTCCCTCCCTGTTCCTGTCTGGTTCTACATCAAGATCATACGTGCCTGGGCCATAATCTGGCGATGGTCCTTTTTTCCATTCTCTGAACGGAATTATGAAAGGCCGAATTTCCTCCCTTATACATTTTGTGGAGGTTGCCTATAAAATCATCTGGGGGCCAGGCGTGGTGGCTCACGCCTGTAATCCTGGCACTTTGGGAGGCCAAGGTGGGTGGATCACCTGAGGTCAGGAGTTCAAGACCAGCCTGGCTGACATGGTGAAATCCCATCTCTACTAAAAACACAAAAAAAATAGCCAGGCATGGTGGTGCACACCTGTAGTCCCAGCTACTCGGGAGGCTGAGGCAGAGGAACTGCTTGAACCTAGGAGAGAGAGGTTGCAGTGAGCCAGGATTGCACCACTGCACTCCAGCCTGGGCAACAAGAGTGAAACTCTGTCTCAAAAAATAAAAATAAAAAAAAACTCGTGTGGGGCTGAGGCTTTCTTTGCAGGAAGATTTTAAACTACTGTTTCATTCTGGTAAGTGGCTGCAGGACTACTTACAGGTTCTCTTTCTCCTTGAGTCAGTTTTGGCAGTATTTTCCACGAATTTGTCCATTTCCTCTAAGTCATTCATAATATTCTCTATCTTTATCATCTCTGCTGCATCTCTAGCTCTGCCTCTTTTTTCATTCCCAGTATATTATTTGCTCGTTCTCCCCTTTTCTCAATTAAGCTGAAAGACTTTTGCCAATCATTTAGTCTCGCAAAGAAAAAACTTGTGGGTCTTCTCTGCTGTGGCTCTGTTGTCAGTTTCATTCATTTCTGGGTTTGGTTTGGTTTGGTTTCTTTTAAGACAGGGTCTCACTCTGTCATCCAGGCTGGAGTGCAGTGGTGTGATCTTGGCTCATTGCAGCCTCAACCTCCGGGGCTCAAACAATCCTCCCACCTCAGCCTCCTAAGGATCTGGGACTACAAGCATGAGCCACCACAGCCAACTAATTTTTTTATTTTTAGTAGAGACGGTCTTGCTATATTGCCCAGGCTGGTCCCAAACTCCTGAGCTCAAGCAATCCTCCCCATTGTTGGCCTTCCAAAGTGCTAGGACTGCAGGCACCAGCCACTGTGCCCGGCTATTTTTCACTCCTATTTCTTCTAATACAGTCACTGAGGACTGTAAATTCCCTTCTACACACCACTTGGGATCTACTCCACAAGCATGGATCTGCCGCGCCCACTGCCATCCGGTTCTAACTCTTTTCTCACTTCCATTGATTTCTTCTATAACCCATGAGTTACGTCAAGTGCCTTTCTGAAATTTCTTAAACACATGAGGTTTTGTTTGCTTTTTGGTATTGAGTTGCGGTCAGAAGATAGGATCTGTATGGCACTCACATGTTTTTTTTTTTTTTTAGATGGAGTCTCGCTCTGTCGCCCAGGCTGGAGTGCAGTGGCATGATCTCAGCTCACTGCAGTCTCCGCCTCCTGGGTTCACGCCATTCTCCTGTCTCAGCCTCCCAAGTAGCTGGAACTACAGGTGCCCACCACCACGCCCGGCTAGTTTTTGTATTTTGTTTAGTAGAGACGGGGTTTCACCCTGTTAGCCAGGATAGTCTCGATCTCCTGACCTCGTGATCCACCCACCTCAGCCTCCCAAAGTGCTGGGATTACAGGCGTGAGCCACCACACCTGGCCATGACACTAATTCTTTGAAATGTACTGGCATTTGCTTTCTGGCCTATTCTGACAGGCTCCATGTGTGCCTGAAACTAATGTGATTTCCCAGGTGGGTGAGCCCCATTCCATAGACGTCCCTCCACTCAAGCCCAGGAACCAGCACCGTCAAACCTCAGGTATCCTTATTGTTTCCTTTTGAGTCTACTTGACCGATTAACCACTAAGAGGATTACCGAGCCCTCTGCCTAGGATGGTGGGTTTGTGAATTTCTCCTTGCAGTTGGCTGGGTTTTGCTGCAGCTTATGACTTTTGGAAACAGCTAACTTCATGGTGTTGATCCCGTCCGTCCTCACGTGTCAAGCTTCCCGCTGCATGTGAACTCACTGCTACGCCCTCCACCTGAGCCCACGGCCACAGGCACCCGGCTCACTGGACCTTCCGGGCCTTCACACTGGCTGTCCTGAGTGGAACTCACTTACTTTCCTAGATCCCATGCCCTCACCTCCTGAGTCTAGAACAGCACCCAAGAACTGGCCAATCCACCTCTGTCAGAGAAGAAAGTGCATGCTTGCCCAAGACCTGGGGTTTTCTGGTACAGAGGGGTCCGTTTCTGCGTCTGCCAGGCCAGGCATCAGGAGACCACAGGGCCAGCATGGGGCTCAGGGTCCTCAAGGGAGACCTCCCTCCCTCCACCCAAAGGCCAGCCAAGGGGAGAGCTGAAATTCCTGCTCTTGCTGGGGGCGGGGGTCCCATCTGCAGGGCTGGAACAGCGACAGTGCCCCTCCAGTGTCACCCATGCCCCCAGCATCTGCCCCTCCTCCCTCCAGGGCACTGGCTGAGCTGCACATGCAGCGGCGAGAGCGAGAACGAGAAGCTCCCACTGCACCAGAGGACGGGCAGGCCCTTTTCCTGGTGAGGGCCACCGCCACTGCCTCCGCGGCCACAACCGTCTGGGCCTGGGGAGTACCTGGGCAGACAAGCTCTCAGCAGAGGGAGGTCCCGGGCTCTCAGCTGGGCTGGGCTGCCTTTCCTCCAACACCCATGCTCGGGGGCGGGTGGCCAGAGAATAGGCCCAGGACAAGGAACAAAATGTTGGACAAGCACGGGGCCTGTAACCGCAGGGGGCTGGCTGGCTCTGAGGTCCTGGTACAGAGGCTGCCACCCCAAGTTGCCAGGGAGGCTCCCAGCCAGGCCATCCCCACCTCCCCAGGTCTTCAGAGGCTCTGGGCAGGGCTGGAGGGAACAGTAGGGTGAGGACAGCCCTCAAGGGGCAGAGGGAGCCTGGGGGAGGATGGAGGCGTATTCAGGAGAAGACACAGGTATGGATGCCCAGGGAAGGATGGGGAAGCCATGCCTCTCTCATCCCGGTATCCCTGCCCCACCTCGCCTCAGCCCCTTCCCCTCAAGAGCCCTCCACGGGGACAAAAGTCCTGCAGTGGGGAAGGCCCCAGGAAAGGGGGAGGGCTGGGGCCTCAAGGCAGCCCGGCGGGGTGGGCCGCTGCAGCAGCGCTGGGGGCTAGGGGCAGGGAGGGGCCTGTCTGGAGGATCTCAGCCTTGGGACTGAGGAGTGGCCTCACAGGCCTCCGGCAGCTGTCCCAGGGTACCAGGCACAACCCCGGCCCTCCCACCACGTCTGCCCAGCCCAGTGGATCCTGCAGGGACTGACCACTGAAGTGGGTGCCCAAAGCAGGTCCCAGGAACCCAGGGGCTGCGCTGTGCTGCAAGCCCCCCCATGCCCTCCATTCACCTGTCTGCGGCTCTGGGGTCCCCCCGCAGAGGGCCCTGGGACCCCCTGCCTGTGGCCAGTCGAGGAAGGACCAAGTACAGGCCCACCGTGGGTGACACAATTGAGCAGCCCCCACCCCACCAGCACTTCCTGCAGCTTCAGCAGCAGCCTCTCTCCATCCCCAAGGGGCCAAGCATCTACCTGAGGCAGGAGGCCAACCCCCCAGGCTGCCCCCGCCCTCAGGCAGGTGACCCCGCAGGGCCAACCAAGGGTCTCAAATGCCCCTGGTGAGGGTCCTGGCCCCCCATCCCAGGAGACACACAGACACGCCCAGGGGAAAATACAGCCCTGGGGACAAGCCACTCCCACACACATGCCACCCTGTGCCAGGCAGCCGGGGGACCCATGGGTGCCCTGAACCTTCCATCTCAGTCTCCCCACCCGCAGAGGACACAGCAGGTGGGCACTGCAGAAGAACTGGCTGCCCCGCCCCGCCGAGGGCCCCACCCACCAGACACCCTACGTCAAGGGCACCGAGGGGAATGGCCATGGGGCCTCAACCCCACTAACCCACAGGAGGCGCCTCCAGCCCCACTAACCAGCCAGCGGGGAGGGTTCTGCCCAGGAGAGCCAGAGGTCTGGGGAAGGAGGAGATGAGGTAGGGCAGGAGGTGAGAGAGGTGGGGAAGCCCTGGGGGAAGGTGGCAAATCCAAGGGTTGCAGGCAGGACCAGAGGCTCCATCAAGGGAAGGGGAGCGTCAGAGGGGTAAGAGGGGGGCTGGTGACTCCACACGTAAACCCCAGCTCACCCCACATCCCCTCGCTCCATACACCCAGGCCAGGCTCAGAGCTGCTGAGGGGCCCCAAGGGACCTGGGCTGGGGTAGGAGCAGAGTCACTGGTCTCCCTCCTCCTGCCTGTCCTTGAAGGGGACTCAGGTAGGGGGACTTGGCTGGGAACTGTTCCAGACTCCAGGTGACACAGTGGACAGATCTCCCAAACTTGGGTCACCATCCAGCTGGAAGGGACACTGGGTGGACTCAGAGCCGTGCCCTGGAGAGTGACTGCAGGGAGAGGGCGAGGCCCCACCTGTCCCCAGGGCATCCAGGCCTGGCTGGGGACCTCGGGGTCCTCTGCAGCCACGGCCACAAGCCCTCCCTCGTCTCTGACACCCTCCTCGGCCTGCAGCAGAGGGCCCAGCGGGACCCTGGCAGGTCTGACACCACCACCATGCCAGCCCCACAGCCCCGTCTCTCATTACTGTCCAGGCTGCTGTGTCCTGCAGGCCAGTGGCCGGTGCCCTGGAGGCCACTCTGGCCCCTCAGCCAGCGTCTGACCTGAGGGACCCTGCCCTGTACTAAGTCATCTCAGAGCACCGCCCACCCCATCCCAAATCCCAGCACCTGGATGGTGACCCGACTACGCAGGTGACTGTGGCTTTTGCTAAACTACCCGGAGCTAATCTCCACAAATTTAACCCAAAACACAACTTTCCTGTGCAGTCTGGCAACTGTGTCAAAGTCCAATGCCAGGGGCCCTCCCTTCCCTCCACATGAGGCCCAGGGTGTCTCTGGGGGAGCAGGTGACACTCTCTAGAGCCCCTGTTCCATCAGTCCCAGCACAGGCGCCACCCAGGGCCTGCCAAGGACGGGGGGCTCCTGACCCAGGCCAGCACAGCAGGAGAGTAGGCACTGCCCCAACGGAGGAGGGCAGGGCTTGGCCAGGGAGGGGGCTCCCACTTGCTAAGGCCCCAAACTCCCCAGCCCTATCCCCCATCTTGCAGGGCAGAGGCAGGAGGGTCACCTGAGAGCCGGAACCCCACTTTCACCCAAGCAGCTCGGCCTCAGGAAAGTTGATCTGAAAAAACTACATCACTCACATCACTCGCCACCTTTGCCCACCTTTGATCTGTGGTCCATGTCAGTTAAGAAAGTGGCATTGATTAACTTCAATGATCTTTCATGAATTTTACTGGGAAAAAAAAAAATCAAGAAAATTTCAAAAAATTATTAATGATTTCTTTTGCTATCACAAACTCGAAACTCCTACAATTTTATTAAAAGTGCAGGAATGAAAAACAGGAAATCCCTTGCCCTGTCTGGTTCTGAGGTCCGAGGTGCAGCCAGGCCCACTTCAGGTGGTGGAAACGAAAATTAATCAGAAGTCACACACTCAAATAAAACACCTTGTATTAAACTCACAGAGTGGGTGCTGACGGGAGCTGCCGGCACCACTCCCCACCCGAAGGCGCAAGGGCCCGCCCAGGCCACAGGAAGCATGGACTCACAGCAGCTCAGCCTGCCCCAAAGGCCGTCAGTGGAAAACCAGGCGACCACCAGCTGGCGGTTCACTGGCACGTGGGTGACAAGGTTCATGGCAACAGATGCCCATGCACAAGCCCCAAGCACCGTGACCCCTCGGGAGGGAGGGAACACACAGGGCCAGTGGGGCCCTGACCACCAGCGCCTGGGGTTTCCTAGCAACTAAAGCACTCAAGGCGCCCTGCACGGCAGACTTTTCATGAGGAACACAGACCCGTGTTAATCTGTTTGCAGATTCATGTTTAATAAAATGCCCTTCTGAAATGCATCCAAAATAGAGAAGCTTTCTCCCGAACTGCAAAAGCCATAAAAATGCAAAATACTCTTCAGGAAAAACTGAATCAAAATTATGCCTCAATGTTCTAAGTCAAATGAAACCGACTCTGTGCCCCAGGGCAGGTGCAGGTGGCAGCAGTGGCCCAAACCAGCCCCCGCCAGCCTCAGTTGTTCTCGATCTGCTCCAGGTCCAGCTCCCCGCGGGCCCGGAGGAAGACACCCTCCTCCCCGGCGCTGTCCCCATCACTGGGGTCCCCGTTGCTCCTGCTCGAGCCATCACCGGTCACCGACTCCCTTGAGGCCCACAGGTTGGGGTGGGCAGGGCTGGTCCTGAGGCCCCTCTGGCTGCAGCCAGGCATGGTGATGCCAGGGAGGCCCCGGGATTCACACGGGGAGGACAGAACCATCTTCACTGGGGCGTCATCCTCATCGTCATCTTCGTAATTGAGGGAGCAAAGGCTTTTTGAATTTTTTAAAGTCTGCAATAGAAAAGATATGGGCTTAAAGCATTTCTAGCAGGTCACTTGGGAGGCAGCATCCCGCCAACCCATCGAGGGCTCGGTGTGCTGGAGCTCTGGCCATCCCCAAGACCACACAAAGCAGGGGCTTGTCCCCTGTACACCAGTCACAGCTCGCAGAGCCCCTTCCTCAGACCCTGCCCACAGGCGCCCTGGCCCAACCAGCTGGCCCCTCAGCCCTCCTCGGCCCCTGCCCAGCTGGTGTGGGCAGAGACGCACAGCCTGGCCCTGCCCAGACCCAATGGATCAGGCTGGTGGGCACCTGACACCTAAGCAAGTCTCAAGACGCCCAGGGGCTCACAGGGGACAGCCTTGTCCCAGTCTTGTCATCGGCAGGTGGCCTGGCCAGGGAGGGTGCCTCGTGCCTTCACTTCCGACAACAGCCCCACCCAGGGCCGCTCTCAGCAAGCACCTCACAGCCACCTCTGAGGCCCTGCAGTGGCTCCGTCTCTCCTCCACCTGCCCCCATAAGGCCCCTGGAACCCCACCTCGTCGATGTCCTCAGGGGCCCGCCAGACGCAGCTCCCACCTTCTCTGTCCTTGCACCTCCTCTCCTAATAGTTACTCTAATAGAAACGCATGCAAATCCTTCTCTTGCAACAGACAGGTGCACACACAGGAGTCTCCCCTGGGCAAGGCCCACCTTCGTCCCAGGCGGGCAGCTTCCAGTACCTCCATGCCACGCCCAGGCCTGTCCACAGCAGGTCCCTGAGTGCCAGGCTCCGGCCCTCCCTCTGCTCTCCGGAGGTGCTGCCACCACCCCCTTCTCACTCTGCCCCCCAGTCAAATCACTCAGTAGCCCCCCTTCCCAAGGCCTGTTAGGGATAAGGAGTCCCCGCAGGCTGTACCCCCGAACTGGAGCACTCTGAGCAGCAGGCAGTCTCCATCCACCCCGGCGTGCTCTCTTGGGCGTCTCCAGGGCCCTGAGACCCAGCAGGTGTGTCCACCTGGGGCATGAGTCCATGGCCATGGCCAGGGCAGCAGCCCCTCAGCACGCCTGGGCCCCCACCCCCTGCCACCTCCCAGTCCTTGCCTCAAGTCCCCTGTCTGTGGTACCCAGCACCGTCCACGCCACTTGTCCACTGCCACTGGGAGCAGCCTTCCTACCCAGCCCCACCTCCCTGGTCACCTCTAGGCTTTCTCAGGGTCAAGGCTCCCCTCCTGGACCACACCCACGCTGGCCTCAGACACCTCACCTCATGGCTCTGGCTTGTGAGGACGCATGGGTGAGGGCACATGGGTGCCATCAACCACACCTGCAGGGCACAGGGGCGCTGTGATGCCGATGACGAGACTGCAATGACACAGCAACCTCGGCCACCTAAAGTTATGACCTAGAGCACAAGCTCACCAATTCTACAGGACCCAAGAAACTCCCCAAACCACCTTCGTCCAGAGCAAGGAAACGCCCCACAGACAGGAACCTCAAATACTTCCTGGAAACACTTCCAGCGACTGATTCTTATAAAAGCACATGGCCCTCGGGGGCAGAGCTCCTTTTTTCTAAGGATATTATTGGGCTCTAAAAGACAAATGGACGCTGGGCGCGGTGGCTCACGCCTATAATCCCAGCACTTTGGGAGGCCGATGCAGGTGGATCAGGAGGTCAGGGGATTGAGACCATCCTGGCCAACACAGTGAAACCCCATCTCTACTAAAAATACAAAAAATTAGCCAGGTGTGGTGGCGGGCGCCTGTAGTCCCGGCTACTCTGGAGGCTGAGGCGGGAGAATGGCGTGAACCTGGGAGGCAGAGCTTGCAGTGAGCCGAGATCAGGTCACTGTACTCCAGCCTGGGCGACAGACTCCGTCTCAAAAACAAACAAATAAATAAATAAATAAAAGACAAATTGACATATTTTCTGTCTTTGTGGTTCTACTATAAAAAGTGAATCACTGAGAAGTAAAATTCTAAAGAATAATTTTTTTTTTTTTTTTTTTTTTT
>NW_016806413.1:184990-202258 GCF_001698545.2 Rhinopithecus bieti
TTGTTAAGTTATTTATTTATTTATTTATTTTTGAGACAGGGTCTTGCTCTGTTCCCAGGCTGGAGTGCAGTGGTGCAATCATAGCTCACTGCAGCCTCAACCTCCCAGGCTCAAGCAATTCTCCCACCTCAGCCTCTCAAGTGGCTGAGACAACAGGTACACACCATCATGCCGGTCTAATTTTTGTATTTTTTGTAGCGATGGGGTCTCACTTTGTTGCCCAGGCTGGGCTCAAACTCCTGGGCTCAAACAATCCTCCTGCCTCAGTCTCCCAAAGTGCTGGGATTATAAGCATAAGCCACCACGCCCAGCCCCACTCAAATCTTTAAAGATACAAGTGGCCACATGTTTTGGTCAGAAAATAAGGATGCATAATTTCTTTTTCATTCAAATCAAAGTGAATTAGCCCATCGACATCACTTGTACATACAAACCCCAGGGCCGGCATGAGGATGTGGCTGGTCTCCTGGGCCCCTGCTGGATGGTGTGGAGGCCCGGGTCTCACTGGCTAGGTCTGGTGCCACCCATGACCTTGCAGACTCTGGCTGTTGTGCTGCCCACTCAGGATGGCCTCCAACCCACGGCACCGCCAGGCTGCACTACGCATGCACCAGAGGTGGCTGGGACGCTACACACCTTCGTGGGCCAGGTCTCCTTTCATTTCAAACCACAACATTTTGTTTTGATTCAGGGTCAACCCTCTGGACCGAATGCTCTGACCTGACAGATGGCACAACAGCCACGCGAGGCCTCGGACACGGGACTCGCACTCGCGGGCGCAGCTGTGCGGCTAGTACGTGAAAACAGCAGGCTCTGAATGCCTCTGGATGACAGTCGGTGGAGGAGAAACAACTGCTGCCCACAGACACGGCAGCTGCAGAACTAAGCGCCCAACACCACTAGCGAAGGCCACATGGAGCTGAAGGGGCCACCCATACTGTAGAGACCATGGAAACCGAGGCCCATGGGGCCGGTGCTGGCCTGGACTGCGCCGCCCGTCCGCCTCATGCCCCCTGTCCCTTGGCACCAGCCCCGGGGCTCCGTCCCAGCTCCTGCTACCATCACGCTGGTTTGATGGTCACCTCCATCTGAGGTTAAACACAAAACAGTTGTCCAAAACATAAAGGTCAAGCCTTCAAGTTCTAAATCAGGCTCCAAAGCGCAGAGGCCTTTCAAACTGTGCGAAGCCCTTCAGTCAGTCTGGGGAGTGCAGGGGCCCCAGCTGACAGCTGGAGGGCCTCCAGCATCTGAAGTGGGTTAACTCAGCTACCAGAAGCCGGTGAGACCCTGGAAGGTCAGGGAAGCCTCCTATGAGCTGACCTGATGTCCCTCAGCAAACATCCAGGCCCTGTCTCAGCCACATCTGTACCTACCCCTTGCCAAAGCCTCTGGCTTTTGCCAAACTGAAACACCGGTTTACTCTTGTGGAAGCGCAAGCTCCCTCCACCGTGTGGGTGGGGCTCACATGGTCCCCTCACAGCCAAGGCAGCCCTGGCCGCTGGGCCACTCTGCAGCAGGGCCAGGCAGTAGTCAAGGGTGGAGAGGGCTGCCCATGGCCCTGGCCAGTGCCTGGAGCACAGCACAGTGCGTGTTGAAACAGGCAGCCAAGCAGAGCCAAGCACCTCCCGCCTGCCAAAGGGAGGAACAGGCCAGCCAAGCCAAGCAACAGAGGCCCACAGGGCGCAGGAATGTCCACGGCAGGCGCAGGGACAGAGATGGCCACAGCAAGCTCCGTGCATGTGTCAGGCGAGGAGGCCAGTGTGAGAAGAACTGACACCCTAGACCCCTTGTTGCCTCTGGTGAGCCCCCTCCCAACCCTGCAGAAGAGAGGTTCATTAGGAAAGTACAGACTGGAGCATTCTAGCCAGGGAAGCTGGCTGACGGCACATGATAAAACGGGCTGAGTGAGCCCCGCTCAGACAACTTGCTTGGGCTGTGAGGGGTGCACAGCCTTACAAAGCCAGGAAGCTGGAGGCCAAAGATCCTCCCTGTCTCCCCAGCCCTCCACACAGAGGCAGGAGGAGGGGACTCTCCGTCCCGACCGTGCAGCCACTGATGGCGTGGGCTCCTCACCCCAAGGCGGATGGGGCAGCCGGTGCCCGTCAGGAGGTGTGGAGTGAGTGCCCAGCAGTATGTCCCCTGCCCAGCACTCGCTTCCACCACCTCACTCACCACCTCTGACCACCCTGGGCGTGGCTCATGGAGAGAAGGTCTGAGAAAACGAGCAAGAAAAATCAGCAGCTGCAAAATTCCAGATTTTCAGTCTGTGCTGTCTCAAACATTCCGTGTTCTTTTTTTTTTTTTTTTTTTGAGACGGAGTCTCGCTCTGTCGCCCAGGCTGGAGTGCAGTGCAGTGGCCGGATCTCAGCTCACTGCAAGCTCCGCCTCCCGGGTTTACACCATTCTCCTGCCTCAGCCTTCCGAGTAGCTGGGACTACAGGCGCCCGCCACCTCGCCCGGCTAGATTTTGTATTTTTTTTTAGTAGAGACGGGGTTTCACTGTGTTAGCCAGGATGGTCTCGATCTCCTGACCTCGTGATCCGCCCGTCTCGGCCTCCCAAAGTGCTGGGATTACAGGCTTGAGCCACCGCGCCCGGCCACATTCCGTGTTCTTGATGGTCCCTGCTATGGTTTGAACATGTCCCTCCAAATCTCTACCATGGTGTTGGGAGGTGATCAGGTCCTGCAGGCCTACACAGGACACGAGTCCCTCGTAAAGGGCTGGAGGGAACCAGCCTCAGTCCTCCGCGTCCTCCATCTCCTCTGCCAGGTGAGGACACAGCCCCGAGGGGCCATTTTGGAAGCAGAGGCCAGGCTCTCACCAGACACCAGACATGCTGGGGCCTGGCTCTTGGGCTCCCAGCCTCCAGAACTCGGAGAAATACATTTCTCTTATTTATAAGTGACCTTGTCAGTGGTCTTTTGTTACAGCAGCACAAACGAACTAAGTCAGTCCTTTTCTTGGTACCAGGAGCTGCTCTAAGCTTTTGGTTTTTCAGTTTTCATCCAGGAGGTGCAAAAAAAACAGCTCAGCAGGTGCAGGAGAGGCCCCCATGGAGGACAAGCCTCGTGCCCTTGTGACTGAGGCTATGGAAGGCACCATCTGCTCACTAAACCCAAGACCTCCAAAAACGCAGTGGGCCTGAAGGTGTAAACACGGCCACACGCACCTTCAGCTTGTTCTTAGGTTCTAGCCTGCGAGGTAACTGCTGGCCCCGAAGCTGCCTGCCTGTCTGAAGAACTCCTCAGGTTCCAGGTGACCCGGCTGCAGGGCCACACAGGGAGGTGTTTCTTTCTCTGCAGCAGCCTCGGTCTCTCTAGAGGCAGCTGAGCGCCTTCTCTACGTGGCAAAAGCTTTGCAAAGCCCTAAAAGCACACACTTTTATAGAAACCAGCAGCTGCTCCCACACTCTGCTGGAACCATAACTGATGTACATATTTTCAGTCATCATATTTTAATTTCAGCTTTGAACACATAGCTTTGCCAATAAAAACAGAAAACGTAGCTTCGCCAGTAAAAGCCGGGCATGGTAGCTAACACCTGTAATCCCAGCACTTTGGGAGGCCGAGGTGGGTGGATCACCTGAGGTCTGGAGTTCGAGATCAGCCTGGCCAATATGGTGAAACCCCATCCCTACTAAAAATACAAGAAATTAGCCAGGCATGGTGGTGGGCGCCTGTAATCCCAGCTACTCGGGGGGCTGAGGCAGGAGAATTGCTTGAACCTGGGAGGCAGAGGTTGCAGTGAGCCGAGATGGCGCCATTGCACTCCAGGCTGGGTGAGAGAGCGAGACTCCATCTCGGGGGGAAAAAAAATAAAGCAGAAAATCCTAAATGTTTTCTGTGAAAACACGCACTGTCTCCAAGGGAAAGGCAGGGAAGGCAGTGCCCCTGCACCCTGCTCAGGAAGAGAGCAGCCCTCTGACACCTGGGGAAGCTGGTGTGAGCCTAGACTCAGAGCAGACGGCAGGGGGTAGTGGGGGGTTGAGGATGACCGCCAGACCTTCCCAGCAGTGCACGCAGACTGCACAACACACACCAGGGATGCCGGACTGGAGCTGGGCTGCACATACCGAGTCCACCAGGTGAAAGCACAGCACAGCCGGGGTGCAGGTGTGAGTGAGCATGAGCGTGCAGGGGTGCGCATGAGGGGGGGTGCGCACCTGAGTGTGCACATAAGCGTGGGGGTGAGTGTGCATGGTGTGTGTGGGTGTGCCACCCAGAGTCAGGACTAATTGTCCGGTAATACACAATTATAAAAGTTGTAGACAAAAATCAAAGCATTTCTTTTTGGCCCTGAGGTAGACAGGAGCTTGACACAAACAGGAAGTGGCAAAGCCTGGGCCTGGTGGCACACGCCTGAAATCCCAGCACTTTGGGAGGTGAGGCAGGAGGATGGCTTGAGCCCAGGACTTTGAGACCAACTTGGACAACACAGTAAGGCTCTGTCTCTAAAAAATTGAGAATATTAGCTGGGCACAGGAGTGTGCACCTGTGGTCCCAGCTACTCAGGAGGCTGAGGTGGGACGATCGCCTGGGCCCAGGAGATGGAGCCTGCAGTGAGCTGTGGTTATGCCACTCCACTCCAGCCAGAGCAACAGAGAGAAAGAGACCCTGTCTCCAAAACAACAAAACCAAACCAAGAGCTGACAGGTAACCCAGGCTAGGAGCCACCTGTTCACCAAAGGTACCACCTATTCAGGCGGTATGACGCAGGTAGGGGCAGGTGGGTGTGGGTGAAGACTGGTTGGCTGACAGGGAGGGGGTGCAAGACGGCAGATGTGGGACAAGGAGAAAGGTGGGAGCCAGTTTTTGGATGGGATGAGCAAAGAACTGGAAAGAGGGAGAGCAGGCAGCGCTGGCCCCTTGGAAGTCTTGGCGCCATCCTCCACAGCCGCGGTCAGCAGGGCTCTGGGTTTGCAGACGTGGCCCTGAAGACACTGCCTGTGTCCTCAGGGGCTTCGCTGACATTTGATGAGGCCCTCCCCCTATAAACCCTCTTCTCACCAGAAAGTGGTGACTACTATCGCACTGATGACGCTGGTGAGCAAGCAGGCCGGAGCGGCTGAATTCAAGGCAGCGCACACTCCAGGGCAGGCAAGTATCACCTGGCCCCCGCAAGAAGCAAATAAACGAAAAGCTTTTATTTCACATGGGGTTGAGTCCCACGAGCAGAATGGGGTGTGCAGCACCCACATTACTGTTCTGGCTCATTAACAAAGTCACTGAAGAAAATGGGGCAAGCCAGTGCGGTGGCTCACGCCTGTAATCCCAGCACTTTGGGAGGCCAAGGCAGGCAGATCACCTGAGGCCAAGAGTTTGAGACCAGCCTGGCCAATACGGTGAAACCCCATCTCTACTAAAATTATAAAAATTAGCCAGGTGTGGTGGTGGGCGTCTATAATCCCAGCCACTTCGGAAGCTGATGCAGGAGAATCTCTGGAACCTGGGAGGCAAAGGTTGCACTAAACTGAGATCATGCCACTGCACTCCAGCCTGGGCAACAAGAGCAAAACTGAAAGGGAAAGGGAAGAGGAAGGGGAAGGGGAAGAGGAAGGGGAAGGGGAAGAGGAAGGGGAGGGAAGGAAAGAAAAGGAAAGAGAAAGAAAGGAGAAAACAAGGAAAGAAAGCTCTGCACCTGCCAATCCTCTCTGTAAGCCCCTACCTGTCTGTGGCCAACCAAACTCCAGCACAAGGAGGGTGGGGGCACCAGAACCAGCACCAACGCCAACACCATTCCACAAGCACCGTTCCTGACCGGCACTCCTTATGGAGAAGAGAGGTTTTGAAATCACTCCCTTCAAAAAGTGGAGCCCGATCTTCCTCCCACTGAGTAAGGGCTACACAGAGTCAAGGAGCAGACAAAACCTCAGCTGGTGAGGACCAGTTCACACAGGGCTCTTTGGGGCCCACTCACGCTCACTGGGGTCACTCGCTATGGGAAATCAAGTTGCCATATCATGAACACACTCAGGCTGCCCCTCAGAGAGGCCCATGTGACAAAGAAATGAGGCCTCCTGCCAAAAGCCACATGGGTGAACTTAGAAGCAGGTCCTGCAGCCTTGGTCGAGCCTCCAGGTAACCACAGTCTCCTGACTGAGCTCCAAGGAGGCCTGAGCAGAGCCTCCCCACCGGCCTCCTGGACCCCTGAGGTGGCACAGGCATGGTGTTTGACTGTGAGGTGGCACAGGTGTGGTGTTTGTGAGGTGGCACAGGCGTGGTGTGAGATGGCACAGGCCTGGTGTTTGTGGGTGGCACAGGCATGCTGTCTGTGAGGTGGCGCAGGCGTGGTGGTTTTTGGTTTTGGGTTTTTTTGTTGTTTTTGTTTTTGAGACAGAGTCTCACTCTGTCACCCAGGCTGGAGTGCAGTGGCGTGATCTCAGTTCACTGCAACCTCTGCCTCCTGGGTTCAAGCGATTCTCCTGCCTCAGCCTCCCAAGTATCTGGGACTACAGGCGCCCACTACCATGCCCAGCTAATTTTTGTATTTTTAGTAGAGATGGGGTTTCACCATGTTGGCCAGGCTGGTCTCAAACACCTGACCTCAAATGAGACCAAGGCAGGCGGATCACAAGGTCAGGAGTTCAAGACCAGCCTGGCCAACATGGTGAAACCTCGTCTCTACTAAAAACACAAAAATTAGCTGGACGTGGTGGCAGGCACCTGTAATCCCAGCTACTTGGGAAGCTGAGGCAGAAGAATCCCTTGGACCCGGGAGGCAGAGGTTGCAGTGAACCGAGATCACACCATTGCACTCCAGCCTGGGACACAGCGAGACTCCGTCTCTAAAAAAAAGATTAAGGGAGGGCTGGGCACGGTGGCTCATGCCTGTAATCCCCCCACTTTGGGAGGCCAAGGCAGGTGGATCACCTGAGGTCAGAAGTTCAAGACCAGCCTGGACAACATAGTAAAATCTTATCTACTAAAAATACAAAAATTAGCCAAGCATGGCGGTGTATGCCTGCAACCCCAGTTACTCGGGAGGCTGAGGCAGGAGAACTACTTGAGCCCGTGAGGTGGAGGTTGCGGTGACCCGAGATCGTGCCACTGTATTCCAGCCTGGGGAAAAAGAGCAAAACTCTGTCTTAAAAAAAAAAAAAAAAAAGAGAGATTAGAGGCAACAAAGCCAACTAGGATGATGTCTCAGTAGCCGAAAAGGCTATCAAGGCCTGAGGCAGAACAACTGGGGTCAAGAGGAACGAAGATTGAATTGGAGAAACATCCAGAGGACGGGACACCAGCCTGGGTGACCAGCGCTTGCATGGACAGGGACAGGCAGGCTCAGCAAGGGGCCCAAAGCCGGGGCTACATGGATCTGAGAGATGGGACACCCCGTGCAGCTCCAGTCCTGGTCACGGCTCCAGTTCCCACACAACGGGGGTTTCTCCTCCTAGAGAGAAACCAGGCACCCACTTATGCATCAGACAGACATACACACCACACACACCACACACGTCACACACATCACACATAACCACACACAGGCCACACATCACACACACCACACACGTCACACACGCACCATGCCAGCTCACACACCACCAGTATCATACCAGACACACACCAAGCACACCATATACACCACACATGCCACAAGTCACACACACACACCAGGTCACACACACATCAACCACACCAATACACACCAAACAACGCCACACACCCACCACACACCAACACACGCACACATACCACACATGCCAACACATCCAACACACCTCAGTCACAAACGCACACCACACACACCGTACACACCAGATACACACATACCACATAAACCAGACACATGCCACACACACACACACACACACACACACACACACTTCAGCATTTGACGGCAGCCCTGCCCTCCTCCCACCAGTCTCCCCAACACACCACACACCCTGGGTGCCCATGAGCCCTGGTCCGGGGTCTGGCGAGTCCTTGCCGCTACCCACACCTCACAGTCTGCCGGGGGTACCCCATCTCCAGACTGAGCCCCATGCAGCCTCTACCAAGGGTCCTTGATCACCGACTCAGCCGACCACCTGGTCTGTCTCCCAAGGCATCTGAGAAACCCAGGGCCACCTCCACAGCAGGACTGTTGTCTGGTCATCAGTAGGTCCCTGGCACCATCATTCCCCGCCCCAGAACGTGCTGAGCCGGCAGCTCCCTCCTCCGCTCCTGTCCCTCCTGGTCCCCGCAGGGACTGACACCCACGCTGTGCACACCCCAAGCCCTGGCAAGCAGGGACGGCCTGCTTATGCTATGTCCAAAGCTCGCCACCAGCTTTCTAGCATCTACTGGCTTCCCCAGGTCAGCCCATCTCATAGCAAAAGATCAGAGCCTTCTTCTCTAAACCCTGCTCTCTGCAGAAATGTTTCATAGCAGGGAAGTCCGGGTTTTCAACTCACCTCAAGTCCCCCGGAAGAATCGACTGGAGAACCCACTGATGAGAAGAGGCAAAGCTCACAGTGCCCTCGGTGTGGCCTAGCACCAGCGTCCCGGAGGACCCTGGGGATCCCACGCAGCACACCAGCCACACTGCTCTCCAGCCCTGAGCTGTGGCCAGGTTGAGGAGGATGTGGGCCATCTGTGCCCCTTCTCCAGTTACTGTCCCCACAGGGTGCCCAGGTCCAGGCCACCCGAGCAAGACAGTGCAGCCGTGCTGTGCACAGCTCCACCCACATCCACTCTCCCCAGAGGCAGGGCATGGGCAGGCCTGTGGCCCAGAGGATGGGGCTGGGGGCAAGAGGTCGGGGGGTTGCCAAGGCCACAGGTCATTGAGGAGATAAGTTGACACTGATCCCACCCCACCCCAGCCACAGCCCCACTCAGTCCTGGCTTGCACTCAGAGTTGGCATCGGGAAGTCCTGTTAATTTCTGCCACTGCCCAAAGCTCCCCAACACAGACGACCCAGTGAGTGTGCACAGAGCCCACCCTACTCTGTCACGGCTCTGCCATCTCCCTCCCCGAGCGCTGCCAGGGCCCCCAGAGGTCTCTGGTGAATGCATCCCCTTAGTAACACAGAGCAAGACCTGGGAAAGCCTTCTCAGTCCTGTTCCCTTCCTTAACTCTGTGCCAACCACAGCCTGTGACGGCGGGTGGAGAAGTGAGCAGGTGGGCGGCACTGAGAATCTTCAAGTGGGTGCAGGCTCTCTCCTACATCCAGACAGTTTCTGCAGGAGGTGCCTGTAGAGTCCCAAGGCACACAGGCGCTGCTGGGCTCTGAGCTGCAGCATGGACACCCATCGGCTCCCACAAGAGAGGACCCCGGGCTCTGCCTTGAATGGGGCTCCCAGGACAGCCTCTTACTTCCTGAGCCATCACCACGCCAGAAAAAGTCAGGGGGCTCCCCAGCAGCTGAGGCGGGTGGCTTAGCTAGGCCAGAAACCCACAGCTCTGTTCTGCTGCTTCCCCCAGGCCACACTGTGCAAGCCTGGCCGGCCCACCCTGGGCCGTGTGTGGGGCTCTGCCTCTGCAGGGGCAGGCAGGGTGAGCTGGGTGTTCTGACACTGGGACAGGCCCCTAATCACTCCCACCCACTCCGGACGGCTCTCCTCACTCCTTTCCTCCCAGCCCAGAGAAGACCAGCCGGATGATAGCAGCTGCTTCCCAGAGAATCAGCCAGCCTCACCCCAGCACTGCCATGTCCAGATCTATGCCCTTCTGAGCCCTTGGAAACAAGAAAGCCTCACCCGGGTCATTTTTAGGAAGTCCAAGGATGGGCGTGTCCACCTGGCGTCCTCCTCACGCCTCCGTTTGCGCCGGCTCCTCTTCCCACTGAGCACGCACGGCTGTGAGCGGCACCGGAGCAGCCCGCGGTGCCGGCCGAGCTCAGGCGTGGACGTGGGGCTGCTGCTGGCCGAGGGCAGGGGAGTGCCCACACCTGCGAGTTGCTCCTGTGAGAGGGACAGGCGTCGCCTCACGGAGAGCAAGTAGGGCTCTGCGGAACACCAGGGCAGGCCTGAGCCTGCACTGCCCTCGCTGCTGTCCACGAAGCCGCTGCTGGCCGAGGACGGCCGGGGCGTGGCGGGTGAGGTGGCACTGGTCAACCACACGGCACTCCTCGGCAGGACGGCACCGGGGCTTCCCTGCAGTGTTGCGCTCCCACCACTGTTGCACCGCCTCTTGGAGACTGGAGTCCAGACCTTGGAGCTGCCAGGGCGCCAGGGGGACCGGCAGCGCACAAGCTCCTCAGGTTCTGACAAGGACCGGCAATGTCGCTTCGTCGGTGGGGCCGTGGACGAGCCTGTACTTTCACTGGGGTCCACAGTGCTGGCTGCACCCAGGCCCACACCTGGGCCCGGGGACTCTGGCCGCCACTGAAGACCCATGGTGTGAGCAGCAGCAGACAGGCCCGGCAGGAAGCAGAAATCAGGTCTCGTGGCTGCCTGGCTTCCAACGGGCCGTCCTCCACTTAAGACCTTCCAGGGACTCTGGTCTACCAGAAAAGACACAAAGAGGCAGTGGAAGAGACAGGTGAGCCACAGGGCAGGCCCAGCCTCTTCCCACCATGTGGGGTGACATCTGTCCTGGCAAACAGCCTGGCAGAGCCATCAAGGGCACAGCCCCATTGCCATCACCCCGGACGTGCTTCTCTGAGATGTCCATGGTGCACAGTGGGCACCAGCCCTGCCTGCCCTTGCCAGGTTAGCTGCAGGGCTCGGCTCGCTTCTTTAAGGGGACGCTGTGTCTGAAGGAGGTGTCAGTCTCCCCACCAGTGCCTCCCTGAGAACCACCGCATGGCTCTGCTCTCCCAACAGCCTTGCTAAAACATTCTTCCTGCATCCTCAAAACACTCCTCTCCCTCTGTGACCAGGCATCTCAAGGATGTGCAGCTTCCCTGGCCAGAACTCTCCACAGCCCCTTCTTAAAGCAGCTCAGGTCCCTCGGTAACATGGGCAACACAGGGTCACACCTGCTGCCAGGGTCTTCAGGGAGAGTCTGAGCCCCAGAAACTCCTCAAAAACCTCAGAGCCACCAGGTCCAGGCCTGGAGCCCCTCCTCAAGTCTCACTTCCTGTGCAACTGTCCTGGGGCCACCTGCCTGATGTGCTCCCCAGCCCCTCTGCCACTGCCTGCTGGTTCGGAGAAGCCTTGAGAGCAAGGCCAGGTGCATGGGCCTGGCATGGAATCCGCCTGGGCGGGGTCATCTGGACCCCCAGGACTCCCCCAGTGGCTTGTGAAGTCACTGGCCAGCCGAGAAACTTGGAGTGGAGACTGTGAGACCTGCCTCTGGGGAAAGGCCCTAGGGTGATTCTGGGGCGGCCAGGAGAGAGATGGGGGCTGTGGGGAGGAGGTGTGGAGGTGTAGGCAAGGAGAGCGGCCGGCCAGGTGAGGAGTGTAGAAAGCCCTGCGGGGCTCCGAGCCAGGATGGAGGTAGCTGGTTTGGCCCCGTGTGCAGGATGAACCCCAGGAGGCTGACGTGAGGACATCACACCACAGGCTGGGCAGAGGGTGGGGCTCGAGCCATCTGGGGCCTCACACTTCCTACTTCCTTCTACTTGTAAGAGAATCTGGTAAAACACCTTCACTTTGGTAATCTGGCGCTCAGCAAGGTGAGCCTCCTAACGGGCCTACTCTGCGTGACACAGGGTGCTGGGTGCGTCACAGTTGGGTCAGCAGGGCCAACAGAGATGCCCCAGAACCTTCACTGGGGGAGGACCTGGGACCCCAGGGTTACCTGGCCCATGAATACCGCCAGCCCCCATATTCGGAGCACCTGCTCCCCATCAGTGAAGGGCCCACCTGCAGGTGAGCCAGGCACAGACACGCCCTCCACGGCACGGACAGCAGGTGGGCCACCCAGTATGCCATGGCACACTCCAGCTGACACTACAAGCCCTGCCGGCCACCCCATCCTGTTCTTTTAGTGGCCACAGGGTGGGCCTTGCACCTTCCAGAAAGGGCGCAGCAGACCCCTGGGCCCCACCAGCTGAGGAGGGAGAGACCTGGTTGGGCCCGCACTCTACACGAGCCGTCCTGCTCACAGACTACTCTTGACCACTGGCCCAGCTGTGGGAGGACAGCAGCAGGGACCACTCCATGCCCCAGTGCAGGGCACACGAACACTTTCCTGGCTTCCGCAGATCAGGCTCATGTTCTGCATCCAGGACCCTCCCAGCCCAGGAGCCTGGTCCCAGCCCTGCTCAGGCCTCCAGCCACAGCTCCTAAAGCACTCACCATTGAGCTCCAAAGGGAACGGACGACCGCTGTTGTTCAGGGTTTCGGCAGAATACTGCAAGTGACAGGAAAGAGAAGTTTCAATACTGTGACTGACACATGAGAATTCGGCAATAATATCCCTGCATTTTCATCACTGTAGCGCATTCTACCTTTCCCGGTGTTTTCTTTCTAGTGATTAAAATAAGCACAGTTGTATTAAAACCTAACAAAATTCAACTGAGTAAATGCACATTTTTAAATTTTTTAAAAAATTTTTTATCTTTTTAAAAGAGCTAGTCTCGCTCTATTGCCCAGGCTGGAGTGCAGTGGCGCTATCTCAGGTCACTACAAGCTCCGCCTCCTGGGTTTATGCCATTCTTCTGCCTCAGCCTCCCCAGTAGCTGGGACTACAGGCGCCCACCACCTCGCCCGGCTAATTTTTTTTTTTTTTTTTTGTATTTTTAGTAGAGACGGGGTTTCACCATGTTGGCCAGGATGGTCTCGATCTCCTGACCTCATGATCTGCCCACCTTAGCCTCACAAGTACTGGAATTACAGGCGTGAGCCACCTCGCCTGGCCTCAGACATTTTTATTCCAAGCCACAGGCACGCATCCTGTCCCTGCTCCTGAAGCTCAGGCCCTCCTGCCTTTCGGCAGCCTCAACTGCAGCCATCTTTGCAAACCTCACCACCACTTACTTACTTTTCAGCAAGAACTTCAGCCAAGACCCAAGGGGCCCTTTCCCATTTGCAACAGCTCTGACACAGGCCCTGAGCCCCTAAGCCAAGCTTGGACCAGTGTGGCGCTGGTCCAGGGAGACATCCAGAGGGCAGTGTCTCCCTCCCTGGAAGCAGGAAAGCCACTGGGCATGGTGGCAACTTGAGGGTCTGTAGGGAGGGCACTAAGGGAAATGCCACAGGGCTCTCTTCCCTGCCCCATGAAATCTCAGGGAGCTGCTTGGCAGATCGCGGCTTGGAGGCCATTATGTGTCTTTTTCCCTACGGGGAAAAGGGACATGAGACGCCCTGAATCTGGACTCCCTGAACAAATTCTTAAACTCAGACAATTGGGGAAGTTTGAACGCTGACAGGATATTTAGAGATATTAAAGAATCTCTGAGGGTTTTAGGTGTGAAAATGACATTCTGGTCATGTGTCTTAAAGTCTTTCTCTTTTGGAGATACAGAATGAGATATCTGCAGAGAAAGTAGGTCTAGAATGCACTATGAAATCATGGCAGGAGGGGACTGGGTGAAGGCACAGATCAAACAAGGAGCCCTGAGCTAATGGCATCCGCCTCGCTGGCTCACTGAGGCCGGGCCGTGGGTATGTATGAAGACATACTTCCACACAAAAACTCACACATGAATGTTTGAGTTTCTACTCTGTACAACTGTCTACACTTATTTTTCATAAAAATACTATTTTAAGTCACCTTTGAAAACATCAATTTCTGGCCGGGCGCAGTGGCTCAAGCCTGTAATCCCAGCACTCTGGGAGACCGAGACGGGCGGATCACGAGGTCAAGAGATCGAGACCATCCTGGCTAACATGGTGAAACCCCGTCTCTACTAAAATACAAAAAAAAAAACTAGCCGGGTGAGGTGGTGGGCGCCTGTAGTCCCAGCTACTTGGGAGGCTGAGGCAGGAGAATGGCGTGAACCCGGGAGGCGGAGCTTGCAGTGAGCCGAGATTGCGCCACCGCACTCCAGTCTGGGCGACAGAGCGAGACTCCGCCTCAAAAAAAAAAAAAAAAAAAAGAAAACATCAATTTCTATTTTTATACAATGAATTGGCTATCTAAAATACTGACTTGTTTCCGTGAATGTTAGAAGTAACTTGTGTTTAGATATTCACAAGTTACGTGGGCGAGCTGGTCTCACATGTAAACAATCTATCACTGAGTAACTGGGTTTCTTCAACACAGGCAATCACGCTGTCCTCATCACAAAGATCAAAAACCCGGCCGGGTGCTGTGGCTCAGGCCTGTAATCCCAGCACTTTGGGTGGATCAGCTGAGGTCAGGAGTTTAAGGCCAGCCTGATCAACATGGTGAAACCCCATCTCTACTAAAAATACAAAAATTAGCTGGGCTTGGTGGCATGTGCCTGTAATCCCAACTACTCAGGAGGCTGAGGCAGGGGAATCGCTTGAACCCGGGAGGCAGGGGTTGCAGTGAGCCGAGATCGCGCCACTGCATTCCAGCCTGGGCAACAGAGTGAGACTCCATCTAAAAAATGAAAATAAATAAATAAAATTTTAAAATCCTGATAAAGGCTGGGCGCGGTGGCTCATGCCTGTAATCCCAGCACTTTGGGAGGCTGAGGTGGGTGGATCACTTGAGGTCAGGAGTTCAAGACCAGCCTGGCCAATATGGTGAAACCACATCTCTATTAAAAATACAAAAAAAAAATTAACTGGGCATGGTGGCGGTGCCTGTAATTCCAGCTACTCGGGAGGCTAAGGCAGGAGAATCACTTGAACCCGGGAGGCAGAGCTTGCAGTGAGCCAAGACTGCACCACTGTACTCCAGCCTGGGCGACAGAGCAAGACTCCATCCCTTTCAAAAAAAAATTAAAAATTAAAAAATACGTTGGGCATGGTGGCACACCCCTGTAGTCCCAGCTACTCAGGAGGCTGAGGCGGGAGAATCACTTGAGCCCTGGAAGCAGAGGTTGCAATGACATGCTAATACTCCACCGCACTCCAGCCTGGGCAACAGGGCAAGGACTCCATCTCAAAAAAAAAAAAAGTAAAAGGTTTACATTTAGGGATAAAAGGTTTGTCCTCCCATTTCAGAAAGAAACCACCGCCATATTCACAGGCCATGTTTTAAGAAAACAAGAGTCACTGGGAAAAACCATCTTCGACAGCAACAGACTCAACAGTGGCCCTGGCTGGCCACTAATAGAGCCGGGTCAGCAGGAGCAGGAGCAGGAGCAGGCTGTGATGGAACCCTCATGACCACTCACCCTGCAGGGCCCCCAGGGATCCTGTCCCAAGGCTGAGGCTGACCGAGGAACTACCCACACTGCCTTCTCTCTGTCAACGGACAAGTGCTCCGTAAAGAGATGAAGAACAGGAGGGAGGAAGAAGGCAGGGGCTGAAGAGCTACCTACTGGGTACTATGCTCACAACCCGAGTGCAATATACCCAAGGGGCAAACCTGCACATGTACCCCCCGTATCTAAAATCAAAGCTGAAAACAAGAGGTTTAAGAGTGGCCACCTAAAGCACAGAGGATGTGGGGGCCCGTGGGTCACTCCAAACCAGGACATCTGTCCAGACATCTCACAGGCCCGGCAGCCAAGCTGTGTAGCCACCTCCCTGGAAAGCTGTCCACGCCCTGGCTGACATCCACTTGCCAAAAATGTCCTCGGAGGCACACAGCCATCTGACAGGCACGTGCCACTCTGTATCCTTTGGTCTTGGTTAGAGATTCCTTAAAAACGTTTTCTCCATTTAATCAAAAGGAAAAATGGGGCCAGGCGCGGTGGCTCATGCCTGTAATCCCAATACTTCAGGAGGCTAAGGTGGGCAGATCAGTGACCAGCCTCGCCAACATGGCCAACATGGTGAAACTCTGTCTCTACTAAAAATACAAAATTTAGGCCAGGCACGGTGGCTCACACCTGTAAGGCCAGCACTTTGGGAGGCCAAGGCAGGCAGATCATGAGGTCAGGAGCTCGAGACCAGCCTGACCAACATGGTGAAACCCTGTCTACTAAAAATATAAAAATTAGCGTTGCCTGGTGGCACACACCTGTAATCCCAGCTACTCAGGAGGCTGAGGCAGGAGAATTGCTTGAACCTGGGAGGCAGAGGTTGCAGTGAGCCAAGATTGTGCCATTGCACTCCAGCCTAGGCAACAGAGCAAGACTCCATCTCAAAAAAAAAAAGAAAAAAATTTAGCCGGGTGTGGTGGCGTGTGCCTGTAACCCTAGCTACTCGGGAGGCTAAGGTATGAGAATCACTTGAACCCGGGAAGCGGAGGTTGCAGTGAGCTGAGATGGTGCCACTGCACTCCAGCATGGATGACAAAGCAAGACTGTCTCCAGAAAAAAAAAAAAGAAAAAATGGGAACTGGCCACGGTGTCTGGAAAGAACATGGCTCTGCAGCCAGCAAGGCACTGAGACATCAGACAAGCACTGCCTTCCTCACCTCAGCCACCCCTACCCGTGGGCTGACAGCCAGAAACATACTGACTACAGGACACAGCTAGCACTGCCACAGTCACCTCGGTCATAGTGGCCCTGAGCGCCAGGCCCCATAAGCAGTGCTTGCAAAGGTTCAGGCCACATGTCACCTCCCACAGCCCAACGCCCATGCTCACCAGCTCTCGGGAGGAGAGGCTTCAGCTTGGACACTCAGACAGTCGCTGGAACCCCCTGCGGTGAAGATGGGTCACACGTGTCCGGCCCAAAGGCCTAAGACCCACAGCTTTCCCTTCACCCTCTCATTTCCATAACATGCACGGGGCTACAAATGCAGCGTGCTCACGCCTCCAGAGCCACGGCCAAGCCAGGCCCAGGACAGGCAGGTGTTCCAAGCACCCCTGCTGGCTCTGAGGGCCTGGCAAGACCCTCCAGGCTAGACATCAGCCACCTCCTTCTAGATATGCCCTCTAACCAGGGCAGCTGGGGGGGGGATCCCGAAGGTGGCACATCCAAAGTTCACTTCACCATGACTGTAGGAAAATCAGTCTGCCTAATCTGCCTGTGGGAAGCTAATGTGGTGATCAAATCCAAGACAGAGACTCCCTTGGGAGGTGGAGCTAGGAGGGGAGGGACAGGGAGGCCAGTGGGGCACATGCTGCTGCTTGATTGGATGTAACAGGCACACCTGCGCTTGGGGCGCCAGCTTCCGTGTGTAAGTCAGCCTTTCAGTAAAACCTTATCTTTTTAAATAGCAACTCAAGGCATTTCTTTTTTTTTTTTTTTTTTGAGATGGGGTTTCGCTCTGTTGCCCAGGCTGGAGTGCAGTGGCGCCATCTCAGCTCTCTGCAAGCTCCGCCTCCCGGGTTCACACCATTCTCCTGCCTCAGCCTCCCGAGTAGCTGGGACTACAGGCACCTGCCACCACGCCCGGCTAATTTTGTATTTTAGTAGAGATGGGGTTTC
>NW_016806413.1:202496-217040 GCF_001698545.2 Rhinopithecus bieti
AGTCTCGCTCTGTTGCCCAGGCTGGAGTGCAGTGGCGCCATCTCAGCTCTCTGCAAGCTCCGCCTCCCGGGTTCACACCATTCTCCTGCCTCAGCCTCCCGAGTAGCTGGGACTACAGGCACCTGCCACCACGCCCGGCTAATTTTTGTATTTTTAGTAGAGATGGGGTTTCACCATGTTGGCCAGGCTGGTTACAAACTCCTGACCTCAAGTGATCTGCGTGCTCAGCCTCCCAAAGTGCTGGCATTACAGGCGTGAGCCACTGTGCCCGGCTGGCATTTTTAATAAGTCTGTTTTTTTTAAATGATGCTGAAAATCCGCTGTGATGACACTGATGGGCTCTGGGACCCACTTGTGCACCAGACACCCCCATGCCTGGCCCGGCAGTGCCTCCCAGGCCCCTGAGAACTTAGCCCTCACCTCCACCTCCCAGTGTGGCCATTCCCCTGTGACAGCATGGGGGAGGGGCACCCAGCCTCGTGCCACCTGCAGCTGCTTACCGGACCAGCCTCGGTCTTGCAGGTGAGGTCGTCCAGGCTCTGGCTCTGTAGCTTCTCAGTGATAAGTGTGACCATGGTTGGGGCCCCGTGTCCTCCGTCCACACCAACAGGCACTGGAGTGCTGGAACATCAGACTTTCGAAGGCCCCGGCATTGCTAGTTCTGAGCCAAATCTCAAGGTCATGTCTCCACTTTCCTTACAGATGAGCGGTCTGTGCCCACAGGCTCTTCAGGATTTGTGCCTGTTTCTCAGAAGAGATAAATCACCACGTGATTATACGTAAAATCATTTTGTTGATGTTTCTGTTACATGCCAGGTCCCCTGTGTATAAAGTATTTCTGATATCCTGCCTCACAAACACCCTCCCATTTTCAAAACTACCATGCAAGTTCTTTTCTGGAAAATCTAATCACGGTGGTCTTCTGGCTAAAGGCAAAGGCACATGTTAGACCCATCTCACCCCCTGGAAGCCTCAACTGAAAGAAGAAAACAGGCCACCCCAGTCTCCTGCTCCAAAAAAGGGGAAATAGGATGGGAGATGATGGCAAGGACATTCTGGAAGCTGGGAAGCTGCTGGAAAGCCAGTATCAAGCCAGGAATGCAGAAACCCTGACTATCCACCCTCTTCCGCTCCAAGTGGCCAAACACCCCTCCCACTCCCACGCCAGCCAGCAGGGCAAGCGCTCTGCACTGAAGCTGGGGCAAAGGAAGCCTACCAGGGTCTGCACCTGGTCTGCTGACAGCAAGGGGCCGGCAGAGGAAGGGCGAGGGTTCAGGGGGGTCTTTTAGGCCCTGAGCTCTTCAGCCCCAGGAATGGACAGCTCTGTCTGTACTGCTGGCAGAGGCTGCGTGGCTGCCCCAGGGCTGCTCCCAATAGACACCAACGGGCCGAAGTGCCCAGCAAGGTGGCCCTGCACCCAGCGTGTCCCCAACCTGCCCCAGCTTTGACCCTTCTCAGGCTCCCACTGTTGGGTGTGAGGAGCTGCCAAGGCCACCTAGTTCAGACCCAACAGAGGCCAAAAGAGACAAGGGGCAAACAAGCAAAACCAGCAAGTTGGAGAAGAGCCCTAGGTGGGAGGGTAAGGACTTCCTCAGCAGCAGCCCTCTGCCCTTGGAGTGACACGGCACCTCCATGAAGACCAGGACACCCTTAAAAAGGAATGTCCAGAGAAAAAGAAGAGTGCCTGGGAATTAAGACAGCAGTGACGGAACCTCCACACAACCTCCAAGGTGCGCATCCTCCGCTGCCGCCCAGCTCCAGCTTCCGGCCAGTCTTCTGGGGCCCACAGACTGCTCCTAGGCAAGGATTAAGGGCTGACAGGACGCCAAAGCTGAGGCCTCACCTCCACCAATGAAAGCAACCCATAGGCAGCAGTGTTCACAAGCATCTGCCCCAAAAGCCTGGCATGTGGGAGGCACGTGGGCCGCCCCATCGGAAGGACCGCCAGCCACTTGGGCCACGCCACCTGCCAGTAAAGTAAGAGGGCAAAGGAGACTCACACGCACACTTCTGCCAACGCTGGAAAGGTTTCAACCCGGTTCAATACCTGCCTTCCACACTTAAAATGTGCACATACAACTGCTCTCGACAGAAACCAATGGGCACTTCCCTAGAGTCCAAAAGCCAGCATCTTCCTGAACAAGGGCCAGGGCAAAGGCGCCACCAACACAGCAGCTACGTGCACAGTGGGCCACCCGGCCTGGCTCGGAGCCTTCCCGTCACCAGGCACAGCCCTGCTGCTGCCAGGTCCAGGAGACCGGGCAGACCAAATCCAGGCAGGGTCTGTGCACAGGTCCTGATAGGTACCACCCACCCATGGGGCTGTTCCAGGCCAGGGGACACAACACATCAGCTAAAGGCTGTGCCCACCTGGCTCACTGGGTCTGAAATCACGCGCTCGGGGCTGACCACTCCCACCACCCTCGGCAGCCACCACTGTCATCTCCAGCCCACAGCCAAGAGCCCCAGACTCCAAGAGGGGTGTCCTGCGCTGGGTCACGGTCAGCCGGGCCCACTGTGATGCTTCAGAAGGAGGTCTCTCCGCAGCAGCGGCTCCATTCAAATTGTCTCAAACTAAGCAGCACAAATCAGAGCCAGTCACACTGCACACCCAATGCTGGTCAATGTCAGCTGGGGAAAGCCACCAGCAACTGGGGTGCCAGCTCACATCACGGCCCGGACTCACCTCTGTCCCAACTCAGAGCCCCCAGTTCACAGCCACGGCCCGGACTCACCTCTGTCCCAGCTCAGAGCCCCCAGTTCACATCACAGCCCAGACTCACTTCTGTCCCAGCTCAGAGCCCCCAGTTCACAACCACGGCCCGGACTCACCTCTGTCCCAGCTCAGAGCCCCCAGCTCACAGCCACGGCCCGGACTCACCTCTGTCTCAGCGTCAGAGCCTTCACAGGACGCGGCTCTATGGCTGACAAGTCAGCCTCCCTCCCTAATCCCACCAACCATTCCTGCAGGGCGAGGGCCAGCTCCCTTCACACCGTGCACCACGAGGGGCTGCACACCCACCTTCTGAACCCTCCTGGTTGCACAAAGCACACACACAACCTTAGAAAGGGGACAGCAGCCACACTATAACTTGAAAAAATAATAACTAGGGTTTTATTTTAAAAACAGGCTTCACAGTCTGTGTAGAAATGGCTGATTGCAGGGCTGGGGCAGGGAAAAGAGCTGGAGCCTGTCGAGGTGCAGGAAGTGAGGATGGCTCCCCAGTAGCCTGCCAGTAACACAGAGCAAAGCAACTGGCAGCAAACAAAGGAACCCAGGAACCCATGAACCCAGATACCCAGGAACCCATGAACCTAGGAACCTAGGAACCCAGGAACCCACGGACCCAGAACCCACGAACCTAGGAATCCACAAACGCAGGAACCCACAGACCCACAGACCCAGGAACCCACAAACCCAAGAACTCACGAACCTAGGCACCCACAAACCCAGGAACCCAGGAACCCACGGACCCAGGTGAGGTGGGGGTGGCGGGAAAGCACCTCCTCACGGGGCGGTGGGGAGCCACTAGTGAGTGCAGAGAGAAGGAGGGAAGTGCTTTAAAACCATCACTTGACCAACATCCCAACACAACAGTCTCAGGCAAGATGCATCCATGATGCTGGACCCGCAGAGAACATATGGCGAGAAACAGAGCTCACGGCCTCAAAGTGACCCCCAAAAGATGCTCGGCAGTCACCAAGGAAAAACAGTAACAGCAGGGGTACCCGGCAGGCACCTGAACCCAGCGATCAATGTGAACACCCCGAGCCTCCTTCGGCAAACGCAGGAACCTGAGTTTCCCCTTTTTTTTTTTTTTGAGATAGAGTCTTTCTCTGTCGCCCAGGCTGGAGTGCAGTGGTGCGATCTCAGCTCACTGCAGCCTCTGCCTCCTGAGTTCAAGCGATTCTCCTGCCTCAGCCACCCAAGTAGCTGGGATTACAGGCACACGCCCCCACACCCGGCTAGTTTTTATATCTGTAGTACAGATAAGGTTTCACCATGTTGGCCAGGCTGGTTTCAAACTCCTGATCTCAGGTGATCCGTCCACCTCAGCCTCCCACAGTGCTGGGATTCCAGGCATGTATCACCACCACGTCTGGCCTGGAACCTGATTATTTAATTCTGAAGAAATGTCAGACAATCTCAAAACAGGCCAACTCTACAAAATGACCAGCCAGAAACCTTCAGAAGCATCGGGTCAGGAAAGAGCTCGGGGAGGCCCCGCCCAGACTGGGGGGGGGGTTCCCAATGTAGCACGTGACCCTGGGTCAGAAAAAGGGCAGGGAGGACATGTCCCAAATCTGCCTGAGCACCGTCAGATGCCAGCACCACGCCACACTGACGCCGCAGTCCTGGCTGTGACTACTGCCTGTGGTCACGTGAGATGTGAACGCCTGGAGGGTCTGCACGCCCTCGATAGAGAAACGATGACACGTGTGTGCAAGAGCCACACTCGCAGCTGGGTGCAGGGCTCACGCCTGGAATCCCAGCACTTTCGGAGGCCGAGGCGGGCGGATCACAAGGTCAGGAGATCGAGACCACGGTGAAACCCCGTCTCTACTAGAAATAAAAAAAAAATTAGCCAGGCGCGGCAGCGGGCGCCTGTAGTCCCAGCTACTCGGGACGCTGAGGAAGGAGAATGGCATGAGCCCGGGAGGCGGAGCTTGCAGTGAGCTGAGATCGCGCCACTGCACTCCAGCCTGGGCGACAGAGCAAGAATCTGTCTCAAAAAAGAGTCACACTCTCATAACTCATAGACTTTAAAATATCAGACAGGCCGGGCGTGGTAGCTCACACCTGTAATCCCAGCACTTTGGGAGGCCAAGGCGGGTGAATCATGAGGTCAGGAGATTGAGAACATCCTGGCCCAATGTGGTGAAACCCCATCTCTACTAAAAATATAAAAATGAGCTGGGCGTGGCCGGGCACAGTGGCTCATGCCTGTAATCCCAGCACCTTGGGAGGCCAAGGCGGGCGGATCATGAGGTCAGGAGATTGAGACCATCCTGGCTAACACGATGAAACTCTGTCTCTACTAAAAATACAAAAAACTAGCCGGGCGTGGTAGCGGGCGCCTGTAGCCCCAGCTACTCCGGAGGCTGAGGCAGGAGAATGGCGTTAACTCGGGAGGCAGAGCTTGCAGTGAGCCAAGACCGCACCACCCACTCCAGCCTGGGCGACAGAGTGAGACTCCATCTCAAAAAAAAAAACAAAACAAAACAATTAGCTGGGTGTGATGACACATACCTGTAGTCCCAGCTACTCAGGAGGATGAGGCAGGAGAATCACTTGAACCCGGGGGGGCGGAGGTTGCAGTGAGCCGAAATCACACCACTGCACTCCAGCGTGGTGACAGAGTGAGACTCCGTTTAAAAAAAAAAAAAAAAATCAGATAAAGTGTGCTTCCAAAGCAGCAGCCAGGGCAAGTGTCCAGCAGCGCCAATGCGGAACACCTAGCGGTGTCCGAGCAGCAGCTCTGGCACACGAGAGGTGCATGCAGCACAGGAGGGACCATGTCTGCTGCCAACAGCAGCTCCCTGCCGGGAGTCCAGGAGACAGGGATTGTGAGTGCTGCGCAGGGAGGGGAGGAGACCCTCCTATGGAACACGCGTTTCCCGCAGGAAGGAAGGCATTACTCAGGTCGTCACCGACACGTGTGTTGGCTTCCAAGATGCCAGCAGGGCCATTATACCAAGCTCCCATAACTGATGGGCTTCAAATAACAAAAGTTTACTCTCAGAGTTCTGGAGGCCAGAAGTCCAAAACGGAGGTATCAACAGCTGCCTCCTTCTGGAGGCTGAGGGGGAACCGGTTCCAGCCTCTCTCCAGTTTCCAGTGGCTCCAGGAGTCCTCAGCATTTCCTGGCTTGTAGCTGTACCACTGCAATCTCTGCCTCTGTCACCATGCAGCCTTCTTCCCATTGCCATAGAGTCTCTGTATCACTCTCTTCTTAGAAGGACACCAATAATTGGGTGAGAGCCCACTCTAATCATATGACTTCATCTTAATTTACATTAATTACAATAGCATCTGGCCGGGCACGGTGGCTCACGCCTGTAATCCCAGCACTTTGGGAGGCCAAGGCAGGCAAATCACGAGGTCAGGAGATCGAGACCATCCTGGCTAACACGGTGAAATCCTGTCTCTACTAAAAATACAAAAAATTAGCTGGGTGTGGTGGCACATGCCTGTGGTCCCAGCTACTTGGGAGGCTGAGGCAGGAGAATTGCTTGAACCCAGGAGGTGGAAGTTGCAGTGAGCCGAGATCATGCCACTGCACTCCAGCTTGGGCAACAGAGTGAGACTCCATCTCAAAAAAAAAAAAAATAAATTACAATAGCATCTGCAAAGACTCTATTTCTAAATAAAGTCACATTTGCAGGTATTGGGGGTGCAGACTTGAACCTAACCTCCTGGGGGATGCAATTCCACACACACAATGCCAGGCCCGTCTCCCCTTACAATAAACTGAGACATGAGGATGCAGCGCCAGTCATGAGGCATGATGGACAGCAAGTCCCTCCCGCTTGGCAGTTCTCAGAGACCAGTATGCATGAGGGAAGTCTGGGGAAGGAGGAGTTCAGGACCAGAGGAAGCCCCTGCCGGAGCTGGGAAAGCCCAGAGATATGGAAATTGTGACGGATGGTGGTGGTGAGGATGCCGCAGGACCCCACCATGGCAGGACAGTCTTTTCGAGGGGCAATCAGAGAGGTCCCTCTAAGGCAGTGACATTGGAGCCAGGACTAAAAGCTAAACAAGAGGGGCCTGGAAAAGGAGACAAAGGCCAGGACAAGTGGGAAAACAGACCTCTGGGTTCGAGGTAGATGTAGAAGAGACGTGGGAAGTGAGAGAAACCTGGCTCCAGCTGCTGGAACTCACTGTCCCTGCCACCAACAGGTGAGGAGTGGGAGCCAGTGGAGAGGACCACAACCTGAGCTCCGGGAGGCACAGCCGGCATCGGCCATCCCTCGCCCCTACTCCAGGACCTCTCAGCACCGGCCCCTCTGAACAGGAAGCGGTCCCTCCCAAGCCCACGAGCACCGCCCTGAGCCCAGGCGATGCCTTCTCCCCACACTAAGTGGGCTCACTTCAGAGGACGGCTACAACGAACTCACTTCCACTTTTCCTGCACTAAGTCGCCGTCCTCACTCCCAAAGGCTCCTTGTAACCGCACTGTAACTCCCTTCCTTGTAACCGCACTGGTGACTTAGCCGACAACCCCAGGGGGTTCCCCTGCCTCTCCTTCCACCTCTGCACCCAGCTCAAGCCTGATCCTCAAGGTCTGGAGGGCCGCAGCAGCCTACACCCGTTCCCATCCACTGGGCAACCCTTGGCCTGACCTCAACAGAAAGCAGATCATGGCACTCTGGCCCCCAGAAACAGGCTCCTCAGCCCTTAGGACAGAGGCCAAAATCCTCACCCTGATCCCCCAACTACCCCATCGTCTCCCCTCGCTCCCGGGTTCTGGCCACACCAGTGCCCTGCAGACCCCTAGGAGGGTCAAACGCAGAGCTGGAGTTCCACGGGGTAGCAGGGACGAGCCCCCACCACAGGCCATCAAACGCAGAGCTGGAGTTCCACGGGGGCAGCAGAGCGGAGCCCCCACTCCGCTCATATGGCCGCCTCACGGGACAGTGGGAAAATGCCCTCGGCTGGCGGCTCTGGCCACTCTCATTCTCCAGGACTCCATCCTCCAAAAACACACCAAAGCAGTTTCTATTTTTCTGTGTTTTAACTCGATCCATATGGAGTCAGATACAGCATTTGTAGAGCCATGAATTAGTTTCCTATAACCAAGTATCACAAAGTGGTGGCTTACGACAGAAATGAACTAACCAGCTGTCCTTGGAGGCTGGAAGACCAAGATGCCAGCAAGGCCACGCCCCTCTGAAGGCTCTGGGGAGGGATGTGCTCAGGCCTCCCTCCTGGCTCTGGCGTCACTCCAATCTTCCCACCGCATTCTCCCTGTGTGTGCCTGTGTCCAAGTCTCCCCATTTTATAAGGACATCAGTCATTTTGGGGCAGGACCCACCATGCTCCAGTGTGACCCCATCTTAACTAATTACACCTGCAACAACCCTATTTCCAAGTAAGTGCACATTCTGAAGTACTGGGGGGTCGGGACTTCGATGTGTGACTTTGGGGGCAGATGTCATTCAGCCCATAACTAGCTGTATTTTATTTCCCCACGGCAACACACACAGAGTGCTGGCTCACAAACCAACACTGAACGACTCCCAAGCGTGCAGAGGCCTCACCCCTGCCACTCCACAGTGGACACTTCCATCCCTCAGCCCTGTCCTCGGGTACTTACTACACCTACGCACACAGCCCGCAGGCCCTGCTGCTCCTGGACTGTGCCCCAGCGCACCGCTCAGAGCATCAGCTGCTGGCTTGAAGGCACGTCAGGGTGTATCTCTTTGCCAACACAGCCCCGCTCCACACCTCCCAATAGGGCTGTGTGAACCTTTTGTCAAGTCATCGCTGACATTATCTCGTCACTATAAATAGTGTTTCCAGTTAGGCCACACAGTGGGGTCTGTTCTCCAAAGTCCATAATTCCATCCTTTTTACGAATGCAAAGTTTCTGCCCAGTATAAACTCTTGCCCCAAACTCCCCAGCAGATTTATAAACCTCCTAGGAATGAGTCCTTTGGTGAAAGACATCAGGACACCTTCAGCCCTTTTGCTCCTAGTCCTGCCTTGTGCTCAGGGCTGGCAGGGGTGTGCTCTAGCCTACTCGGGGCACCCCTCACCCTCATCTTGCAGCTTCCTGAGAAGGGGGCACGTGAAGACCACACCTCTTCTCTCCTCCACTTCTGTAAGGAGCCCACTCCCAGGATGTCTGCTCAGCTTTTAGGGTCTTCTCTTGCCCCAGCTTTAGAAAATGCTTAAGGCGGCTGGGCGCGGTGGCTCAAGCCTGTAATCCCAGCACTTGGCGAGGCTGAGAACGGGCGGATCACGAGGTCCAGCGAGATGGGGGGCGGATCGAGACCGATCCTGGCTAACACGGGTGAAACCCGTCTTCTACTAAAAAAGGAATGACAAAGGCGGGCGCTGAGGTGGCTCAAAGCCTGTAATCCGCCAGCACTTCTGGGAGGCCGAGACGGGCGGGATCAGCAAGGTCAGCGAGAGTCGGAGGACGCATCCTGGCTAAGACCCGGTGAAACCCCGTCTCTACTTAAAACAAATACAAAAAACTAGCCGGGCGAGCGGTGGCGGGCCTGTTGTAGTGCAGCTACTGCGGGAGCTGAGGCCAGGAGAACTGGCCCAGTAAACCCTCGGGAGGCGGAGCTTGCAGTGCGCTGAGATCCCGCCACTGCACTGCCAGCACTGGGCGACAGAGCGGAGACTCCGTCCCAAAAAAAAAAAAAAAAAAAAAAAAAGAAAAAAGAATACAAAAAACTAGCCGGGCGAGGTGGCGGGCGCCTGTGGGCCCAGCTACTCGGGAGGCTGAGGCAGGAGAATGGCGTAAACCCAGGAGGCGGAGCTTGCAGTGAGCTGAGATCCGGCCACTGCACTCCAGCCTGGGCGACAGAGCGAGACTCTGTCTCAAAAAAAAGAAAAAAGAAAATGCTTAAGGCACCTCAAGCAAGGTCTTCCTTGGTCCGGAGACCACATCCTTCCGGCCTGGCTCATGGCACACTCCGCGCTCCACCCTGGTCTGCATCTCCATCTGTTCCTGGACTCCGTGTCCAACGCTTGCTGCTGTTGCTGCTGTTCTAGGATTTGTCCCCCGCTCCTCCAACCCTTCCAATGACGTGCATATGCTTCACACGCAAGGGCTTCCTCCTCTTCTCCAAATGCCCATGTCGGGACCCATCTTCACGCTTATCTCTAAGCCTATATATACAAGGCTGCTTTTCACGGGGGGTTTTAAATTACTTTTTCTGGTCCCTGCACTCTGTATCTCAGCTCCCTCAGTCTTCCCTGCTTTTCCTGGCTTCTGCTTTCAGGCTGGAAGTTTCCTCTGATGTTGCTCATTCTGGCTCTCCATTCACACACAGAGGGAAGAACAGTGCTGCCTCACTGCAGAGGGATGCGGTGGCTGTGTCCTCCCTTCAGATGGCAAGAGAACTCACCCTGAGACCAGCCTGGCCAACACGGTGAAACCCCATCTCTACTAAAAATACAAAAATTAGCTGAGCACAGTAGCAAGTGCCTATAATCCCAGCTACTCAGGAGGCTGAGGCAGGAGAATCGCTTGAATCCGGGAGGCGAAGGTTGCAGTGAGCTGAGATTGCACCACTGCACTCCAGCCTGGGTGACAGAGGGAGACTCCATCTCAAAATAAATAAATAAATAAGTAAATAAATAAATAAATAAATAAAGTTTATAGAGAGAGGCAAAAGACCCAGAATAGCCAACATGATATTAAAGGAGAAGAACAAAGTTGGAGGATTGACACCATCCAATTCTAAGACTTATTATAAAGTTGCTGTAATCAAGACAGTGTGTGGCCAGGCACAGTGGCTCACACCTGTAATCCCTGTGCTTTGGAAGGCTGAGAGAGGAGGATCGCTCGGACCCAGGAGTTCAAGACCAGCCTGGGCAACATAGCGAGACTCCATCTCTACATAAAATTTTAAATTTACCTGCGTGCCTATAATCCTAGCTCTTAGAAGGCAGAGGTGGGAGGATTGCTTCAGCCGGAGAGGTGGAGGATGCAGTGATCCATGATTGCACTGCTGCACTCCGACCTGGGTGACACAGCAAGACCCTGTCTCAAAAAAAAAAAAAAAGATAGTGTGGGACGGGCAAAAGAATAGGCAATTGAATCAATGGAACAAGCAGAATAGAGAGCCCAGATATAGAACCACATAGTCACTGATCTTTGACAAAGGAGCAATGGCAATACAATAGAGAACAGACAGTCTTTTCAACAAATGCTGCTGAAAAACTAGACATCCACAAGAAAAAAAGACATGAGACCAGGTGTGGTGGCCCATGCCTGTAATCCCAGCACTTTGGAAGCCCGAGGCGGGTGGATCACTTGAGGTCAAGAGTTTGAGACCAGCCTGGCCAAAATAGTGAAACCCCATCTCTACTAAAAATATAAAAATTAGCTGGGTGTGGTGGTGTGCACCTGTAACCCCAGCTACACAGGAGGCTGAGGCAGGAGAATCACCTGAACCCAGGAGGTGAAGGTTGCAGTGAGCTGAGATCACACCACTGCACTCCAGCCTGGGCCACAGAGCAAGATTCCATCCCAAAAAAAAAAAAAAAAAAAAAAGACATGGAGTGTATGGACACCCTTCACGAAAACTAACTCAAAATGGATCACAGACCTAAAGTAAAAGGCAAAACTATAAAAATCCTAGAAGATAGATAACACAGGAGTAAAATATAGATGACTTTGGGTTTGGCGATCACTTTTCAGATACAACACTGAAAGCACGACCCATAAAAGAAAGAATTGTTAAGTTGAACTTCATTAAAATTAAAAATATCTGCTCTGCAAAAGACACTGTCAAGAGAATAAAAAACAAGTTCCAGACTGAAAGAAAATATTTGCAAAAGACTTATCTGACAAAGAACCATTATCCAAAATATAGAAAGATATTTTAAAACTCAACAATAAGAAAACAACCCCAGCCTGGTCAACGTGGTGAAACCCCATCTCTACAAAAAAACTACAAAAATTAGCCAGGCGTGGTGGCACACACCTGTAATCCCAGCTACTCGGGAGGTCGAATAGAAGAATCACTTGAACCCAGAAGCTGAGGTTGCAGTGAGCCGAGATCACGCCACTGCACTCCAGCCTGGGTGACAGAGTCAGACCATGTCTCCACAAAAGAAAAAAAAAAAAAAAAAGGCCAGGAGCAGTGGTTCATGCCTGTAATCCCACTTTGGGAGGCCAAGGCAGGTGGAACAACTGAGGTCAGGAGTTCGAGACCAGCCTGGCAAATGTGGTGAAACCCGATTTCTACTAAAACCACAAAAATTAGTCGGACATGGTGGCAGGTACCTGTAATCCTAGCTACTTGGGAGGCTGAGGCAGGAGAATTCCTTGAACCCGGGAGGCAGAAGTTGCAGTGAGCCAAGATAGCACCACTGGACTCCAGCCTGGGCAACAAGAGCGAAACTCCATCTCAAAAAAAAAAAAAAGAAAAAAGAAAGAAAGAAACCAACCCAACTAAAAAAGTGGAGCAAAGACTTTAACAGACACCTCAACCAACTGGGGCCGGATGTGGTGCTCATGCCTGTAATCCCAGCACTTTGGGAGACCAAGGCGGGTGGATCACCTGAGATCAGGAGTTCGAGACCAGGCTGGCCAACATAGCGAAACCCCGTCTCTATTAAAAATACAAAAATTAGCTGGGCACGATGGCAGGTGCTTGTAATCACAGCTCCTCGGGAGGATGAAGCAGAGGCTGCAGTGAGCCTAGATCGCACCACTGCACTCCGGCCTGGGCAACAAGAGTGAAACTCCGTCTCAAAAAAAAAAAAAAAAAAAACAAAACAAAACAAAAACCCACTACACACAAGGTACCACTCCACACCCATCAGTGTCCAAAATCCAGAACACTGACCACACCAAGTGCTGAGGAGGATGTGCAGCAACTGTGTACACGACCCAGCAATCCTGCTCCTTGGTATTTACCTAAAGGAACCAAAAACTTATGTCCGCACAAAACCTGCACACAGACGCCCATAGCAGCTGTATCTGTAAGTACCAAAACTTAAAAACGACCAAGATTTCCTGTAGGTAAGTGGATAAAGTGTGATACATCCAGACAGTATAATATTATTATACTAAAAATAAATGAGCTTTCAAACCACCAAAAAATATAGAAGATATTTAAATGCATACCACTAAGTGAAAGAAACTAGTCTGAAATGGCTACATATTGTATGATTCCAACCATATGGCATTCTGGAAAAGGTTAACTGTAGAGACTAGTAAAAAGACAAAAACAAAAAAACAGTGGCTGCCAGGGGCCAGGGGTAGACAGAGGTGAGGCACGGCACAGATTTTTAAGCCAGTGAAACTATCCTGCATGATACTATAATGGTTGACAAAGGTCATTACACATGTGTCTAAATCCATAGACTATAACACCAAGAGTGAACCTGAAGTCAACTATGGACTCTGGATAACAAGCATGTATCCATATAGGTTCATCAACTGTAGCAAATGCACCACTCCAGTGGGGGACGCTAGCCACGCAGGAGGCCCTGCATGTGTGGGGGCAGAAGGTATAGTGTCTAGGAACTCCATTTTTTTTTTTTTTGAGATGGAGTTTCGCTGTTGCTGCCCAGGCTGAAGTGCAATGGTGCGATCTCAGCTCACTGCAACCTCAGCCTCCCGGGTTCAAGTGATTCTCCCACCTCAGCCTCCCAAGCAGCTGGGATTGCAGGTGCCCATTACCACCACGTCCAGCTATTTTTTGTATTTTTTAGTAGACACGGGGTTTCACCATGTTGGCCAAGCTGCTCTTGAACTGCTGACCTCAGGTGGCCTGCCTGCCTCAGCCTCCCAAAGTGCCTGGATTACAGGTGTGAGCCACCGTGCCCTGCTGAACTCGCTATTTTTAAGTGCACTGAAACCACATGTGAAGTATTCCTTTTGCAACCCAACAAAGGAGAAGAAACTCAAATCTTTTTTTTTTTTCTTTTGAGATGAAGCCTCACTCTGTTGCCTAGGCTCACTGCAGCCTCCACCTCCCTGGCTGAAGCAATCGTCCCACCTCAGCCTCCCAAGTAGCCAGGACTACAGGTGCACACCACCATACCCGGCTAATTTTTTATGTTTTTTTTTGTAGAAATGGGGGTCTCATTATATTGCCCAGGCTGGTCTCCAACTCTTGTGCTCAAGTGATCCTCCTGCCTCAGCCTTCCAAAATGCTGGGGTTACAGGTGTAAGCCACCAAGACTGGCCAAGTAATTCAAACTGTAAAATGAAGATTATCATTGTAACCATTCCACTGGTGAGAACAGGCTGCACCATATCACCACATGGAAAAAGACAAACTGTGCCAAGTAATTTGTGAGGTAAAGAACACAGGTGAGCTCTAGACAGCTGCACAAAGCCCCGGGTTCAGACACCAGTTGGACCCACTCACTAGCCAGGCCAAGTAACCTCACCTGGACAAGTAACCTCACCTCTCCGGGCCTGGGTTCCTTGGAAACTGAAAATGAGAAGAAACCACCCACTTCATGAGGCTTCAAGGAATCAGATTAAACTAAATAACACATGTGACAGTTCCTGAGTCCCTGACACACATTTTTAAATTATGACCACTTACAACAAATGCTTAAAAGACTGAAGTTCGATTTTCTTTAATATCTTTGTGGAAAATGCCAAAAGGGTTTATATAAAATTTTAATTTCCTTTTTTTTTTTTTTTTTTTGCTACCAGGCTGGAGTGCAGTGCCGCGATCTCAGCTCACTGCAACCTCCACCTCCTGGGTTCAAGTGATTCTCCCGCCTCAGCCTCCCAAGTAGCTGGGATTGCAGGCGCCCATGACCGCCACGTCCAGCTATTGTTTGTATTTTTAGTAGAGACGGGGTTTCACCGTGTTGGCCAGGATGGCCTC
>NW_016806413.1:219759-252848 GCF_001698545.2 Rhinopithecus bieti
ACCCGTCAGCCACCGCCTTCTCCACGCCGGCCCTCAGCCGCGCCGCGCTGCGCCGACGGAGGGGCGGGGCCTCCAGGCGTCCAGCCTCCGCACCGCCCACCGAGTCCGGAGGGCGTCCTGTGCGCCGGTTTGGCCCCGCCCCCGGATCGACGCCCCGCCCCCTGCGCGCGTGCGTGCCCGGCGCTCAGCTGCGTTCTCCAGGCCGAGAAGGGAAGACTAGCGGCGGCGGCGACCTGAGGCGGCGGGGAAGGACGCACAGCGGGGAGGTCCCGGCCGGCACTAGCCGTGGCTCAGGCGGTGGCCCATCCCGGAGCGCGCAGTCTCGCGGAGCCCGAGGCTCGCCGCCACCGCCTTCCCGCCTGCCGTCTGCCCGCTGTGTAGCCGTGGGCAGGTCACTCGCCCTCTCGGGTCGCACTTTTCTGCACCGGCACAGTGTGAATTAGGCCTTCGCTTATAGGCGCCCGGGGGGACCGTGCTGCAGGGCTCCTTCTGGCGATAGGCGGGGTTGGGGCCTAGTTCCGTCTGAGCACAGCAGGCCCAGGGAGACCGGGCTCTTGAGGGTCCCTGGTGATGAGCACCCTGCAGAGGAGAGGGTAGCGGGCAGCGGGAGGAGGCCGTGCCCCGCTCTCGCAGTCTCCAGCAGCAAACTCCCAGGAAGGGGGTCCCTGCCTCCCTCTCCAGCCTCTTTTGCTGGGGGTCAGGTGTGTCCTGGGTGAGATGAGCCACCTGACCCAGGGCGGGCCTCTGACGGCCAGGTGTGCTGGCCCTGGGCTGTGTGGATATCCGCCGACTCTGGAGATTCCACTGAGGTAGGGTGAGATTTGTTTTAGACCAGATGGTTTCTCAAAGGTGCAGGAGAAAAATGCTCCCCACCGTTGGAGAGGGGTCCCTGGGGTGGGAGGGGCCTGAGGGACCCTGCAGTCCAGTGCCTCCCCGTGTGCGTTCCCCAAGCCCTGAGGGTTCGGTGGGGGTGGTGAGAAGGGGTAGTCTAAGGGGAGAAAGAGCTACCTGTGTCCTTTGGCCACGGTGGGGCTCGATGGCCGGGTCCCACAGTGGACACCGAGGCAGACAGATGCATGGAGGCCGACTGGTTCTGGGAATAGGCTTAGGTGAGGCCACGCAGCACCCCTGGGGCTGGATGTTGGGGGAGGCATCGGGGCTCCCAGGGGTCAGGCTGGGGCCTCCAACACGTTCTGGGCCTGGTAAGGCTAGTCCTGTGCAGGCTGTGAAGCCAGGCCAGCTGACACCAGGATGGGCTGGAAAGAGCCTCACCTGTCTGGAAAAGCGGGAGTCCCAGCGGGGCTGGGGAGGGGAGAAGGGCTGGAGCAGCCGTCCAGGCCGTTCTCTGCTGGGGTCCGGTGATCGCCACCTGCAACAGTTAGGTTGTGCTGACCAGGTTACCCAAGGACAAGTTGTCTTTGTGACCTGGACCAGAGCAGAAAGTGGCCAGAACAGGATGAGGGCAACTGTGGCCGGGGCGAGGCTCTGCCCATGGCAGCCCCTCCTGAGCTTGGTTTCCGTCCTGGCCCCTCTGGACCGGAGACAACCACCTCAAATCACAAAGGTCAAAGCTGTGTGACTGATTCAGTTATATTACCCACCCCTCTCAGCCCTTATTTGGGTAATTATTAAGGGCTTTTTGTGGATTAAGAAATAGAGTCGACTGGACGCGGTGACTCATGCCTGTAATCCTAGCACTTTGGGAGGCTGAGGCGGATGGATCACCTGAGGTCAGGAGTTCAAGATCAGCCTGGCCAACATGGGGAAACCCGGTCTCTGCTAAAATTACAAAAATTAGCCAGGCGTGTTGGCGGTCACCTGTAATCCCAGCTACTTGAGAGGCTGAGGCAGAAGAATCACTTGAACCTGGGGGGCGGAGGTTGCAGTAAGCCAAGATCGTGTCACTCCAGCCTGGGCAAAAGAGCGAAACTCAAAAAAAAAAAAGAAACAGAGTCTGTGCCCATTTAAAGTAATGTCCCATTTGACTTGATGATCTCCAGTAAAACCAAAAAGCATTTCAAAGCCCTCCCACAGGGCAGGTTGCAGGGAAACACTTGCAGGCCAGAGATGGTTGCTGGATCTCAGAGCTCAGACCCCTCCCTCATGTGGGAGGAGTCGGATCAGAGCCATGTTTCAGGCTGCTGTGGGGCAGTTGGCCTGTGTTGGCTGAGGGCTCGTCATCACAGTGCCGTGTTATCTAGCCCTTGCTGTGGACTAGCCCATGGGAAGGTGTTGGAATCCTCCCCGTTTTACAGATAAGGAAGCTGAGCCTCAGAACAAAGGGATTTGTCCCACCATAGTGACAGTCTGTGGCTTTGCCACCACCCTCTCTCCTGATGGCCCTCTGGGAATGCTCCCATCCAGGAGAAGCCGCCTTGTCTTGGGTCCATGGTGGCCTGGTGCTGATGAAGCCCTGAAGGGAAGGGCGGGATTGGCCTGGTGCCCACACCTTTCTGGTGCTGCACGGCTCTTCTGAGCAGGTTCCCTGGAGCCACTGGGATGGGGCTGGCTTGGGTAGCAGGGACCCTAGGACGGGCCTGACTAAGTCTCCTTTGCCTGACTGTGGGACTGAAGAAACACTGTCACAAAAGGTCACATGCTGGATGATTCCATTTACATGCAATGTCCGGAATTGGCAAATAACAAGTGGATTAGCGGGTCTGGGAGGAATGAGGAGCAACTTCCTACTGGGTACTGGGTCTCCTTTTGAGGTGATGAAAATGTTTTGAAACTAGATAGAGGGAGTGGCCGCACAACATTGTGAATGTATTAATGCCACTGAGTTGTATGTTTTAAGTACTTTATTTTATATGAATTTCACCTCCATAAAAACTTAACAAGGGTGGCTCACACCTGTAATCCCAGCACTTTGGGAGACTGAGGCAGGTGGATCATGAGGTCAGGAGTTCGAGACCAGCCTGGCCAAGATGGTGAAACCCTGTCTCTACTAAAAATACAATAATTAGCCGGGCGTGGTGGTGGGCGCCTGTAATCCCAGCTACTCCAGAGGCTGAGGCAGGAAAATCTCTTGAACCCAGGAGGCAGAGGTTGCAGTGAGCGGAAATGGTGCCACTGCACTCTAGCCTGGGTGACAGAGGAAGATTCCATCTCAAAAAAAAAAAAAAAAAAAACTAACAAAAGGATCTGGAAGCCATCTTGGCAAAGATTTGACAAAACTGGTTATGTGTGCATAGGCTTTATGTTATTTTCCATACTCTTCTGTATACCTCATGTATCTTTCACAATTTAAAAAAATTAAAGGCAAGGTGGCTCACACCTATATACTTTTTTTTTTTTTTGAGATGGAGTCTTGCTGTGTGGCCCAGACTGGAGTGGAGTGCAGTGGCGCGATCTTGGCTCACTGCAAGCTCCGCCTCCCAGGTTCACGCCATTCTCCTGCCTCAGCCTCCCAAGTAGCTGGGACTACAGGCGCCCACCACTACGCCCAGCTAATTTTTTGTATTTTTAGTAGAGACAGGATTTCCCTGTATTAACCAGGATGGTCTCGATCTCCTGACCTTGTGATCCGCCAGCCTCGGCCTCCCAAAGTGCTGGGATTACAGGCGTGAGCCACTGAGCCCGGACCTTATTGATTTTTTTAATCTACTTGTTCTATCAGTTACTGAGGGAGCAGTGTTGAAATCTCCAAATATGATTCTGGATTTGTCTATTTTTCATCTGACTTATATCAGCCTTTTATTTTGTGTGTTATTAACCTGTGTTATCAAGTGTGTACCCATTTTGGATTGCTAATCTTTCTGCAGAAATGACACCTTTATCACTAGGAAATTGCTTTCTCCCTACTAACATTTCTTGTTCTGAAACCTGCTTTGTCTAATATTAATATACCATATACCCACTCAAGCTTTCTTTTCATTATGTTAATGCAGTGTATCTTTTTCTAGCCTTATACTTTGAACCTATATATGCCTTTATGTTGAAAATGGGTTTCATGTTGACAGCATGGGTCTTACTTTTTTTTTTTTTTTTTTTTTTTTTTTGAGACGGAGTCTTGCTCTGTCACCCAGGCTGGAGTGCAGTGGTGCGATCTCGGCTCACTGCAAGCTCCGCCTCCCGGGCTCATACCATTCTCCTGCCTCAGCCTCCCAAGTAGCTGGGACTACAGGCGCCCGCCACCACGCCCGGCTATTTTGTATTTTTAGTAGAGACGGGGTTTCACCTTGTTAGCCAGGACGGTCTTGATCTCCTGACCTCGTGATCCGCCCACCTCGGCCTCCCAAAGTGCTGGGATTACAGGCGTGAACCACTGCGCCCGGCCAGTCTTACTTTTTTATCCAGTCTGACGGTCTCTGACTCTTATTAGAGTACTTAGACCATCTATATTTAATGTGATTATCAGTATAGTTGATTATTTGCCACCTTGCTTTTTTCTATTTTTCTATGTATTGTATCTGTTCTTTCTCACTTGTTTACTTGTTTCCACTGTTCTGGAGTAATCGTTTTGGTTTGGTTTTTTTGAGACATGGTCTCACTCTGTCACCCAAGCTGGAGTGCACTGGTGCAATCTCGGCTCACTGCAACCTCTGCTTCCAAGGTTCAAATGATTCTTGTGCCTCAGCCTCCTTAGTAGCTGGGATTACAGGTGTGTGCCACCATAGCTGGCTTTTTTTTTGGGAGGCGGGCGGATCTCGAGGTCAGGAGATTGAGACCATCCTGGCTAACACGGTGAAACCCTGTCTCTACTAAAAATACAAAAAATTAGCCAGGCGTGGTGGCAGGCACCTGTAGTCCCAGCTACTCCGGAGGCTGAGGCAGGAGAATGGCGGGAACCCGGGAGGCGGAGCTTGCAGTGAGCCGAGATCGCGTGACTGCACTCCAGCTGGGGCGACAGAGCAAGACTCCGTCTCAAAAAAAAAAAAAATTTAAGGTCGGGCGCACTGGCTCACGCCTGTGATCACAGCACTTTAGGAGGCCAAGGCGGGTAGATGAGGAGGTCAGGAGATTGAGACCATCTTGGCTTACATGGTGAAACCCCGTCTCTACTAAAAACACAAAAAAAATTAGCTGGGCATGCTGGCGGGTGCCTGTAGTCCCAGCTACTCGGGAGACTGAGGTAGGAGAATGGTGTGAACCTGGGAGGCGGAGCTTGCAATGAGCCGAGATCATGCCACTGCACTCCAGCCTGGGCGACAGAGCAAGACTCCATCTCAAAAAAAAAAAAAGTACTGGAGATAGGTAGTGATAATGGTTATACAACAATGTAAGTGTACATAATGCCACTGAACTGTGCGCTTTAAAATTATAAGATAGCTGGGTGCAGTGGCACGTGCCTGTAGTCAGTGAGACCTGTCTCAAAAAAAAAAAAATTACAAAGATACAAGTCCTGGCCGGGCACGGTGGCTCAAGCCTGTAATCCCAGTACTTTGCAAGGCCGAGACGGGTGGATCACGAGGTCAGGAGATCGAGACCATCCTGGCTAACACGGTGAAACCCTGTCTCTACTAAAAAATACAAAAGTCTAGCCGGGCAAGGTGGCGGGCGCCTGTAGTCCCAGCTACTCGGGAGGCTGAGGCAGGAGAATGGCGTAAACCCGGGAGGCGGAGCTTGCAGTGAGCTGAGATTCGGCCACTGCACTCCAGCCCGGGCGACAGAGCGAGACTCCGTCTCAAAAAAAAAAAAAAAAAAGATACAAGTCCTCAGTTGGATATGTGGTTTACACCAGCGGTCCCCAACTTTTTTGGCACCAGAGACTGGTTTCATGGGAGACAGTTTTTCCACGGACAGAGTGGGGATGGATTCAGGATGAAACTGTTCCACCTCAGATCATCAAACATTAGCTGGGTTCTCATAAGGACCAGATCCCTCATATGCGCAGTTCACAGTAGGGCTCACGCTGCTGTGAGAATCTCATGCTGCTGATGATCTGACAGGAGGCGGAGCTCAGACGGTAATGCTATCTCACCTCCTGCTGTGCGACCTGGTTCCTAACAGGCCGCGGACTGGTACCAGTCCCCAGCCCAAGGGTTGGGCACCTGTGGCTTTACACATATTCTCCCCTAATCTGTAACTTGTCTTTTCATTTTTTATTTATTTATTTATTTTGAGACGGAGTGTCGCTCTGTCCCCAGGCTGGAGTGCAGTGGCGATACCTCGGCTCACTGCAAGCTCCGCCTCCCAGGTTCAAGCCATTCTGCTGCCTCAGCCTCCCCACCAGCTGGGACTACAGGTGGCCACCACCACACCTGGCTAATTTTGTATTTTTAGTAGAGATGGGGTTTCACCCGTCTCTGTTAGCCAGAATGGTCTCAATCTCCTGACCTCGTGATCCGCCCTCCTCGGCCTCCCAAAGTGCTGGTTATAGGCGTGAGCCACCATGCCCGGCCCTTTTCATTGTTTTAACAGGGTATTTGGTAGAACAAAAGTTTTTATTTATTTATTTATTTTTGAGACAGGGTCTCACTCCGTCACCCAGGATGGGTTGCACTGGTGTGATCACAGTTCACTGCAGCCTCAAACTCCTGAGCTCAAGGGATCCTCCCACCTCAGCCTCCAGAGTAGCTGGGACTACAGGTCTGTGCCACCATGCCCAGCTAATTTTTATTTTTTTTATTTATTTATTTTTGAGAACAACTTTCACTTTTGTTGCCCAGGCTGGAGTGCAATGGTGCGATCTTGACTCACCGCAACCTCTGCCTCCCAGCTTCAAGCAATTCTCCTGCCTCAGCCTCCCAAGTAGCTGGGATTACAGGCGTGCACCACCACGCCCGGCTAATTTTGCATACAGATGGGGTTTCTCCATGTTGGTCAGACTGGTGTCAAACTCTCGACCTCAGGTGATCTACCCACCTCTGCCTCTCAAAGTCCTAGGATTACAGGTGTGAGCCACCATGCCCAACCAGGCTAATTTTATTTTTATGTTTTATTTATTTTTGTTTTTAGATGGAGTTTCGGTCTTGTTGTCCTGGCTGGAGTGCAATGGCACAACCTTGGCTCACTGCAACCTCTACCTCCCGGGTTCAAGCAATTCTCCTGCCTCAGCCTCCCCAGTAGCTGGGATTACAAGCATGCACCACCACACCCAGCTAATTTTGTATTTTTAGTAGAGACAGGGTTTCTCCATGTTGGTCAGGCTGGTCTCAAACTCCGACCTCAGGTGATCTGCCTACCTCAGCCTCCCACCAAAGTGCTGGGATTACAGGTGTGAGCCACTGTGCCTGGCCCAAGAATTGACATCTTTATTGAGTCTTTCAATCCATGAACATGTTACATTTCTCCACATATTAGATCTTTATTTCATCAGTGTTGTGCACTTTTCAGCATACAGATCCCATACATGTTTTGTTAGATTTGAAACTAAGTATTCTAGTTTAAATAAATAGATATATAATTTTTTTTTGAGGTAGAGTCTCACTTTGTTGCCCAGGCTGGAGTGTAGTGGCACAATCTAGGCTCACTGCAACCTCCACCTCCCGAGTTCAAGCAATTCTCGTGCCTCAGCCTCCCGAGTAGCTGGGACTACAGGCGCCTGCCACCACACCCTGCTAATTTTTTGTATTTTTAGTAGAGATGGGGTTTCACTGCATTACCCAGGATGGTCTCGATCTCCTGACCTAGTGATCTGCCCACCTCGGCCTCCCAAAGTGCTGGGATTACAGGCGTGAGCCACCGTGCCCGGCCTTTTGTTTTTGTTTTTTGAGGCAGAGTCTCACTTTGTTGCCCAGGCTGGAGTGTAGTGGCACAATCTAGGCTCATTGCAACCTCCACCTCCCGGGTTCAAGCAGTTCTCATGCCTCAGCCTCCTAAGTAGCTGAGACTACAGGTGCACGCCACCACACCCGGATAATTTTTGTATTTTTAGTAGAGGTGGGGTTTCACCATGTTGGCCAGACTGGTCTCAAACTCCTGACCTCAAGTGATCCATCTGCCTCAGCCTCCCAAAGTGCTGGGATTGAAGGTGTGAGCTACCACACCCGGCCTAAAAAAGATATTTTTAGGCATGGCATCCTGCTCTGCAGTCTGTTTTCTCTTATAGTCATGCTGCATGGGATTTGACCAGGACATTTTTCTACTCACATTTCTTAACCTTTAGGACCATATGCGTCTCAGGAAAGTGTCCACCTTCCCCAAGTTCCCTCTCCTTTGCGTTTGTAAAGCTTCTTAGACACTGGGCTGTCTGTCCCTCTCGCCCCTTTGGTTCCACTCAGCACTGGGCCCACTTAGGCCAGCAGCCACATGCTGAAGCTTGAAAGTGGATCATCCTGGTGGTCATTTCAGGGACCTCCCAAGATTTGGATGGCTCCAGCCCATGTGTCTTCCTCCCATGGCCCTCACTCACCCTATGGAGAGGGCAAAGGCACGGCTGCTCCTCTCACACCAGCCTGAGGGGCTTCCAGAGACGTGGACAGCTCCTCTGGGCTCCCCTGTTCTTAGGGCCTCAGCCTCTGGGTCACCGCCTCCCTCTACCCCGCCAGTTTCCGCTGCCACACAGGCCATGGGGCTGTCAAGGGTTTACTCCACCACTTGCATCTGGGTTTTGTGAAAATATCTTGTCACATGGCTTGGTCATAATTGTCCACGAGAGCCTGGGCTTGCCACCCTGCCTGTTTTTCTTTGGGGATTTGGAGAGAGCTAGAAGCTGGTGCCCCACCTAGATCCCTGGGTTTGGGTGAGCTTTGGTCGTCAGGCTGACAGCAGCACAGTTAGACTGGATGGGGCCAGGCACGGAGCAGGCCCACTCTGTGCATTCCAAGTACCTGCCCACCCCTGAGCAGGGCTGTCCGCTTGCAGCTGGATTGACAGGTTTGAGACCAAGGAGAGGATTAGGCCAGGGCATATCTTGGAGTTTCTGGGGTGAGGAGTCCTGGCAGGAGAGATAAGCAGCGCCCCAGACGGGCCCTCCCCGGCTCCAGGCTCAATGGCAGAGAAGGCCCACCCTGTCCCACGGAGTCAAGGGCTGCTGTCCCCCTCCCCTCAAAGAGCTCGAGGGGCCCTCCAAAGGCTGGAATCAGGAAGCAGTGAGATTTCAGGAGGCCAAGGTGCTGGGCAGCAGCACAAGGGCCTCTGTGGGAGGCAGGCTTCTAAGAGGCCCTCCAGCAATCCACCTCCTAGGATTCACGCCCTGGTGTAATCCCCGCCCCCAACAGCAGCCTGACTTGCTTCTAACCAACAGCAGAGACAGGCCATTGCCACCAAATCAGGCTACACAAGGCCAGGACTCCCTCATGCTCACACCCTCCTGTGCCCTCTGCTCAGGATGATGACACAGCTGCCATGTGGAGAAGCCCACCTAGCCAGAAACCGAGGGCCCACTTAGGCTAGCAGCCACATGCACAAGCTTCAGAGTGGGTCCTCCTGGCCCGGCCTTGAGATGAGGGCTTGGCCTCAGCCAGCAGCTTGAGTGCAGCCTGTGGGAGTTGGAAGGAGGACCCTCCTAACCCACACCCAGGTTCCTGGCCCCCAGAAACTGAGGTAGTAAAGACCGTTTCATATGCCACTAAGCTTTGGGGTGATTTGTTACGCAGCGTTAATGACTCACGTGGGCTCCTGCTGCCTGCCTGCATCCGTGGCAGGCCTCTGCCTCGGCACTTCTGCCCAAGGGGTGGGGGTGCCTCTGGAAACTCAGTCTGCCTTTTCTCTGAAGACATAGCCAGTGCTATCAGCCGTCACACCTGGAAACCCCTCTCAAAACCGCATCTGGGGCCACCACCAGGGGATGCTGCATGCCCCCATGTTCATGTTCACAATGAGGACTGGGTTCCAGAGGCCTGGCAGGGGGTGACCGGGATCCCCTTGGGCAGAGCTGTCCCCTCTCAGCCTCCACGAAGCAGTGCGGATGCCCCCATGAACATCATGCTTCCTAAGTGCCTGCTGTTGTTATCCTTGCCTGAAGACCTCAGCCTATTAGTGCAGCCTGAGGAATTAAGGGATGAGTGGGGCCCTCAGCAACAACAGCTACTGTTGTCTTGCATTATTATTATTATGTGGTTGGCATCCCACCCCCACTCGTTTTGCCCCTAGAGCCATCCTCTGCAGTAGATGCTATTATACACGTTTCACAGACGGAACATGAAGGCCAAGTCATGCAGCTATGAAGCAGCAGAACTGGGATGAGATGACAGGTCTGCATTCCACACACCACCACAGGGAAAGTGCCAGGCCAGGCAGCAGGAGCCACGAATATCCTACACAGCATCTTTGTTGGAACCTCAGCTATAGAGTCTGAGAGTGGCTTTTCCTGAAAACGTTACGCAGTGTGTTTGTTACCAACTGGCTTGGGTTGCATCTGCACATTAAAATGCAAACAAGGCCGGGCGCGGTGCATCAAGGGCTTCAAGCTGTAATCCTCCAGCACTTTGGGAGCGAGACGGGCGGATCACGAGGTCAGGAATCGAGACCATCCTGGCTATAACACGGTGAAACGCCGTTCTACTAAAAATACAAAACTCTAGCCGTGCGAGTGGCAGGCACCGTAGTCCCAGCTTACTCAGGAGGCTGAGGCAGTGAGAATAGGCGAAACCACGTGGAAGCGGCTAGCTTGCAGTGAGCTCGAGATCCGGCCCATGCACTCCGTCCGTGCGACAGAGCGACGACTGAGCCGCCTCAAAAAAAAAAAAAAAAAAAAAAAGCAAACCAGAGCACAAAGAAAACAAACCAAGTTTTTTTGTTTTGTTTTGTTTTTTTTTTAGGCAGGGTCGCCCTGGCTGGAGTTCAGTGATATGATCCCAGCTCACGACAACCTCTGCTTCCCAGGTTCAAGTGACTCCCACGCCTCAGCCTCCTGAGTAGCTAGGACTACAGGCATGCATCACCATATCTGGCTAATTTTTGTATTTTTAGTAAAGATGAGGTTTCCCCATGTTGGCCAGGCTGGTCTTGAACTCCTGGCCTCAAGTGATCCACCTGCCTCAGCTTCCCAGAGTGTTGGGATTACAGGTGTGAGCCACCGCACCCAGCCAAGATCCTTAAATGTACAATTATATGCTGACAGGTGATCAAATAGGCATGCTTCTCCCTGCGAACCAACCAAGGTTCAAAGTAGAAGCCAACACGCCAGCGTGCCAGGCACCTTCAGTTTGCCAGGTACTGAAATGTGACTTCACCTAGCGGACCTTTCAAATTTGCCTCTGTGGAAAACAAACCATCCTGCAACACAGCCAGGCGCGGTGGCTCACGCCTGTAACTCCAGCACTTTGGGAGGCCGAGACGGGTGGATCACTTGAGGTCAGGAGTTCGAGACCAGCCTGGCCAACATGGTGAAACCCCGTCTCTACGAAAAATACAAAGTTAGCCAGGTGTGGTGGCGGGCCCCTATAATCCCAGCTATTCAGGAGGCTGAGGCAGGAGAACTGCTTGAACCCAGGAGGCGGAGGCTGCAGTGAGCTGAGATCGAGTGACTGCACTTGAGCCTGGATGACAGAGCAAGACTCTGTCTCAAAAAATAAATTAGGGACGGGCGCGGTGGCTCATGCCTGTAGTCTCAGCACTTTGGGAAGCCGAGGCAGGTGGATCATGAGGTCAGGAGTTCGAGACCAGCCTGGCCAACGTAGTGAAACCCTGTCTCTCCAAAAAACAAATACAAAAATTACCCGGGCGTGGTAGCGTGCACCTGTAATCCCAACTACTTGGGAGGTTACGGCAGGAGAATCACTTGCAACCAGAAGGCAGGGCCGGGCGCGGTGGCTCAAGCCTGTAATCCCAGCACTTTGGGAGGCCGAGATGGGCGGATCACGAGGTCAGGAGATGGAGACCATTCTGGCTAACACGGTGAAACCCCATCTCTACTAAAAAATACAAAAAACTAGCCGGGCGACGTGGCGGGCGCCTGTAGTCCCAGCTACTCGGGAGGCTGAGGCAGGAGAATGGCGTAAACCCAGGAGGTGGAGCTTGCAGTGAGCTGAGATCCGGCCACTGCACTCCAGCCTGGGCCACAGAGCGAGACTCCGTCTCAAAAAAAAAAAAAGAAAAAAAAAAAGAAACCAGAAGGCAGAAGTTGCTTGCAGTGAGCCGAGATTGCGCCACTGCACTCCAGCCTGGGCGAAAGAGTGAAATTCTGTATCAAAAATAACAATAATTAATTAAATAAAATAAAATATCCTGAAACCCAGTTAATCATAAGAGCCATCCTCACGGGTCCAGAAAGCCAAAAGTGGCTGGACCTTGGGCTCAGCAGAGGCTGCTGACTCCTGGGAGACTCCATTGACATCTTCCTCCCACAGGGACGGAGGAGTCAGCAACTTGGTGGCAGAACTGATAAAAAAGAGAACCCAAAGGACAGGTTCCTGACAGGCCAGCAGGAAGTAAGAACAGCTTCATAATACATGGAAAGTCAGTCAGGGGATGTGGGATGACAGCCCTGATAAGCTGACCCCAGCTGTGTGTGGAAAGACAAGAAAATGACTGACTGATGGGGATGAGATAGCAAGCAATCAGTGTGGGATTGTGAAGAATTAATCATGCTGGGCAAACTTAATTTAGTTCTGATCCTTGGTTCGATGTAGAAGAGTCAAGAATAAAGACAACTCAATCCAAGCCCATTGGTTATTTGTAACACTCATACAGAAAATACTAGATAATGTTGGCTGGGCACGGTGACTCACACCCACAATCCCAGCACTTTGAGAGGCTGAGGCAGGCAGATCACCAAGTCAGGAGTTCGAGACCAGCCTGGCCAATGTGGCAAAACCCCATCTCTACTAAAAATACAAAAATTAGCCGGGCGTGGTGGCGGGCACCTGTAGTCCCAGCTACTCAGGAGGCAGAGGCAGGAGAATCACTTGAACCCAGGAGGCGGAGGTTGCAGTGAGCCGAGATTGCACAATGCACTCCAGCCTAGGCGACAGAGTGAGACTCTGTCTCAAAAAAAAAAAGAAAATACTAGATTATGTTAACAGCAGTTAAGAGAGGCAAGAACTAAAGTCTGAAAATTTATTTCCTCAGTGCTTAAGAGCATTCCAAGAATTTTGGCCGGGCGTAGTGGCTCACGCCTGTAATCCCAGCACTTTGGGAGGCCAAGGTGGGTGGATCACCTGAGGTCTGGAGTTTGAGACCAGCCTGACCAACATGGTGAAACCCTGTTTTGTATTTTGTCTCTACTAAAATACAAAACTAGCCAGGCGTGGTGGCGGGTGCCTGTAATCCCAGCTACTCAGGAGGCTGAGGCAAGAGAATCGCTTGAACCCGGGAGGTGGAGGTGTAGTGAGCCGAGATCACACTCCAGCCTGGGCAAGAGCAAAACTCCATCTCAAAAAACAAAATAACAAAAAGAGCATTTCAAAATTGCAAATGTGAAGCAAAACCTAGTAGTCCGGGGTATTCTTCTACAACGGGAATCACACCCTTGCCCAAGACTCCTGGCTGCCCACTATACTTAAGCACAGCTGCTGCCTTTCTCACAGCACCCTCCCCTGACCCTATGCCTCTCCCCTGCTCAAGCAGTCAGATCACTACACTCCACCCTCTGGCCACAACTCATTTACAATCCTCCAAAACCAAGACACGCTCATCGCCTGCCAAGGCCTCCAAGTTTCACCCCGCCACAGCATCAACCCAAAGCCCAGAATCTCATCTGAATCTGTTCCCTTGTGGAGGAGGCTCCTGACAGCTCCTGTGTTGAGCCCTTTTCCATGTAAAGACTGTCCCTGGCCCCCACCACACACACACACACGCACACCCCCAATAAACAGTGGGGACAGACCTAGGACACCTGCTGCAGATGCTCCCAGGAGTCCCTGGCGCACAGCAAGTCTGAAATCCCGCTAGGCACACATCACCTGGCAGTCCCCTGACTAGGCCAGCCTCAGTCCTCCAGGCTCCTGGCTCCACCCACTTCCTTTTCACGAAAGGCAGCCTGTGTTTGCAGCTGGAGAGTTTTATCTTCCTACTTCCCGCTGGTACAACTAGAGAGTCCATGGCCTCTTGTATTGCCTGGTCCTTTCAGTCCAGCCTGGCAGCAGCTTCCGCCCATGTAATTCTGTGATACCAGGGTTCATTTCATTAGAAGCCACAACCGCAGGGCTTTTCAGAATAGCACCATCTTGGGCTCCTGCAGAGGAGCAAGAAGCCTTATTGCGGGAAAGAAAGGTTCTAATAGTTGGTCACAGTGGCTCACACCTGTCATCCTAGCACCTTGGGAGGCCGAGGAGGGTGGATCACCTGAGGTCAGCAGTTCGAGACCAGCTTGGCCAACATGGCAAAACCCCGTCTCTACTAAAACTACAATTAGCCAGGTGTGGTGGCTCACACCTGTAATCCCAGTTACTCAGGAGGCTGAGGCAGGACTGCTTGAGCCGAGGTGGAGGTTGCAGTGCACTGATACTGCGCCACTGCACTCATGTGGGAGACAAAGCAAGACTCCGTCTCAAAAAGAGAGAAAGGTTCAACTTTCTAAGGTTGTAACAGAGGATTTCATGCCACACCCTCAGCTTGAGCTTAGATCACCTTTCCGGCTGTCTTCTGGATGTCATATTTGCTTGGAAGCCACTGAATTTTAGCCGTTAAGAGCACCGAGTGCTGCTCGTCGCTAAGGGCCTGCTCGCAGCTTAGGGGAAGCAGCTCTTTAGCGACAAATCTGGGAGTTTCTCTCATCGCAGTCATGATGGAGGCCACAGTGCCCCTGAACTGTCACCACGTAACGAGGACCTTCACCTTTGCCTCCTCAAGGCTGAAGCCTGCAGTCATGCCCGGTCCTCCCACATTTTAGGACTCTCAAAGTCAATGCCGAGTGCTCCCACTTCAGGGCCTCTACTTGCTGCCCTCCCCAAATGCCACCTTATCAGGCACCTCCTACCACCCTGAAAAAGCTGGGTCTCTTCACCAGGGCACATGCTACAACCCCAGTGTCTACCACCCCCCACCTGACACTGCTTGAGGTCTCCATAAACAAGCTAAGCAAACAAGGGCTTCTGCCCTCTTCAAGCTCCTAGAACATGACCTGAGCCCACCCTTGGCTTGAGACCAGCCCAGTATCACTTGGAGGGATTTCCGGGACATGTGGCTGTGGTGTGGGCCAGTGGTCATGTCTGCAGGCAGCAGCCAGGGTCCAAGGGTGAAGACAGTGGGGGTGGGGCGCCCTCAGACTGATGCTTGTCCTGCCGCAGGGTCTGTCCCAGGAGACAGGGAAGGCTGCCCTTCCAGTGCTGATAAGCATCAGACCAAGTATGACATGTGACACCTATGAAAGGTGGCCCCGGCCATGCGCGGTGGCTCAAACCTATAATCCCAGCACTTTGGGAGGCTGAGGCAGGCAGATCACCTGAGGTCGGGAGTTCCAGACCAGCCTGACCAACCTAGAGAAATCCTATCTCTACTAAAAATACAAAATCAGCTGGGCGTGGTGGCACATGCCTGTAATCCTGGCTACTTGGGAGGCTGAGGCAGGAGAATCGCTTGAACCCAGGAGGCCGAGATTGCAGTGGGCCAAGATTCCACCATTGCACTCCAGCCTGGGCAACAAGAGCAAAACTCTGTCAAAAACTAACATTAAAAAAATAAAGGCCCTTTACCCAGTGCCACTCACTTCAGACACAACAAAGGCAGACAACTCTGACCCTCACTCTCACGGCAGCTGGCCCACCTGGCAACACCCTCAGTCACTTAAAGAAGGTTCTTTTCTTTTTATTTTTGCAATATCCCATACAAAAGCAATAGAAACATAACAGTCTTAAGAAGTTTACAATTGAATATTTGAACAGAAAATCTGTACACATTATCATTTACAGCAATTTTACATGGTAAATTAACTGATTGTTTTAAAATGTTCTTTCTAAATCGCTCTGCTCTGCTGCCCTAACTCTTGGAGTATTCTAAAGAATCTAACTAGTGCTATTTACAAGTACCAAATTAAGACCATATAACTTACATAAAACCCATTAGTTTAATAGCTCAATTTAACAATGTCTGACTTCAGAGTGCTGTTATGACATACTGATAAAAGGCCAAAAATTAAGTCTCCATAAAGATATTAAAGGTGTCTGAGAATACTTTGATGCCTATAAAAGGAGCTGACTCTAATTGGTCCCATGGATTACATGGTGAAATCCAAAACTGTCCATCTGACAAGCAGCAAGTGGAAGTGCCTGTGGAAAACCAGTTAAGTAGACCTGGAGGACAACAGGGATTACGCAATTAAGCTTGCTGGAAGATTGCTTCAAGTATACTTTCTTGGATTTAGCGCCATTTACAATTTAAAACATGCAAAATACACTCACTATACATAAAATTAACGTTTCTTAAGAAAGTAAGGCAAAAATAATTCATCATGAGATAATGGACTACTAACAGAGAAACCACCAGGTGTAAGTGCACACACATGCTTGGTGCCTGGCCAGCCTTCCACCTAGTGGGGGAGGAGCTGTTTCTCTTCCTGGCCGCCAGGTGGCAGTTAGCTCATGGCCGAGAAGTCTCTCAAGGGTTCAGTTAAACAAGCTTCCAAATCAAACTCGTCCTCCACTTGACTGTCCATATGTCTAACCTTGGTGGGTGTGCCAGAGTACACATCCTGGAAAACAGAAGCATGGGTCAGTTGACATTCATCTCACCCTGAAAACAAGGACCACTTCCTACACCCCCACAGCTTATGTGGTAAATCATGTGACGTAATGCACAGCAAGGTGTACACTTCACGTGCAACTGAGATTTTAAAAATGACACTGCAAAGAGAAACCACATGTACTATTTACAAGACACTGAAGTTTAGATGTACACACATTTTATTTTTATTTTGTAGAGATGGAGTATATGTTGGCCAGGCTGGTCTCAAACTCCTGGGCTCTAGCAATCCTCCTGCCTTGGTTGGCCTCCCATTGTGCCAGGATTATAGGAAGGAGTCACTAGTCACTGCACCTGGCCATGTACATAGTTTATAAGCACAGAGAGAATTCTAAAAGCCTAGACAAAACCACAAATAGTGGCTGTCTCAGGACAGGAGACAGCATTTAAATTGATACATTTTAAAACGGTTTTCTCTTGAGACAGAGTCTCACTCTGTCACTCAGGCTGGAGGGCAGTGGTGCAATCTCGGCTCATTGCCACCTCTGCCTCCCAGATTCAAGTGATTCTCCTGCCTCAGCCTCCTGAATAGCTGGGATTACAGGCCTGCATGACCACACCCGGATAGTTTTTGTATTTTTAGTAGAGACGGGGTTTCACCATTGTTGGCCAGGCTGGTCTTGAACTTCTGACTTCAGGTGATCTGCTGGCCTCAGCCTCCCAAAGTGCTGGGATCACAGGCATGAGCCACCGTTCCCAGCAGACGGTTTTTTTTTCTTTTGAGACAGTCTTGCTCTGTTGCCCAGGCTGGAGTGCAGTGGTGCGATCTCGGCTCACTGAAACATCCACCTCCTGGGTTCAAGCTATTCTCCCGCCTCAGCCTCCTGAGTAGCAGAGACTACAGGCACCCACCATCATACCTGGCTAACATCTGTATTTTGTAGAAACAGGGTTTCACCATGTTGGCCAGGTCTTGAATTCCTGACCTTGGGTGATCTGCCCGCCTTGGCCAACCAAAGTGCTGGGATTACAGCCGTGAGCCACCATGCCCAGCCCAAACTTCAGTTTGTAAGGCAGCATGTGTTAACAATTCACCTGCAACCCCCAAGCTGAAAGACTCATCCAAAGAAAGTACTTACAAAGTCATCCTGAGAGCTGGTCTGGGGCTCGGAGCTGCTTTCTGCAGATTCAAGGTCTACAGGGTGTCTGTTAAACGAAATCCAATAGGTGCATCAGGCACTAACTTAACAAACCCAGGAGATGGGGCGCAGCTGAATTCTTCAAGTCTGTTCGCTACAGACAAACCCCACCCATATGGTACAGCCACAAATGTTGTGTGAGCCTAGGAGACGCGACACTGACAGTGTCCCCTAGGCTCCCTGAGGGGCCAGCTTTCAGTGACTATCTGACAGACTTAACCCTGGCCCGATCAATCCAGCAGAGAAAGCTGCTGGCAATGAGAAACAGCAAGAAGATCTGCTGGCCTCACCACACAAGCATCCTTGGAAACAGAAGCACTCATAAGCCCAATTTTTGAGGGGGAGAAACAAGCACTGTGAACATACTATATGCATCATCACTAATTTTTCCAAGTTTCTACTCAGAGAATGGGACAACAGTGTCACACTGGGGAAAAAAACCCGAATGACATCTGTCAGGATAAACTGGTAAAGTCACTTACAAATCATTTCAAAGATGCCAGTCTCTAATATAAATTTCCCAGCACAGAGGAGAAACACAATTGTTTGTTTAAAAAATGTGGGCCGGGCGCGGTGGCTCAAGCCTGTAATCCCAGCACTTAGGGAGGCCGAGACGGGCGGATCACGAGGTCAGGAGATCGAGACCATCCTGGCTAACACGGTGAAACCCCGTCTCTACTAAAAAATACAAAAAACTAGCCGGGCGAGGTGGTGGGCGCCTGTAGTCCCAGCTACTCGGGAGGCTGAGGCAGGAGAATGGCGTAAAACCCAGGAGGCGGAGCTTGCAGTGAGCTGAGATCCAGCCACTGCACTCCAGCCTGGGTCACAGAGCGAGACTCCGTCTCAAAAGGAAAAAAAAAAAAAAAAAAATGTGTCTGAGGAAGGGAGAGGCTCAGGACCAGAGGGGAGCTCAGAAGAAACCCCACGTAGAAAGAGGGAGATACAAGATCATTCTCTCTACGTTCCTGGTCAGCAGGTATTCCCATGATGCAGCAAAAGTTCAGGCCTGAGATATTTCAACTAGGCACAAGTTTAAAAGCCAACAGGGCTGGGAGCGGTGGCTCACGCCTGTAATCCCAGCACTTTGGGAGGCTGAGGCGGGCAGATCACAAGGTCAGGAGTTTGAGACCAGCCTGACCAACATGGTGAAACCCTGTCTCTACTAAAAATACAAAACATAGCCCGGCGTGGTGGCGAGTGCCTATAATCCCAGCTACTCAGGAGGCTGAGACAGGAGAACCACTTGAACCCAGGAGGTGGAGGTTGCAGTGAGCCGAGATCACACCACTGCACTCCAGCCTGGGTGACAGAGCATCTCAAAAAAAAAAAAAAAAAAAAAAAAAACCAACAGGGAAAAAAAGCCTTCCTTAATTAAGAACTTTTATTTTCATGGTTGAACAGAAATGACACAAATACTTTTCAGGGTATTTATATTTAAAAAACAAATTCCAGAGATTGCTGTACTTTAGGGGAAAATAACTCCAACAATAAAAACAGCAAAACAATAAACAAAGCCTGTATTCCCAGAATGACTGTGCTTGAAAAACTAAATTCAATCCAGGAAGCAAACTCTTCCTTCCAGCTGCCTCCCACCCAGTACAGAAGAACTTGGCACCAAGCTGCAGCAGCAGTTGCTGTGCTCCCCAACAGCTGCTCTGCTCCCCAACAGCTGCTGGGGAACTTGGCACCAGAACATCATGTCTCAGTGATGCACAGCTGCTGCAGTCACTGGACCAATCAGAGAATCACAGAACAAGAATGCAATAAAGACATACATTTCTTGCAAATCACATCCTTCTTCAGCTGGAGGATCCCAAAAATGCAGAGCCACCTTCCAAAGTTTGATTTGCTGGTCCCACGAACGTCGACTATACTTCTTAAATTTATTAGGGGTCTTGGGATGAATGCCAGGTTGTCGAAGGTGTCTACAGAAGAAAGATTATTCTAGCACATGCCTACATGCCACTCACATTTCCACATTAGCTCGAAGATTAACCAAACTATGAGATTAGTATTATTTTAAAAATTATAGATTACCACGCGTGGTGGCTTACGCCTGTAATCCTAACATTTTGAGAGGTTGTGCCAAGATAACTTAAGCTCAGGAATTCAAAAAAGGCCTGGGCAACACAGTGAGACCTCATCTCTATTTAAAAAAAGAAAGAAAAATAAAAAAGGCCAGGCGCCAGTGGCTCACACCTGTAATCCCAGCACTTTGGGAAGCTGAGGCGGGCGGATCACGAGGTCAAGAGATCGAGACCATCCAGGCCAACATTGTGAAACCCCGTCTCTACTAAAAATACAAAAATTAGCTGGCCCTGGTGGTGCGCGCCTGTGGTCCCAGCTACTTGGGAGGCTGAGGCAGGAGAATTGCTTAGAACCTGGGAGATGGAGGTAGCAGTGAGCCGAGATTGTGCTACTGCACTCCAGCCTGGGTGACAGCGCGAGACCCCGTCTTGAAAAAAAAAAGAAAAAACAAAAACAAAAAACAAACAGCTAGGGGCTGGGCGCAGTGGCTCACACCTGTAATCCCAGCACTTTGGGAGGCCAAGGCGGGTGGATCACCTGAGGTCAGCAGTTCGAGACCAGCTTGGCCAACATGGCAAAATCCCGTCTCTACTAATACAAAAATCAGCCGCTCGTGGTGGCCTGTGCCTATAATCCTAGCTACTGGGGGGCTGAGGTAGGAGGATCGCCTGAATCAGTGAGGTGGAGTCTGCAGTGAGCCGAGTTCGTGTTGCTCCAGCCTGGGCAACAGAGTGAGACTTCGTCTCAAAAATAAAAAACCCTGCTGGACACAGCAAATCACTTAAACTCAGGAGTCTGAGATCAGGCTGGCCAACATGATGAAACCCCATCTCTACTAAAAATAACAAAAATTAGCCAGGCATAGTGGCTCATGCCTGGAGTCCTAGCTACTGCAGAGGCTGAGGCAGAAGAATCGCTTGAACCTGGGAGGCAATGGTTGCAGTGAGCCTAGATCATGCCACTGCGACTCCAGCCTGGTCAACAGAGCAAGACTCCACCTTAAAAAAAAAAAAAAAAAAAGTCGGGCACAGTGGTCCACGCTGTCATCCCAGCACTTTGGGAGGCTGAGGCAGACAGATCACCTGAGATCAGAAGTTCAAGACCAGCCTGGCCAACATGGTGAAATCCCGTCTCTACTAAAAATACAAAAAATTAGCCAGGCATGGTGGTGGACACCTGTAATCCCAGCTACTCAGGAGGCTGAGGCAGGAGAATCTCTTGAACCCAGGAGGCGGAGGTTGCAGTGAGCTGAGATCACGCCACTGCACTCCAGCCTGGCGAGAGCGAGACTCCGTCTCAAAATTAAATAAATAAAAAATCAACTGAGATTCTACAAAACAAATATGTAAAAAACAAAACAAAACAAAAAAAAACACCACTATCTGGGCCGGGGACGGTGGCTCACGCCTGTAATCCCAGCACTTTGGGAGGCCGAAGCAGGTGGATCACCTGAGGTCGGGAGTTTGAGACCAGCTTGACCAACATGGAGAAACCCCATCTGTACTAAAAATACAAAAAAATTAGCCAGGCATAGTGGCGCATGCCTGTAATCCTAGCTACTCTGGAGGCTAAGGCAGGAGAATCACTTGAATCCGGGAGGCAGAGGTTGCGGTGAGCCAAGATTGCACCATTGCACTCCAGCCTGGACAACTACAACAAAATTTCGTCTCAAAAAAAGCACTATCCACCTGGCACAGTGGCTCACGCTTGTAAGCTTGTAATCCCAGTACTTTGGGAGGACTACTTGAGGCCAGGAGTTCAAGACCAGCCTGGGTGACACAGGGAGACTCCCATCTCTACAAAAATTTAAAAATTTAGCCAGGTATGGTGGCATGCACTGCTAGTCCCAGCTACTCAGGAGGTTGAGGTGGGAGGACTGCTTGAGGCCAGTAGTTCAAGACTATGGTGAGCCATGATGGCCAGGTGCAGTGGCTCACGTCTGTAATACCAGCACTGTGGGAGGCGGAGACAGACAGATCATGAGGTCAGCAGTGCAAGACCAGCCTGGCCAATATGGTGAAACCCCATCTCTACTGAAAATATAAAAATTAGACGGGTGTGGTGGCGTGCGCCTGTGGTCCAAGCTACTCAGGAGGCTGAGGCAAGAGAATCACTTGAACCCGGGAGGCGGAGGTTGCAGTGAGCTGAAACTGTGCCACTGTACTCCAGCCTGGGCGACAGAGCAAGACTCCATCTCAAAAAAATAAAATAAATACACAGTGAGACATGATCACGCCACTGCACTTCAGCCTGGGTAACAGAGCAAGACTCAGGAGGAAACAAAAAAGCACCATCACATTTAATCTTACTATTCCTTTGCCATCTATGTCCCAAAAATAGTAAAAAAAAAAAAAAAAAAAAAAAAAAAAAAAATTTTGAGAGGAGTCTTGCTGTACCCAGGCTGGAAGTGCAGTGGCACAATCTTGCCACTGAAACCTGCTCCTCCCAGGTCAAGCGATTCCCGCCTCAGCCCTCCCGAGTAGCTGGGACTACAGGCGCCCCCCACCCCACCTCCCAGCGAATTGTTGTAGTTTTTAGTACGAGACCAAGGTTTCACGTGTTAGCCACACAGTCTCGATCTCCTACCTCTGTGATCCGCCCGCTCGCCTCCCAAAGTGCTGGATGACAGGCTTGACCACCCGCCCGGCCCAACTCTGGCGATTTTAAAATTTTGTAGAAGAGGTCCTCCTCTGTATGCCCAGGCTAGTCTTCCTGCCTCAAGTTGCGTCCTCTTGGCCTCCCAAAGTGCTGGAATTACAAGATGAACCATTGCACCTGGCCCAGAAAACTAAATTCAACCCCCAATCCTGCCCAAAAGTACAGTAAACACTAAAGCTTTCTTATATTCCTTTCGTGTCTGTGTTTATGGAGCAAGATAGCAAGAACATGCGGCTTAAAGGAAATAGGGCAGGCCGGCGCGGCTCAGCCTGTAATACCACACTTTGTGAGGCCGAGACGGCGGATCACGAGGTCAGGAGATCGAGACCACCGGCTAACACGGTGAAACCCCGTCTCTACTAAAAACACAAAAAACTACCGGGCATGGTGGTGGCGCCTGTAGTCCAGCGACTCGGAGGCTGAGGCTGGAGAATGGCGAAACCGGGAGGCGGAGCCAGTGAGCTGAGATCCGCCACTGCACTCCAGCCGGGCAACAGAGCAGCTCCGGCTCAAAAAAAAAAAAGAAAAAAAGAGAAAAGGAAATAGGGCAATGCCAATTTTTTTTCTCCAATTAGAATTTTACACTATTTTTTTTTTTTGAGACGGAGTCTCGCTCTGTCGCCCAGGCTGGAGTGTGGTGGCCAGATCTCGGCTCACTGCCAGCTCCGCCTCCCAGGTTTACGCCATTCTCCCGCCTCAGCCTCCCGAGTAGCTGGGACTACAGGCGCCAGCCACCTCGCCCGGCTAGTTTTTTTTGTATTTTTTAGTAGAGACGGGGTTTCACCGTATTAGGCAGGATGGTCTCGATCTCCTGACCTCGTGATCCGCCCGCCTCGGCCTCCCAAAGTGCTGGGATTACAGGCTTGAGCCACCGCACCCGGCAGAATTTTACAGTATTTAACTTGAGCTTCATTTTTATCCCATCATGTATTTTAATAAGTTTACATCTATATAACTGCTGACTCCTAGGAAATAAAATGTTATCTAACATTCAAAATTCTGAAAATGATTTTTAAAATCTTCATGTCTTTAGCTTTTTAGTTGCCAATCCATTCTTTATTAACGTCCTAAGTCCCAGTAAGTCTATTAAATAGTTCTTAGTAGGTGTGAACTATCCCCAGCATCACTTGGTACTGCCATCTAAGCAACTCTTTAGAAATGCAATGCTACATGGCTTGTTCAAGACATGCCACTGAGAGAAGACTACCTTGGGACTTCTTTAATGTAACGATCATAGGCAATTGTGTTCTTCCCATAGTTGATCTGTTTCTGTCTCCTCATTAGGACACTTTCATCTGTCTCAAAGTCAGCCGGCACAGTAGACACAGACTCCTTTGAATCAGAACTGAAAAAACAACAGATTAACAGAATAAGCCCTGCAATTAAGATTACCATGTAAGGTAAGCTAAGAAAATGTCAAAACACAATAATGGAGGATTCACTCGAGATTCCCAACCATATTAATCCTCAACAGTCCAGAGACTGCATGCATGGGAATTTAGTACACAACAGATACAGTATTTCAAATCAGTGAAGAAAGTATTAATAAAATGCTACTGTGACAATCAGCATTTCTGACAGTCACAATTTTTTTTTTTTTAAACAAATTACAGGTCTATCAAATTAGAAAAGAATCGTTTACACAGCCTTTACCTTCCTGATGATGATTTTCTCTCTCTTCCAAAGTCATTGATAAGAAGTTTCCTTTTATATCTGAGGGCAAAATAAATATTGCTGTTTTTAAAAAAGGTATAAAAATAAAGCAGCCAGGTCTGAGGAAGCTCCACCCTGATACCCTCAGGTACACCATCCTATGCAATCCAGAAGCTCCCTGGGCCAAAAGAAATCCTCGTCAGGTTCAGTTTAAGTAGTGAGATCCACACAACAAAATGTACATCCCCAAAACTTAACAGCCTTAAAAAAAGAAAAGAAAACATAAATTGAAATGTATTTTATTTTAAAAACACCACACTTACTAATGGGACCCGCGTGCCTACTGGGCACTGCATACCTTCTCCAATCTTGGAAACCAAACGCGCCCCCTTTTGTCTTGTTCCTCATGAACTTCCCGAGGCATCTGCTTTCTATTGCAGTCATTACCAGAACACAGCTTTGCAAAAAAAAAGAAGTATGACATCTCCAAAAGGAGTCTAGCGCAATCTAACGCTGAAACCATGAACTACCTTGAGCTCCAAGTTCCTGTGGGTATCTTTTTTTTGAGATGGAGTCTCACTCTGTCACCCAGGCTACAGTACAGCAGCACGATCATGGCAGCTCACCACAGCCTCATACTGCTGGGCTGAAGCAATCATTCCACCTCAGCCTCCCAAGCAGCTAGGACTCCAGGCAAGTGCCGCCATACCCATCTCCAAAAAAATTTTTTTTTTGGAGAGATGGAGGTCTATGTTGCCCAGGCTGCTCTTGCACTCCTGAGCTCAAGCGATCCTCCCGGTTTCAAAAGTACTGAGACCAGGAGTGAGCCACCACGCCTGGCCTGTCATGCAGGCATCTAAATTATGTCATGTATCACTGTGCCTCCTCTTAAAATCCAAAATCCACCCAAGTTTGCTGAGGTGTTCAGTGCAGCTTGGACACCAGAAGGTAATGAAGTAATCTCCTGTGCTATCTCCTATCTAGAGTAGCACTAGCTATATAACACCATCTTTGTATGATTCAGAGATTAGTCCTGCAAATCATGTGCTACAGGGCCTCATTCTCTCCAGTGCCACAGATGAGAAAGACTGGTTTCAGGTATGATGAAAATCCATTTTCTTTTCTTTTCTTTTTTTTTGAGACGGAGTTCCCTTTTGTTGCCCAGGCTGGAATGCAATGGTGAGATCTTGGCTCACTGCAACCTCCGCCTCCCGGGTCCAAGTGATTCTCCTGCCTCAGCCTCCCAAGTAGCTGGGATTACAGGCATGAGTCACCACACCCAGCTAATTTTGTATTTTTAATAGAGATGGGGTTTTTCCATGTTAGTCAGGCTGGTCTCGAACTCCTGATCTCAGGTGATCCACCAGCCTCGGCCTCCAAAAGTACTGGGATTACAGGCGTGAGCCACCGTGCCATGCCACAAATCCATTTTCATACTCTTATACTGCTAGTTTGTAGTCTGTTAGTCTCCTTAAAGCATAGTAAGCTGACATTTCATACCCCTCTTACTGTTGGGAAGTAAGCTGGCCTGCCGGTAATGGTTCACTAAAGGGCCAGGAGGTTTTAAATCACACAGGTCGCACTAAAAGCCGCAGCTTTGGCTGGGCACGGTGGATCACGCCTATAATCCCAACACTTTGGGAGGCCAAGGTGGGCAAATCACCTGAGATCAGGAGTTTGAGACCAGCCTGGCCAACATGGTGAATCCCAGCCTCTACTAAAAATACAAAAATTAGCCGGATGTGGTGGCACATGGCTATAATCCCAGCTACTCAGGAGGCTGCGGCAGTAAATAGCTTGAACCTGGGAGGCAGAGGTTGCAGTGAGCCGAGATTGCACCATTGCACTCCAGCCTGGGCAACAGAGCAAGACTCCATCTCAAAAAATAATAATAATAAATAAAAGCCATAGCTTTCCATCACAAAGGGTATAATCAACAGAGTAGTCCAAACAGTGCTGTTTTCTAAAACAAGACAATTTTTAGGCACAGACTCATGAGATATCTGAAGAATAAATAGGGATCCACTCACAGGACAATCTAGACAGGTAGACTATGCCTGAATATGAGCTGCAGATAATCCCTGGCAAGGGATGACTTGAGGGAGCAACTAGGCTACAGGTATGCAAGAACTGTTCTAAGACTTGTGAATGCAACACAAACTATACAGGTTAAATCAACATTCTTTTTTTTTTTTTTTGAGACAGAGTCTCGCTGTGTTGCCCAGGCTGGAGCACAGTGGCACGATATCGGCTCACTGCAAGCTCCGCCGCCCGGGTTCACGTCATTCTCCTGCCTCACCCTCCCGAATAGCTGGGACTACAGGTGCCCGCCACAATGCCCAGCTAATTTTTTGTATTTTTAGTAGAGACGGGGTTTCACCGTATTAGCCAGGATGGTCTTCATCTCCTGACCTCGTGATCTGCCCGCCTCGGCCTCCCAAAGTGCTGGGATTACAGGCGTGAGCCACTGCGCCCGGCTAACATTCTAATTTTATAGTTGAGAAAGTGAAGACCTATATAAATACAGTAATTCACTAAAAACATTGGTACTCACATCTGTGAACTCCTACTTCATTTCTTTTACCAAGGCATACTATCCACCCAAACATTTTGATACCAGAAGAAATTACAAATAACTCCCCCAAATGTTCAATAACCAATTCCCACATATTCCTACCCCTTTTCAAAGGAGGCAGCTATAAATGCCATCACTGGCTGCCAAATGAGAACAAGTAGCCTAGGTATGATTCCGTGGCTGACACGCAAGACACATTTTTCTCGAGACCCTGTTTATCAGCCACCTGTTGGCTAAAATTCTCTTGTAAAATATTTCAACTAATTATAAGCCACATTTTAACTGGGTTTGAATAAACCCAGTCCATGCAACTGGGTTTGAGTTAGGCAACTCATCAAAAGAGAAAGGACCAACACACTGATAATCAAGGGAGATTAAACAGTGGTTAAGGATGCATTAGGTAATGAGTCAACGAAGAGGAAGTAGCTTAGTTTGCAGTAACCTGGATGCACACACAATCTTGTGTACAACTGCAAGAGGTTCACAGAATCCAAGTTTGAGACCTTTCCTTGTATGTTGGCATTTCTGAGCTGTGTTTGTTGCCTGAGCCGGTGTCAATGTATTCCTTCATCTGGAGAGAACACTCCTTCTGTGAGCACCGCACACAGAAGGTCGATGGTAACAAATGACTGTAGTAAGTTCCTGATAGTTAGGCCGGGCACAGTGGCTCATGCCTGTAATCCCAGCACTTTGGGAGGCTGACGTGGGTGGATCAGGAATTCAAGACCAGCCTGACCAAGATGGTGAAACCCCATCTCTACAAAAAATACAAAAATGAGCCAGGCATGGTGGTGTGTGCCTGTAATCCCAGCTACTCAGGAGGCTGAGGCAGGAGAATCTCTTGAACCCGGGAGGCAGAGCTTGCAGTGAGCCAAGATCTTGCCACTGTACTTCAGCCTGCGCGACAGAGCAAGACTCTATCTCCAAAAAAAAAAAGGAAAGTTTCTGATAGTCCTCCAGCTTGCAATCCAGCAGTACTACCACTGTGCACCTACTTCCACTCTCAGAAGGATTACCACCAAGAACACAGTGGTCTCCAAGCTTGAAAGAGTGGACTCACCTGGAGGGCTTTTCACAGGATGGCCAGGCCCCACCCCATTCGCAGGCCCAGGGAAGGGTCTGAGAATCTTTTTTTTTTTTTTTTTTTTTTTTTTTTTTTGGGACGGAGTCTCGCTCTGTCGCCCAGGCTGGAAGTGCAGTGGCCAGATCTCAGCTCACTGCAAGCTCTGCCTCCCGGGTTTACACCATTCTCCTGCCTCAGCCTCCCGAGTAGCTGGGACTACAGGCGCCCGCCACCTCGCCCGGCTAGTTTTTTGTGTTTTTTTAGTAGAGACGGGGTTTCACAGTGTTAGCCAGGATGGTCTCGATCTCCTGACCTCGTGATCCGCCCGTCTCGGCCTCCCAAAGTGCTGGGATTACAGGCTTGAGCCACCGCGCCCGGCCTGAGAATCTGTATTTCTAACAAGTTCCCAGTAAATGTTGATGCCTTTGGTCTGGAGCCCAGACCTTTGAGAACCACCGTTCTAAGACATATATCAAATTTAATGTGTTACTGAAAACGCCACAGATTAACACTTCAAAGTAGTCCAAGATGTGTACCTTGCCATTTCTTTGTTAACTCTGGTCCTCATTTCATCTTCTTCAACTGCACTTGCCCAGTCAGAGCATCTGGAACGGGGTTTAGGGCCTTCAGGAGTGGTAAAGCTGCAATAAAACGAAAATGCTACTGAACCATGATACGTACTTTGTTTCCTTTCAAACTGTATGTCAAGAAATATTCAAAGGCTGGTGGGGCACAGTGGCTCACACCTGTAATACCAGCACTTGGGAAACCGAGATAGGAGGATCACCTGAACCCAGGAGTTCAAGACCAGCATGGGCAAGATAGTGAGACCTCATCTCTACCCCCCCACCCAAAAAAATAAAAGCATTATATCAGTGAACTATCTGTACCAAGCCATATTAAACTGGAGTTTAGCAGGACAAAAGCAAACTAGATGTAGAACAGAACCTATCAGTTGAATCTATCCAGGGCTGTCTTACTAGAGCAGAAGTCACGAAGCTCCTTGGCAGCGTGCCCACTGTGTTTGGGAGGTCTAATAAGACCAACTAGAATTTAAGACTTCAAACTAAATTATGATTCCTTCTGGGTGTCCACACTTCAGTAGTCCAGAGCTATCCTATGGCGAAAATCAAGTTATTTGGTTCATCTCTGGTATGTGTTTATAAAGTCACCATATCAGACATTAAGACAGAGATTTGCTTCAAATCTTTGCAGTGTGTGTGGCAGTCAGAAAAACCCGTATCTAATTTTCAGCTTCAGTTCTGGCATTTCTACGGGTTAGCCTTATCTCACTGATCCAACACCCAGCCTGATGCTGGAGCTCATGAAGCTGACTCTGAGAAGTTCAGAGAGTGTAGAGTTTCCCATTTAGTATTTAATTTGTCCCTATGCCATTAGTCCCCAGCTTGCAGTCATTGCCAATGTCAATGTTGACAGGATTGTGACAATACTGCCTTTCATAAAACCGAGGACCAAAGAATTCCATTATTCTAACAAAGCCCAAGTTTCATAGATTGTGGGTACATCTAGACAGATATGTGCATGCTTGATGGTACAGAGCAACTACTCACTTCCACCAACCTCATGCTCCCCGTGGCTGGCCATACAGAGGGATTTGTTGTCAAACTGAGAAGGATCTGCAGGGTAAGTCTCTAACTGAGACTCTCTCAGGTGGGTGTTTCCGCTGTGGAGTCCCAAGCCTGTATCTGTGTCATAAAAGTGCAGGTCTGGCATTCCTCCAGGTTATCTGGCCAGTGTAGACTCCTTCATCTGAATATGAACCTCCAGGAGAATTTTTCAGACACATCTATACTAAACAGTAGGATCCTGCACTTGCCAAATGTCTGCCTCTTTCTGTTCTGCATTGACCCATTCTGCTCATGTTGCCCAAACTGCAGTGCAATGGCACGATCTCGGCTCACTGCAACCTCCGCCTCCCAAGTTCAAGCGATTCTTCTGCCTCAGCCTCCCGAGTAGCTGAAATTACAAGCATGAGCCACCATGCCCAGCTAATTTTTTATTTTTAGTAGAGGCTGGGTTTCTCCATGTTGGCCAGGCTGGTCTCGAACTCCCAACCTCAGGTGATCCACCCGCCTCGGCCTCCCAAAGTGCTGGGATTACAGCCGTGAGCCACCACACCTGGACTGCAATGACCCATCCTAATTCCTGTTAAGTGTGAGAAGAATTGTCTTCAGTTCTCTCTCCATTCTCATTCATGATGAGATCATTGATCCATTAACCAGCTGAGAAATGACTGATGCTGAAGAAATGGTATTCTATTGGTAAGGCTTATTACCAAACTTCTGATAATGAAGCAGGCTACCAAAAACGTATCCAGCCCACCCCAGGAGTGTTTGGATTTGATCATGGATGTAGCACACACCAAAATCACCAAGACTTTAGACTACTTGTTTTATTTTGCCAGAGTATCATGGGAGAGTCTTTAGTTCTGAATTATCTGTAAGTCTGAGTACTTCATAGAATGAGAAAGCAGGTACAGCTGACACCTTCTCACCATGTTGTAAATATTTACTGAGACTGGGTACAGTACTGAGGGATGATCATCTTCTGATTTATCCAATGCTGACTGTCTAGAGCAAACTGTCCACTCTGTGAATGCTCCTGTAATGTGTATGAACACATTTCTGGGTACCTTAGAAGTTGTCTTTTTCATGTGTGCTAATATGCAGTATTTACACATTGTGAGAAGTTGATTTTAATAAAAAGGTTGAAATTTCATCTCCAAAATAAATAAATAGCCGAGAACAGTGGGGCGTGCCTGTAGTCCCAGCTACGTAGGGGGCTCAGGCAGGAGGATCACTCTAGCCCAGGAGGTCAAGGCTGGATAAGCCTTGATCCTGGCACTGCACTCCAGTCTGGGCAACAGGGCAAGACTCTATCTCAAAAAAATATATATGGTGGCAGAGGGCGGTGGCTCATACTTGTAATCCCAGCACTTTGGGGAGGCTGAGGCATGTGGATGACCCGAGATAAGGAGTTCGAGACCAGCCTGGCTAACACGGCGAAACCCCACCATGTTAAAATAAAATACAAAAATAAAATAAAAATACAAAAATTAGCCAGGTGCAGTGGTGCACACCAGTAGTCCCACCTACTAGGGAGGCTGAGGCAGGAGAACTGCTTGAACCCCAGAGGCGGAGGCTGCAGTGAGCCGAAATTGCACCACTGCACTCCAGCCTCAGCAACAGAGATTCCGTCTCAAAAAATAAATAAAAATACAGAATAGCTAACATAGCCATTTACCTTTCAGGTGCATGTGATTAATAATTCAGAATGTTACATACACTATGATTACAATGTGAACGGAGGACTGTAAGTATAAGTCAGAGTTCCTGCTGTATCAGGACTCCATCTACTGGCAAAGTACTCCCTACGCTTGAGTTAAACCAAATCCAGGAGCTCAGTTCCATCTCAAGCTCAAGGTAGTCTTCAGTCAATATCGGGAAATTTATGGCCAGGCAATGGCTCACTCCTGTAATCCTAGCACCTTGGGAGGCCAAGGCCAGCTGCCCGGGCTCAGGTGTTCCACACTAGCCAGGGAACATGGTGAAACCTCATCTCTACTAAAATACAAAAACTTAGCTGGGCGTGGTAGCGCACGTCTGTAATCCCAGCTACATGGGAAGCTGAGGCAGGAGAATCCCTTGGGCCCAGGAGGTGGAAGTTGCAGTGATCTACCAGGCGGAGTTGCAGTGAGCCGAAATCGCGTACTGCACTCCAGCCTGGGGGACAGAGAGACCCTGTCTCAAAAAATAAATGAATAAATAAATAATAGTCCGGGCATGGTGGCTCACGCCTATAATCCCAGCACGTTGGGAGGCTGAGGCAGGCGGATCACCTGAGGTCAGGAGTTCAAGACCAGACTGGCCAACATGGTGAAACCCCATCTCTACTAAAAAAAAATACAAAAATCAGCTGGGTGTGGTGGCAGGTGCCTGTAATCCCAGCTACTCGGGAGGCTGAGGCAAGAGAATCACTTGAACCTGGGAGGTGGAGGTTGCACTCCAGCCTGGGCAACAGAGCGACAACGCCGCCTCAAAAAAATAATAATTACAATTAAAAAAAAAAAAATCAGGAAATTTGAAAGCTTAAGGCTTGATGCCCCAAATTCTGGCAGTTCAAATTGATGTATCTTATTTATACATCAAACATAAACTCATTTTTTTTTCTACCCCGTTTTTCTGTTGGTCATTATTGATATTAAAACTAGACACTGGGTCGGGTGCATAGGCTCATGCCTGTGATCCCAGCACTTTAGGAGGCCGAGGCAGGCGGATCACAAGGTCAGGAGTTTGAGACCAGCCTGGCCAACATGATGAAACCCCGCCTCTACTCGGGCTGGGCGCGGTGGTTCACGCCTATGATCCCAGCACTTTGGGAGGCCGAGGTGGGAGGATCACAAGGTCAGGAGATCCAGACCACGGTGAAACCCCGTCTCTACTAAAAATACAAAAAATTAGCCAGGCGCAGTGGCGGGCGCCTGTAGTCCCAGATACTCGGGAGGCTGAGGCAGGAGAACAGCATGAACCTGGGAGGTGGAGCTTGCAGTGAGCAAGCTCTGTCACCAGCCTGGGTGACAGAGCGAGACTCCATCTCACACACACACACAAAAAAACCTGCCTCTACTAAAAATACAAAAATTAGGCTGGGCATGGTGGCTCATGCCTGTAATCCCAGCACTTTGGGAGGCTGAGGTGGGTGGATCGCTATGTCAGGAGTTCAAGACTAGCCTGACAAACATGGTGAAACTTCGTTTCTGCTAAAAATACAAAAATTAGCCAGGCGTGGTGGTGTGCACCTGTAATCTCAGCTACTCAGGAGGCTGAGGCAGGAGAATTGCTTGAACCCGGGAGGCAGAGGTAGCAGTGAACTGAGATCATGCCATTGCACTCCAGCCTGGGCAACAGAGCAAGACTCTATCTCAAAAAGAAAAAAAAAAATAGCCAGGTGTAGTGGCGCACGCCTGTAGTCCCAGCTATTCGGAGGCTAAAGCAGAACTGCTTGAACTTGGAAGGCAGAGGTAGCAGTGAGGTGAAATCATGCCATTGCACTCCAGCCTGGGCAACAGAGCAAGACTCTATCTCAAAAAGAAAAAAAAAAAAAAATAGCTGGGTGTAGTGGCGCATGCCTGTAGTCCCAGCCACTCAGAGGCTAAAGCAGAACTGCTTGAACTTGGAAGGCAGAGGTTGCAGTGAGGTGAGATCATGCCACTGCACTCCAGCCTGGATGACAGTGAGACTCCATCACAAAAAAATAAGCTAGATAACTAACTTTAATTACAACAAATAAGCAACCTATTTTAGCTGTAAACCAAATGCTGTACTTGGAAAATACAATTGCAGTAACTAACGAATAATACTTACGTAATTATCATTTCTTCCCTTACAGTCACACAACTCGAGAAACTTTAATTGGATTTCTTTTTTTTTTTTTTTTTTTTTTTTTT
>NW_016806413.1:253666-256060 GCF_001698545.2 Rhinopithecus bieti
AAAAAAAAAAAAAAAAAAAAAAAAAAAATATGGGACAATAAGTTGTGAAAAGCCACAAGAGGTCTCTGAGGAGGAAAGCCTCCTAAAACTGCCATGATGTTCCCATGCTCAGAGCAAGACCTGCTCTCTTATCTTTTAAACACTGTGTTCAAGGAGAAAGACACCCCTTTAAAGCACTGGAATGTGGACAGACATGCAGGCTCCTAGTTAAGCCGCTCCCACTAGCTACTCTCTGCTAAGTTACAGATACGCTGTTTGAGCACAAACAAGATTCATTTAAACCACTTTTGCTATAAATCATGCCTGTGATGCTTCTTTCACTGTTTCGCCCTGAACCTCTACTTCTTAGATTTAAGTGATTGTACTCAATACAATAGTGTGGAGACCAGAACTCTGGACCTTTTGCAGCCTCCATTTTCCAACTGGGCCCCTGGCTCCCACCTTTATGAACTCTTAACCCGTCTCTTCTCATTCTTTTGTCGCCACCGGACTTCGAGTATCCTACGGGTGGTGTTGAGGCTGGTCCCCAACAACGGGGTTTCTCCATGTAGTCAGGCTGGTCTCGAACTCCTGACCTCAGGTGATCAGCCGGCCTTAGCCTCCCAAAGTGCTGGGATTACAGACAGGAGACGCTGCACACAGCCCCTTAGACCCAAGTCTTTCAATATCATCTCTATGCCCTGGTAACTTATTGCGCCTGAAGATGCCTCCCATGTAGACGCCTACACTCCATTACCTTTCTTGACATCTCCTTTGCTTCTCTAAGCAGTTTCTCAAGCCTCACAACTTCCCATGCGTAGCTGCTCCAGCCCATCTTCTCTATCTTGGCAAATGGCCCCACAATCAAGTGTTCAGACCTAAAGCCTTGAGTCATTCTTGATGCCTCTTTCCTCTGTACACCAAAAAAATGTCTGAGACAGGTCTCAATTACTTTAGGAATTTAGCTAACTTGTTAAGGGCATGCCTATAAGAACACGAAATTACAGAAAGAGTCTGTGATTTGTACCTTTCTCCAAAGATGATTGTGAGGCCTTCAATATTTAAAAGAAAAGAGTAGGTTGAAGAAGAAAGGATCCACACGTTCCAAGAGAAAACGAGCAGCTAGGGGAATAATCAATTATGTATTCCTCGTGCGCTCGGTTAAGTCGGCACTTAAGGTGAACAGAGTTCACCCGTGGAGACATTTCATCTTTTATCTGTAGCTATCTGCTTAGAAACAAAAGGAAACGCCAAGGTAGTTTCTTGCATGACTCCGCCTCCAGCTTAATTTTTTCCTTTTGGCATAGTGGTTTTGGGTCCGAGTTTTTATTTTCTTTTCACGCCTCCCATCCCCAAGCCATCAGCAAGTCTCACAGGTCCTGCCTTCAGAAGTCTATCCTGAACCATGCATTTCCTCCCACCTTCACTGCTCCATCTCGGCCAAGTCACCATGCTTTCAGGGAACTTAGGAGCAACAAGCCCCCAATGCGGGACGGACCACCCCACACAAAGCCCCTCGACAAGTTTTCTCTAACCATAGCCCCTTAAAGCCCCACCACTATAACCACTGGCACCCCTGCTTATTATTTCCTCCAGACCCTCCTCGGCTGTCCCACCCCTATATCAAGCCCTCCTTTCGCTCGCATCTCGACCCTCCCTACACACCGCCTAACCTAGAAAATGGCCAAGCAGGTGAACCCGGTAAACTCACTTCTCGTCGGGACTCGGGTGTCCCCTGACTTCCACGTGTTCACGAGAAGCTCGTCGGAGACCCTGACCTCTCCCGGGAGCACAACACAGACTCTAACTGGCCAACTCGGGCTGACACCAGTTCAGCAGACTCCCACCCTGGGAAAAGGCTTCCGGAGTGTTCCAGCGCCTGCCAGGCCTGGTGCGGGCGCCCCAGTGCAGGGACCGCGCGGAGACAAAGGTAAAAGGACGCAGGGCGCCGACCTGACCGATCCCGGCACAGAGAGCGCGACAAGGTCCCTGGAGCCCGCGGCCCCGTCAAGGGCTCCACCGCGCCCCGACCCCCGGGTCCCGTGCCCACCTCTCCGGTCTGCGCTCGGCGCCGCGGTGCTCGGCCTCCTCGGCGTCTTCGGGCCTCCAGCGCCTGCCGTCGGCTCTGCGCTTCCGTCCCAGGCTCCATCGCGCGGGGGACGGCGGGCTGCGGGGAGGAACGCGGTCGGCGGGGCTCGGGAAGTCGGGGACCGCCGTACGACCCCCGTCCCGCAACATCCGGCCCCGCACGACCCCCGCCCCACGGAGCACGCGCTCCCTCGCCCGCCGCGCAGCCCGGCCTCACCTGGCGTCACCGTCGCAGCGGCTCTGATACCTCGGCGGGCTTCGCGGGCGACAGGCCATGGCAGCACGGGTCGGGCGCGCAGGGGAGGGCCGGGGCCGGGGCCGGGGCTG
>NW_016806413.1:256286-281579 GCF_001698545.2 Rhinopithecus bieti
AGCAGTGCAGAACCGGACCTGAAGCAGTCAGCCGTGTCCCCGCGCCGGCGCTCACAACCTCTGCGCGCCCCGCCCCCAACCGCCTTTATATGGGCTGCGGGCCCCGCCCCTCGGCCTCCCGCGCGCGCCGGGTCGGGCGAAACCATCGGGTCACGCCGCGGGGGTCCACTTGGCTGCGCGCGCCTCGCCAGCCGAGTGGGGCTGGGGCGAGACCTTCGGGCAGCCGCGAAGCCCGACTGCCTGGCGCTCGGCTCGGGAGCCAGAGGGACGCCGCGGGCTGAGGAGAAGCCTAAGGAAAAGGTTGAGCTCCACCCGCGGGATTGAGACGGCCGGGCCGCCGAGGGCCGCTGCGGCGCTGATAGGTCGCGCCTTGGCGGGCGGGGGCAGCTTTGGCGGGAGATTCGGCCGCGCGCGACGCGGCGCAGGTTGTGGGGGAAGGGCAAGCGGCGCGTTTCTCAGCCTGGGTCGTGGCGCATCTCCTATTGGTCCCGGCCTGGGTGGAGCGCGGCTCTGCTTGGTCCCTGCCCAGGTGGGGGCGTGTCTCCTCCCTGGCGGGAACCCGGAACCCGGAAGGCGTGGCCCGTACCCGCGGTCTGTTGTTTTGAGCCGCTTAAAGTTTTGGAGTAACCTTTTAGGTAGCGATAGTTGACCACTACGCTGAGTCTTTCTGGTCCCACTGCCCTGGCCGTTAGCTGCACACCGGCCACCGACTGAGCCGCTAGTCTCCGCCGCTAGTCTCGGATGCCAGCTGCCTCCCTGCTCGTCTGTGACGTCCTCCACTGTGTCGCCGGTACCTGACGCTCCCACTGTCTGCCTGGAGTTGACTGGGCTTGAAGTATCCTGAAGAATCCCTGGCTCAGCAGGGAGGCCCCACCTGGAGGCGAGGTCCTGTAGATCCGCACCATCCGTCCCGCTTCCCCGCCGCCGTCACAGTTGCAGCTGATGGCCCTGCGGATCCAGCCAAATAGAACCCCAACAGGGGTGCACATACACCTGGGAACAGGTTCCCACAGCTTCCTGTTGGGGACAACGTGAGGGATGCAGGGGAGAGTGGAACCAGCCAAAATAGTGGGCAGTGGGGTCAGGTCCAGGAAGCTGAGCTCCAGGGATGCTTGGGATCCCTCTCAGGCCCTACACCTCTGGGAGGGCCTGGCTTTTGCACCTGCTGCCCTCAGGACTGTGCCTTGGTGTGCCCACCGCCCCCTTTTGAACTTGGAAAGGTCATCCTAAGACTAGGAGATACATCCTGTCCCCTCCCTCCCCAGGCCCTGGGCATCCCATAACCCTCAATACTGTAAACTAAAAATCTTTGCAGGGTGCGGTGGCTCACGCTAATAATCCCAACACTTTGGGAGGCCGAGGTGGGAGGATCATCTGAGGTCGGGAGTTCGAGACCAGCCTGACCAACATGGAGAAACCCCGTCTCTACTAAAAATAATTAGCCTGGCGTGGTGGCGCATGCCTGTAATCCTAGCTACTCGGGAGGCTGAGACAGAATTGTTTGAACCCGGGAGGTGGTGGGTCAAGATCATGCCACTGCACTCTAACCTGGGCAACAAGAGCAAAACTCTGTCTCAAAAAAAATTAAAATCCTAAGCCCTCAACAACTGAACAGACAACAGTGGCAATAAGATACCAAATTATGAATAGGACCTAAGGTCATGCCAGGCAAGGGTTAAGTCACACACCCTACATTTAAACTATATTCTTACTGTCACACTGCTTTTCTTTTCCTCTTAGTAGCGCAACAAGCACTGGCCTTGAGATAAGCAGTATTGAAACAGTGCAGTGGCTGAGATGATGGCTCATGCCTGTGATCCCAACTCTTTGGGAGGTTGAAGCCAGAGGATTGCTTCAGGTCCAGAGTTTAAGACCAGCCTGGGCAACAGCGAGACCCTGTCTTACAAAAAACTTAAACAAAAAGGCTAGGTACTGTGGCTCACACCTGTAATCCCAGCACTTTGGGAAGCTAAGGTGAGAGGATCGCTTGAGCTCAGGAATTCAAGACCAGCCTGGGCAACATAACAAGACTTCTTTACTAAAAATCAAAAAAATTAGCCGGCTGTGGTGGTGTGTGCCTGTGATCCCAGCTACTCGGAGGCTGAAGTAGGATTGCTTGAACCTGGGAGGTCAAGGCTGCAGCGAGCCCAGATGGCGCCACTGCACTCCAGCCTGGGCAACAGAGCGAGACCCTGTCTCAAAACAATAAAAACCAATTTGCATTTCCACCAGATGCCAACTGATCCCCCAGTCCCTATTCCACTAGCCATAACTACAGGTTTCATTGGAACTACAGGTTTCATTGAACAGGCGACTGATTTCAGTAACTTGGTCCAGATAAGAGACCACAGTGATGGACCACTTCTGGCCTGTGTAGAACCTCATTATAATACATTTAAATGTTAAGTCTCCACCCCAAAGTGAATGTGGATTATGTTTGTTCAGGATGCAAGCGTCAGGACTGCCTTCATGAATATTCATAGATCTTCTTGTCACCTGCTGAATATGCATGTTTAGCCAACCCATTCAGCTCCTGCCTCAACCCCTCCTCCTCCTCTGAAGTGCCCATCTCTGGTCTTGGCCAGAGGCTGTGCTTTCCTTGCAGGAAAGGCCACCTTGCAGGCTGTAACTTTTTTTTTTTTTTGAGACAGTCTCACTCTGTCGCCCAGGCTGGGGTGGAGTGGAGTCTCGGCTCACTGTAACCTCTGCTATCTGGGTTCAAGCGATTCTCATCATCAGGCTGTAACTTCTCAGAAGAAATAAAGTCTCCTCTAAGTTAACAGCACAGAGCCAAAGAGTCCAAGTGCCTGGGAGCCCTAGGGCCTGGCACACAGTCAGGGCCTGTAACAGCCCCTCAGTAGATGCTCACTAGTCTGTCGTTGGTTAAAGCAGTGCCTGGTTGTGTATGCAAAAGAATGCTAGTGAAAGCACCACACTGAAAAGAATCGGAAGACACTCGGAGCACAAGAAACTAAAGCCCACTGTGATATCTTTCAACAGGATTACGTGTACTGTTTCCCCAAGAACCGTCCTGTGAGTCAAGAAGCAGAATGGGGAAAACAGCAGCCAGCGCTCACTGTCCAGTTGCTGGGGTGCTCACCCGAGGGCCCAGTGCTGTGGGGAACCCCGGGTGCCGCCTTGTCTGCCCTAGGTGCTTAGCTGGCAATTCCTGGGCCACCGTGACCCACAGTGAGGTCAGTAGAGACAGCCTGGTGTCCTCACAGGAGGCAGCTGCAAACATAAGTGAACCGGAAAGACTGCTCGCTCCTTGACTACCCACGTGTCCGCACATCAGTTCCTGAATCTGGAAGGAGCCACAGTGGCGACCACACAGTGACTTCCCCCAGGATGTGTCTCTGCCCCTCCTGCCCTGCTCCTGCAGATGGCCCTGGGTTGGGGGTTGTCAAGATCCCAGAGTCCCCAAACTAGAAATCAGAGAAGGTTCCTACCGCACCCGCCACCCAACCAAAGGGTTTTTTCCTCCTTATTCTGAACAAAGCACGCCACGCGCACAATTCCACCTCTAAGGTGGCTTCTCCAACACCCCCAGGCCATTCTCCAACTATGACAAAAGTTTGGTTTTAATATCGGGCCACACAAAACACAGTACATCACTTCAGAGTACATTTTATTAAATACGGTGTCATTTGGCTACAATACATTTGTCTTTATAAAACTAAGTTACTTCTTTTTTTTTTTTTTAATTTTATTTTTTTGAGACGGAGTCTCGCTGTGTCGCCCAGGCTGGAGTGTAGTGGCCGGATCTCAGCTCACTGCAAGCTCCGCCTCCCAGGTTCACGCCATTCTCCTGGCTCAGCCTCCCAAGTAGCTGGGACTACAGGCGCCTGCCACCTTGCCCGGCTAGTTTTTTGTATTTTTTAGTAGAGACGGGGTTTCACCGTGTTAGCCAGGATGGTCTCGATCTCCTGACCTCGTGATCCACCTGTCTTGGCCTCCCAAAGTGCTGGGATTACAGGCTTGAACCACCGCGCCTGGCCCAAAACTAAGTTACTTCTTTTGTAGTAAAAACAACCCCAACCCACTGCCCCTCTTTGGCAGCCCTTAAAACTCAGGATCAGCTGGGTGCAGTGGTTCACATCTGTAATCCAAGCACTTTGGGAGGCCAAGGCGGGCAGATCACGAGGTCAGGAGATCGAGACCATCCTGGCTAACACAGTGAAACCCCGTCTCTACTAAAATACAAAAAATTAGCCAGGCGCGGTGGCAGGCACCTGTAGTCCCAGCTACTCAGGAGGCTGAGGCAGGAGAATGGGGTGAACCCAGGAGGCGGAGCTTGCAGTGAGCCGAGTTCATGCCACTGCACTCCAGCCTGGGCAATAGAGCAAGACTCCGTCTTAAAAAAAAAAAACTCAGGATCAAGGCTAGGTCTGGCTCCCAGCCACGGCCCCTGCTGCCTTCACCTGCTGAGTGCTCCAGGAAGCCTCCCAAATCCCAAGGGTCAGGCCACCTGAGTCCATCACCTCTGCCTGAAACAGCCAAGCCCAGGGGCTTTGGGGCCGCAGGTTGTGTGTCAGGGCTATGCCTGGGGCCTGGCCAACATCTCCCCTCCCCTTGAACCAACAGGAACTGGGCAAGACACCCACCAGAGCCTTGACCACACGGGGCGTGCACCCCCTTCTGAGCCTGGGAGACCCTGGGGAGTGGGCAGCCTGTGCTGGACCCCTGGTGGGCTTGTGTTCTGGATGTCACTATGGCACTTTGGTCCTCAACCCCCACCCCTACCCAGCAGTCTGAGGCCTCGGCCTTCCCTGGACTTGTTGGGCAGCAGAAGGCACCAAGGACAGGATGAGAACCCCTGAGGGGCAGCCCCACAAATGAGGGCACTCTGACCTGTCCTTCCATTGCCACCCCACCGAGGAATGGCCCTCAACTGGCCACAGCCACCAGGAAGCCCCAGGACTGCTCCCACACCACAGCGGTGCCCTCTTCTCTATCCCACCCTTGGGACCTACCCAGGGTTCTCCAGGCAGCCAGGGGCCAGCTCCAGGACAGGGCAGGAGAATGCGGATCTGGGTCTGGCACCTAACTGAGGGCGGGTGTGCTCCAGGGAAGTAAGGCAAATGGCCCAGGTGACGACCACCTGGGGTAGACCCAGGGTCTCCAAGGAATGGCTCGGGGGCAAACGCTGTGTTCTGTGTGTGCAGGATCTGCCCCCAGCAGCAGGAAGGGGGCAGAAGGGAGGCGAAGAGGAGGTACCCAGGACTTGTACCCTGGCTGCCAAGCAGAGTGAGGTGTTTTCATGAGGATTGCTTTTAACCAAAAGTCCTCAGCCTTCTGCAGACCCAGGGCAGAGGTGAGGTGCTCCAGATCATGTGCTTTAAGTAGAGCCCTTTGCCAGCCAGGAGGCCCAGCCACCCCCTTCCCCGCCCCGTGGCTGGGGGGACACAGAGTCACCTCAAGGCCCAGCCCACTCAGCGCACGGTGCACACATCCAGGATGCAGAAGCGTGCGCGGCAGGTGGGGCAGGGCACGCGGCTGGCCAGCCAGGTGTCAGGGCGCAGGGGGTCCTGGCGGCTGGCGAACCACTTCCCCATGCAGGTGAGGCACCACATGGGGCGGCAGTAACACTGCTGGCACTCGCCTGCGGCTGCCTCCTGACAGGTCTTCACCAGCTTCACGCTGGCACGCGTCTGCATGCAGCCTATGCAGGCCTCCAGCTCCTGCGGGCAGGTGGAGCGTCACCAGGAGCCCAGGCAGACACCCATGGGCACCCACCCATCCACCTGGCCCAGGCCCCCACCTGGCTGCTGGGCACTGAGTAGGCCGGGTTGACCTCTACCAGGGAGGCAAATGTCTCCAGGAACAGGTCGCCCAGGCTCTGGTGGATGACCACGTGGGCTGCCCTGCGGATGGGTGCCCGGAGTTTCTCGCAGAGCTCCCCATACTCAGTGGAGTTCAGCCTGCAGGGAGGAGAGCTGCTGGGCCCCTCTGCAGGGCGAAGGGAGGGGGAGATGGAGGCCATACCCCAAGGAGTGACAGGGCAGCTGTCGCACCAGGACCAACCAGGAGAGATGGCTAAGGCCAGAGCCCAGGGCCCAAGTGCCAGACAGCCCAACCTGGGCATGGGGCAGACCTAGGAGCAAGGCAGCTATCCAGCCTGAGGGCTGCATTGTCCTGAGTGCTCCCCAAGAATCTGGGGGAGACGGCTCCAGGGAGAATGGAAGAGGAGGCCAAGAGTGCAGGGGGGCCCAAAGGAGGGCTATGCAGGAGGCCTCAGTGACTGGTGTCTCGTGGACACCTTGCCTGGTGTCACACAAGTCTAGTAGTGCTGGAGTCCACACCGGCTACGCCTAGCACCTCCCAGGGGTCATGGCGCCAGAGCCTGGCTCTGGCCTGCCGCGTGCCCTCTGCACCCCCTCTGCACCCCCGCAGGCACCACACTCTTACCGGATGTCAAAGGCCTGCATGGCAGGGTTGGCGCTGGCCACACGGATGGTGAGAAGCTGCACGGGCAGGTTCGAGTCTGGCGAAAGCTCGTGCTGCCGAGACTCCGTCACAGTCAGGTGCACGTCCTGCTGCTGGGCCACGTGCACTCGGTAGGTGGTCACCTTCATCACCCATGTGTCTGTCACAATCACACGGGCACCTGGTGCACCAGTGGCAAACTTGTCAATCCGNCAGACAGCCCAACCTGGGCATGGGGCAGACCTAGGAGCAAGGCAGCTATCCAGCCTGAGGGCTGCATTGTCCTGAGTGCTCCCCAAGAATCTGGGGGAGACGGCTCCAGGGAGAATGGAAGAGGAGGCCAAGAGTGCAGGGGGGCCCAAAGGAGGGCTATGCAGGAGGCCTCAGTGACTGGTGTCTCGTGGACACCTTGCCTGGTGTCACACAAGTCTAGTAGTGCTGGAGTCCACACCGGCTACGCCTAGCACCTCCCAGGGGTCATGGCGCCAGAGCCTGGCTCTGGCCTGCCGCGTGCCCTCTGCACCCCTCTGCACCCCGCAGGCACCACACTCTTACCGGATGTCAAAGGCCTGCATGGCAGGGTTGGCGCTGGCCACACGGATGGTGAGAAGCTGCACGGGCAGGTTCGAGTCTGGCGAAAGCTCGTGCTGCCGAGACTCCGTCACAGTCAGGTGCACGTCCTGCTGCTGGGCCACGTGCACTCGGTAGGTGGTCACCTTCATCACCCATGTGTCTGTCACAATCACACGGGCACCTGGTGCACCAGTGGCAAACTTGTCAATCCGCCGGAACTCAGTGTTGACGGAGGAGGCAACAGCCTGCCAGCCCGACTGTGGGAGGGCATAGAGTGCCAGTGTGCGCGCCAGTGGGTGGCGGGCCCACCGGTCATGGGACCAGTAGTAGATCAGGATGCAGGCGACAGAGGGGAGGGTCACGGCCAGCAGCAGGAAGAGCTGCCAGGCCTCAGGGGCCTGGCTGGGGAAGTGGAGCCGCTTTTCTGAAGCCGCAAGGCACATGCCCACATAGTAGCCTGCAAAGGACAGGGTGAGCCTCAGGAGAAAGTGGGTGCCAGGCCGCTGTCCACCCCCACACAGCCCTGGGCCTGGCCCTCTGCCCGGGTTCCAGGGTCACCTCCCAGGGTAAGTGGGTTTTACCCACTCTGCACTTCCCTAGCCAGCCCACTCTGTCCCTGCCTGTGGCAATGGCAGGATATATTAGGGGAAAAGGTGTTTAATTTGCTGCTTTAGTTTCATACAATATGTAAAAATTGAAAAAACTACAAAAGCCTAGAAAGGGAAAAATAAACACAATCAAGTGTCCCCTCAGGCAGAGCTGACCCCTGGCCTGCCCAGGGCAGCTGCCTGGACAGGATCTCGGTCTCTCAATCTCACCGGCTCTGAGAAGGCTGGTCAAATGTGGCCCTTCCCAGAGCTGAGAAGTTGTGTGCGAGAAAGGAAGCAAGGGTCAAAGAATGATGGGACACGCCCAGAGGACACAGAGCCAGCTTCAGGGCCCTGCTGGCCAGATCCGGGACAATTTGAAGGTCCAATAAGCAATGGAGACGGGGAGGAGTTGCACTAGCAGGTTCCAGTTGGCAAAAAGTAATAGTCCACATTTGGAGTTGGCCCAGTCACTGAATTTCAAGGTAACGTGACATGTAACAATAGGTTACTAGGGGCCGGGCGCGGTGGCTCACGCCTGTAATCCCAGCACTTTGGGAGGCCCAGACGGGCAGATCACAAGGTCAGGAGATTGACACCATCCTGGCTAACACGGTGAAACCCCGTCTCTACTAAAAAATACAAAAAAATTTGCCGGGCGTGGTGGCGGGCGCCTGTAGTCCCAGCTACTCGGAGGCTGAGGCAGGAGAATGGTGTGAACCCAGGAAACGAAGTTGCAGTGAGCCAAGATCGCGCCACTGCACTCCAGCCTGGGTGACAGAGTGAGACTCCGTCTCAAAAAATAAATAAATAAATAAATAAAAATCAATAGGTAACTAATACCTAATAAAGCTTGAAAACTTTCAAACTAAGTTAAAAATAAAAAGAGCTTGACATCCAGCTGTGAGGTCAACTGTGCTGTCTGCTCCATGTGTGGCCGCCATGATGCACCTGTGGTGAATGGGGAGGGTGCAGTTGGAACGGATACAGAACCCCACCCAGTAGCCCTCGAAAGCAGCCTGGTCAGGGCCCTAGCCCCACTCAACCCCATCCATCTCTCAAGTGGGCCCCCAGCCCACCCTCTCCATGAGGCAGGCCTGGGCGTCTCCACCCCACACCTGCCTCCAGCTCTCCTGGGCCCGGGCAGCTGCATTCTCACACCGGGATGTGGAGGGTCACCCCTCGTTTCCCCAGAGCGGCAGACCTGGCCAGCCACTGGCCATTTGTCCTCCCAGACCTGCGTCTGCCCCTGTGTCCTCCAGAGGTCCCCCCTTGAAATCCCTTTTCAGCCACTGCACCCCCCCACCTCCCACCTGTGCGTCATCCAACCAGCTGAGACAAGGACCTTCCAGAGCCCCAGTTAGCACCTGGGGCCCATCCCAACACCCCCCGGACAACTCTGAGGGTCCCACCTCCACAGAGGCCCTCCTCAGCCTCTGCCCCTGTGGCGCCCCCAAACCGGAACTGCCTCCAAATCCGCCTGTTCTCCCTACACCCACCTTCCAAGGCCTAGAGCAGTGCCACCCTCCACACAGCCCCTCTGACCCCTTCTGTTGGACTCAATCAACAGTTGCCTTCTCCTGGCCACTGCCCCCAACCACGACAAGCAAAGGCTGCTTGGCCTTGCAACCCCCAGGCACGTGACGGTTCAGGACTTGGTGGGCCGAGGCATCCCCTGCCCAAGGTTCTGTACTTGGGTTCCCGTCACCTGCAAGCCAGCGCCGGCGGCGCCCCTAAGCGCGCTCAGCCCACGCCGCGGTCCCTCTGGATGAGGACCGGCGCCTCTCCCCAGCTGCGCCCAGGCGCTTTCGGGGCCTGGGCGAACTGGCGGAGGCCTCCTCCTGACCTCCCAGCAAGCCCTGCGCAGGAGACGACGCGGCTGGCCGGCCAGAGCAGCCTCACCGAGCGGCAGCAGCGAGTGGCACAACAGCGTGGCGGCCGTGCGGCGCAAGTGGAAGGGCACGAAGGCGGCGTCCTCACTGCCCAGCCAGCCCGACAGCAGGTTCTGCACCGTGAGCCCCGCCGCGTGGAACTCGTTAGGCGTGAACACAAAGCACACGGCGAACACCAGATAGGCGAGAGTGAAGGTCACCTCGGGGCTGTCCATCGCGCCGCCGCCGGGAAGGTGTCCGGCGAGGACCCCGCCCCCGGCGAGGGGAAGAGGCCGCAGCGCCCAGACCACGACCTGTTGGTTGCGGCAGCCGCCGCCCGGCCGCCCGCAGGGTACTCTAGGAGATGGAGTCCCGCCGCCCGGCCGCCCGCGGGGCGCTCTGGGAGATGCAGTCCCCGTGAGGGTGCGGCCTCTCTTCAGGGCCCGCCCTGGAGGCGGCACTGCACCTGGTCTCAATGCACAGCTGGGGAAACTTAGGCCTGAGCCAGCCGCTCTCAGGGCCTGGCCATGAAGCCCCGCCCAATAGCGTCAGCTGCAGAACCCGAAATTCGTGCGGCGACGGCGAGCCAGAGGTCTCAGCTTCAGACACCCCTGGCAGGCCCTCCACTCCGGAAACGGAATCGTCGGCGCACGAGGGGGCGGGGCCGGTCCCGCCCCCGGCCGCGTGCTGATTGGCCGCGCGAAGGCAACCGTCGGCGTTTGAAACTCGGGCGCGCCGGCGGCCATCAAGGGCTGGAAGCGCGGCAGCGGCAGCAGCCAGGCTTGCCCCCGGCGCGGAGCAGACGCAGACCCAGACCCCTCCTTCCTGGCGGCGGCGGCGCGGGCTCAGAGCCCGGCAACGGGCGGGCAGGCAGGTAGACGAGCGGCTACACGGCGCGGGGAGGCTGGGGTCCTGGGGACGCGAGGCCGTCCCGCCCCGCCCCGCGCCCTCGCTCGCTCCCGCCCTGGCCGCAGCTTTCCCTTAGCAGAGAATGGCGTCCCCCACAGAACAGTGTCCTACATGAGCTCCTCCCCGGGCGCCGGGCCGTCCGCGCCCTGTCATGGGACCCGGCCTACCGACCACCGGGCTGGGCCCCCTGGACGGTGGCCGGGGGCGGCTAGGGCTGGGCCGAGCCCGACAGCGGAGCGGGCGCCCTGAGGTGCTTTGCTCTCTTCGACCCTCTCCTGCCTCTCGGCCGCCCACCCTGGCTCTTTGTTGGCTCCCAGTTAGCGGATCTTCTTGTGGTTCTTTGGTCCCTTCCGGCCTCCGTCCTGGGGCCAACTCCATTTGGGCCACCTGCGGCGGACACCTGGGCCCCGACCACTTCCCCGCACCTGCTGCGCCGCTCCATCTTCCCCCGCGCCGCATCCACCTTGTGCACCAGAGTAGCATCAAAGCACCAGCCTGGGGCCGGTCCCTTCTCTGCCCAGAGCCCCTCCCGGGGCTCCATAGTCGGTAAAGGCCCCTCCTGACCAAGGCTCGGTCTGCTGCTCTCCCGCGCTCCTCCAGGCCGCCGGAATGCTTCCTCCGAGTCACTTTCTCCCTGAGTTCCAGGCTTGCGGGTCCCCCAGCGATCCAGCTGCCCTTCCCCTGCCCTGTACCCAGTTATTCAGGCCAAAAACCTAAGCGTCGTCTCTAAGTCCCATATATGCCAGTGGCCAGGCCCGGGTCTGGTCTGGCCTCTACTCCTCGGGCTGCCGAAGCATGTGATTTCCCTGCTTTCCTCCTGCCCTTATTTCCCTGCCCACACACAGCACCACAGTGGGCTTCTCAAGCTGCAGCACCGACCCGCCCGGGCTGCCCCTCTCTCTTCTCCAGGACCCTCCCCAACTTTGCTCTTCTTCAAATCAAAGCCTCCCCAGGTCCCCCCATCACCACCAGGTGCCCGTGGGGTTTCTGCCCAGGTCGACACTCGGTTCTCTCTGGCAGCCTTTCTGCCTAGTCATTCCCTAGACTGGGAACGCTGTAGACAGAAAGGGTGGCAAGTGTGTGGGTGACTGGTGTGAGGACCTGGGCGGCCTTGGAACCTGGGACTGACTGGAGGCCCTGATATGGAAGCTCCTTGGCACCTGCTGCTCAGCTCTGGACTTCCCTTGTTCGCACACTGTCTCCCAGCTCCTCCTCTGGGCCTTCACCCCCAGCCTGGTCTTGTCTAGCCCGGTGGGAGAAAGCAGACCAGAGCCGCTGTCCTGCTTTTCTGCCCTCTGCTGCCCGGTCCTGCCTCACGCCACACGCAAAGGCCTGTGGGGGAGACCGCGGCTTCCTCTGGCTCTTCTGGGTTTCTTAGAGTCCAGGGCTTTCCTGTCTCCTGACTTCTGCCTGACGTAGTAATACAGTGGTAGAGATTATGCGATCTTGGTTTTTCTTTCTCACCATCTTAGCCTGAAGGCCCTTTAGCTGTTGGTCCCAGGAGGCAGCAGTGCTGCCCATGGCTCCCCGTGCCAGGCTGGAGAGTGAGTCTCTGAAGCAGGATGGGGACTCAGTCGTAGGCTTTCTCTGCCCCACTTGGCAGAGGACATGTGTGGGAGGTGTGAGCTCCAGAGCGATGAGCACACCTGTGCCGGAAGGGGTCGTGTTCCCTGCGGCAGCTGTCATGTCTGTGTCTGGACAACGTGGTTGTGTTTCCCTCACACTGACACAAACATGTTCTGCTTTTCCAGAATGAGTCTGCAGGTCTTAAACGACAAAAATGTCAGCAGTGAAAAAAGTACAGAAAATTGCGACTTCCTGTTTTCCCCACCAGAAGTTACCGGAAGATCATCTGTTCTTCGTGTGTCACAGAAAGAAAATGTGCCACCCAAGAACGTGGCCAAAGCTATGAAGGTAAGTGTGACCTCTACAGTGTGTGGCTAGCCAGGTTGCCCTAGGGCCTGCTTTCCTGGTGATCTCTGAGCTGCAGGACACTGCTGGTGTGGCTGTAACAGCTTGAACTAATGAATGGGTGCTCTCCTCCTCACTCCACAACAGGTGACTTTTCAGACACCTCTGCGGGATCCACAGACGCACAAGATTCTAAGTCCTAGCATGGCCAGCAAACTTGAGGCTCCTTTGGCTCAGGGTGACACCCTTGGACTGGAAAACTGTCACCCGGTGTGGACGCAGAAAGAGAAGTAAGTGTTCATGCTACTGGACATGCTGGAGCTTCACGCTCTCTGTGCGATGGCTCTTGCAGAAACATGCTGTCCTGTTCCGTCAGGCCTTGGCTGGATTTTTTTTTTTTTGAGATGGAGTCTTGCTCTGTTGCCCAGGCTGGAGTGCAGTGGCACTATGTCCACTTACTGTAACCTCTACCCACCCTGGGTTCATGCCATTCTCCTGCCTCAGCCTCCCTGAGTAGCTGGGACTACAGGCGCCCGCCACCATGCCCGGCTAATTTTTTTTGTATTTTTTTAGTAGAGACGGGGTTTCACCGTGTTAGCGAGGATGGTCTCGAACTCCTGACCTTGTGATCCACCCACCTCAGCTTCCCAAAGTGCTGGGATTACAAGTGTGAGCCACCGCGCCTGGCCGGCCTTGGCTGGATTTCTCCTGAAATCTGCACTGAGTGTATGCAGCATGTGGCCAGTTCACTAACAGAAAAGTCGATCATCAGATACTTGGATAACTTCATACTTCACTCCCCCGCACGCCCGAGATGGAGTTTTGCTCTTGCTGCCCAGGCTGGAGTGCAGTGACACGATCTCTGCTCACTGCAACCTCCGCCTCCCATGTTCAAGCGATTCTCCCACCCCAACCTCCCCAGTAGCTGGGATTACAGGTGCCCACCAACACCTGGCTAATTTTTGTATTTTTAGCAGAGATGGGGTTTCTCCATGTTGGCCAGGCTGGTCTCGAACTCCTGACCTCAGGTGGTCCACCTGCCTCAGGCTCCCAAAGTGCTGGGATTATAGGCATGAGCCACCGCACCCAGCCCATACTTCACATTTTTGCTGTGCCTTTGCCAACCAGTTGGCCTCGATCTTTGCTTCTCTAATTTGATGAAATGTCTTGGCCCCATCTCCAGGAAGGCAATCCATGGTTTCATTTATCTTGAATTCCGCCCCCTCTATTAGGACTTGGAAAGAGCAGATAGACTTGTAGGCAAAGAAACCATGTTGTGTGATCCACCCCTCAGAGTGTGCGTGGTTGGAGGCCTCTGCCAGGCACTGGGTGTTGGGTTAGGCTTGGCATTGGCAGTCTGCTGGCCAACCTGATGCTTAACTGCAAGCAGATGGCAAGGCGGTGTCTGTCTTTGCCTAGAAAGGGAGGACCCTGGAAGCAGCTCTTTACTCTGCGGCTGAACTAATCTGTGTGGGCACCTGGGAACACCTCATCTGCATCCAGGGTGGGAAGGGACCCCAGAGGCATGATTTTCTGTTGCTTTTTGCTGATGTAACTGTTGTTGCTGTTTTGAGATAGGGTCTCGCTTTGTCACCCAGGGTGGAGTGCCGTGGTGCCATCACAGCTCACCGCAACTTTCACCTCCTGGGCTCAAGCAGTCCTCCCACCTTGGCCTCCTTAGTAGCTGGGACTACAGTTGTGAGCCACCATGCCCAGCCAATTTTGTTTTTTCTTTTTTTTTAGACGGAGTTTTTCTTGTTGCCCAGGCTGGAGTGCAATGGCGCAATCTCAGCTCACCACGACCTCTACCTCCCGGGTTCAAATGATGCTCCTGCCTCAGCCTCCCGAGTAACTGGGATTACAGGCATGCGCTACCACGCCTGGCTAATTTTTTGTATTTTTAGTAGAGACAGGGTTTCTCCATGTTGGTCAGGCTGGTCTCAAACTCCCGACCTCAAGTGATCTGCCCGCCTCGGCCTTCCAAAGTGCTGGGATTACAGGCATGAGCCACCATGCCCGACTAGCCCAAAACTTTTAAACAGATTTTAGGTGTGCAAAGAAGAGCATAAGGAACACAATACCACTAATGCTTCTCAATCCCTGAGATAAAATGTCACCAGTAAGTGCAGGCAGCATTTCCTATGTCCTTCTCTGGGCCCTGGGCCTGTCTCCCCTCTACCCCTCCAGCCTGAATTTGCAGTTCTTGCCATATCTGCTTGCTACTTTTCAAGTTGTTTTTTGCCCCTTTTGAAATTTGGTCAAACGAAGTGAGAGTGAATCAGACATTGGTTTACAACAACCCCAAGCAGGAGGGGAGAACCAGCAGCAGAGAAGTCGTCTCCCAGCTGCCATGGGTGTAATCCGTCCCAGAGCCACAGATCCCCTTGCCTCTCCCCTATGCCTCCAGGGCCACCCAGCAGCCTCCATAGGGCAGAGGGTGTAAAGGAGCTAGGAGGGGCTTGGGAGGGTGGCCCTGAGGGGCTCCAGCTAGAGTGACTCTGAGCTTGTGGCTTGGGCTCGTGGCTGTCATCTCCTTTCTGGAACTCTGCTGAGGCCCAGGTGGTGGTCGCTGTGGTGCTCCCACGTCAGTGGGATGAGACCAAGAGCAGCCGCTGTGTGCAGCTGCCCACATACCATTCCGAGGACAGCTGAGTAGCCGCCTGGGAGGGCAACGCCACCCCGAGGTGGCAGCTGGGCAGCAGAGGAGTTGTGAACAGTCCGACAGGTCCCTAACCCTCAGTTTCTCAGTTTTGACATCTTCAAACTTAGAGAAGAGTTGGAAGAGAAGGGCAGGTAACAGGGGCCCCTTATCTGAGGCACTGGCACATGACCCTGCGTCTTCTGAGGGACCTGAAGGCCGGGGAACAAGTGATGCAGCGTTCGTGCCCTCTGTGTTGTAGTCGAGCCCCAGCCATCCCAAAAGCCGCCTCTTCTGTCGGGCCCTGTGCCCTGCAGTCCCACATTGTGAGCAGGGAGTGTCCTGGGAATGGCGGGTCCCTGGGAAGGTGTTCTCTGCACCCATGGCGCTCCACCGTAGCAGACGGGTGCTGCGCCAGTGTGGCCACAATCCAGGGAGGTGTTGCAGAGGCTGCTCAGGCCCTTCTGTGCCTGAAGGTGGGATCGTGCACCTCAACCTTGTCCTTCAGTGAAGGCTGTGACTGTCCCTGGCCACAGCAGTGCCAGTTCCCTACTTGAAGGGGAAAGCAGATCCAGGCAGAAAACCTTTGTTTACCACGCCCCTGCTGGCTGTCTGGGGCCTGCACGTCCCCAGGGCTGATCTAGGGCATGTCCTCGGGGGTGGGGGGGTTAAGCCAGAGGACAGTGTTGACTGAGCTTTCTTGTTTTGCTTGTAGCTGATGTTTTCACACAGACTAAAGTGTCATCGGAATGCTGTCAGGTCCCTTAATGTTAGAATTCAGCGTCATTAAGATGGTGCACACCCTTCGGTGATTAGGAGAAACAAAGGCGGAAATAGTGATCTTTTAACTTACAGGCCCACAGCAGGCTGGAGGCCACACAGAGAACTGGGGCCAGGCCCTGGAGCACAGGCAGGGGACAGCTGAGAGGGTGGCAGCCAGCCTCGTCTATTGGGGAGTAGGGTGGGGTCACTGTATGCTGGTGGGCAGGTGCTTGAATGGATTTTTTACAGGAAGTGGTGGATGTTGGGCGCCATGGCTCCTGCCTGTAATCCTAGCACTTTGGGATGCCGAGGTGGGTGAATCACCTAAGCTCAGGAGTTCTAGACCAGCCTGGTCAACATGGTGAAAACTTGTCTCTACTAAAAATACAAAGCAAAATTAGCTGGGCATGGTGGCGGGCACCTGTAATCCCAGCTACTTGGGAGGCTGAGGCAGGAGAATAGCTTGAACCCCAGAGGCAGAGGTTGCAGTGAGCCGAGATCATGCCATTGTACTCCAGCCTTGGCAGCAGAGCAAAAATTCATCTCAAAAAATAAATAAATAAAAATAAAGAAAGTGGTGGGAAATTGAGGAGCCCAGTCTACCAGGTGGGAGAGATGCCTCCAAGCTTCTTTCTCTGGCATCAGCTTGAGGCATTTGGGTGTGGTGTCCCACTTCTGACCCCCCAGGCAGCAGCCTGTGCTGCGTCCTTGCTGTGGTGCCTGGGTGCAGACTTTGTGCATGATGACAAGTGCTGTTTGGGTGGCAGAGGCTGCTGGAGGACTCTGGGTCCGGCACTTGCCAAAGTGCATGATGAGCACAATAAAACAGGCAAGCAGCCCAAAGTCACCGCTGCAACTTGGAACCCCCCAAGAAGTGGGGCGGAGGGGAGGGTCAGCGAGGACGTCATGTGGCTGTGTCCATCTGTTCCACAGGGAGCTGGTCCCTGGGAGGACAGGAAGGAACCACATTGAGGAACTAGGGTGGGGGGTAGAGAACGGGAAGCTGTGCCAAGGGTGACTCAGCCCTGCTTCTGGTGTGAGAGAGTTAAACCTGTGTTGAGAATGGATGCCGAAGCCACCTAACCTCACAAGTACTCACTGCTTCACGTTGACTAAGTCTGTTTTAAAAGCCAACAGCTCATCAAGGAAGTAGATGCCAAAACTACTCATGGAATTCTACAGAAACCAGTGGAGGCTGACACTGACCTGGGGGATGCAAGCCCAGCCTTTGGGAGTGGCAGCTCCATCGAGCCTGGCCCGGGTGCCCTGGCTGACCTGGACTGCTCAAGCTCTTCCCAGAGCCCAGGAAGTTCTGAGAACCAAATGATGTCTCCAGAAAAAGTGTCTGGCAGCCCTGAGCAAGCCTTGGAGGAAACTCTTAGTTCCTATTCCTTAGACAGAAAGAAGACACCCACCTCTGAGACCCTAGAAGACCCTTCCAGGACAGAGCCCCAGCGCAAAGCAGAGACTCCGCACAGAGCCAAGGGAGAACGCCGGCACGGCGGGGTCTCTGCTCCCACAGCAGTGGCCACTTCGCCTCCTAGTGCGATCCCTGAGGAAGCCTGCGGAGGAGCACCCCTGGGGGGTCTGCCTGGTGAGGCCGTGGCCTGCCCTGTGGGTATGGGCACCCCCGTGCCAGCAGATGACACTCAGGCCCTTCCCTGTGCACACACCTCTGGTCCTGAGAGCACAGCCCCGACCAGCCACCTGGTGACTGGCAGGGCCATGACCCTGAGTCCTCAGGAAGAAGCAGCTGTGTGCCAAATGCCCAGCTCCTCGAGGAGCGGACCCATAAAACTAGAATTTGATTTATCTGATGGCGCCACAAGCAAAAGGGCACCCCCACCAAGGAGACTGGGAGAGAGATCCGGCCTCAAGCCTCCCTTGAGGAGAGCAGCAGCGAGGCAGCAGGAGGTGGAGGAGGACCCCCCCATGCCGGCTTCTCGGGGCTCTTACCACCTTGACTGGGACAAACTGGATGACCCAAACTTCAACCCGTTCAGAGGTGACACGCTGTCTGGTCGCAGAGAGGCCCAGTCCCCAGAAAGCCCTGAGTCCAGGCTGGGCCGGCCGGTGTCTGAACAGCTGAGTGCTGGGCCTGCCACGGAAGAGCCAGGCACCTGTCTGAGCCAGTAAGTGTGGGGATGGGGTGGGGAGTGGTGTGGGGCAGCTGCCCCGCAGTGTATGTGGTCAAGGACCCAGAGGTGTCATCAGATACTCCTTTGAGGCCGGGTGGGCTCCCCCTGAGAAGGGGCCTCTGGGCAAAAACAGGGCTCAGGTGGATCCCAGCTGAGGGTCCTTGGCCTTGCCTTGGCACCATGCATCTCTTTCGTGCTCCCAGCCTAAGGAGGGATCCAATAAGGGTGAGCTTAGGCCAGAAGCCAAATGCGGCCAACCGTGGGCAGGACCCTGTCCCCCAGTCATGTCCTTCCTCAGGTGAACTTGACTTGGGTATGTAACTCCAAAAGCCAGGCAAACCTGTTACTGCCTGGGGTGGCGTCCACTGCTTGCTGGAGTCTTGACCGTGGGTCTGCTGCCTCCTGGCTGAATAGTCTTAGGCTGCATCCCCTAGAGTTGCTCAGTGGGAGATGGTCCTGCCTGTAGGGTCCAACCCTACTGAGCCTGTGGGTTTTTCTCCTCGTGTGGAGATGAGAGATCATAGAAATAAAGACACAGGGAAAAAAGAAGAAAAGACAGCTGGGCCCGGGGGACCACTACCACCAAGGCATGGAGACTATAGTGGCCCCGAATGCCTGGCTGCGCTGTTGTTTATTGGATACAAGGCAAGGGGACAGGGTAAGGAGTGTGAGCCATCTCCAGTGATAGGTAAGGTCGCGTGAGTCACATGTCCACCAGGCCTTTCCCTGTTTGGCAGCCGAGTTGGGGGGGGGGAGAGAGAGAGGATAGCTTAACGCCATTATTTTTTCTGTGCATTTCAAAGACTTTAGTACTTTCACTGATGTCTAGAAGGCGTACAGAGCGGAACATGAAAGTGAAACAGGAGCATGACTGCTGAAGCACAGCATCACAGGGAGGACGAGGCCTCCGGATGGCTGCGGACAGGCTTGACTCATGTCAGGCCTTTCATAATAGGTGGCGGAGCAGAGTCTTCTCTAACTCCCCCAGGGAAAGGGAGACTCCCTTTCTCAGTCTGCTGAGTAAGGGTTGCCTTCCCAGGCACTGGCGTTACCGCGAGACCAAGGAGCCCTCTAGTGGCCCTGTCCGGGCGTGACAGAGGGCTCACACTTGTCTTCTGGTCACTCCTCATCGTGTTCCTTCAGCTCCTGTCTCTGTATGGCCTGGTTTTTCCTAGGTTATAACTGTAGAACAGAGATTATTATAATATTGAAATAAAGAGTAATGCTACAAATTAATGGTTAATGATATTCATATGTAATCATATCTATAATCTACTTCTAGCATAATTCCTTATTCTATATATTTATTATACTGGAACAGCTTGTGCCCTCAGTCTCTTGCCTTGGCACCTCGGGTGGCTTGCTGCCCACACCTGCCCCAGCCTCCACCCCTGAAGCCTTTTGTCAGTTTCACAGTGAAAGGGATGTGCTCATCCTTGTGGTTCCCTTGGGCTGCGTTGTGCTGACTTTAGAGCTCCCAGCCTGCTTCTCCCAGAGCTGGCAGGCAAGGTGTGTGTGTTCCTGCTGGATGAGGTTGGTGAGGCTGCTTTGTGGCCAGGTCGCTTGGGGCAGCCACATGCCTGGTGCACTCTACCTGAATGTTCATGTTGCCAGCACAGCAGTACAGGGAAAGGCAGTGGCAGCTCAGTGCTGGAGCAGGGGACGCCAGGATTATGGGGTGTGGGGCATGGACCTTCTGCTGACTCTGTCTCCCCAGGCAGCTGCATTCAGCCTCAGTGGAGGACACACCTGTGGTGCAGTTGACAGCTGAGACCCCAAGAGCAGAGAGCAAGGTAAGGGGTGCCTGTGTGGGTGCCTGTGCTCCCGGCCTGGTTGTGTAGAAGAGCAGCAGGCAGTGGAAGCCCCCAGCGATCTTGGGTGATGGGGTGGGATGTCCCACTCCCTCTCCCCCAAGTCTACTTCAACACGGTTGTGGGGAGGCAAAGCTACACCCCAAGTACCTTGACTGCACTGCACAGGGTGACTCTGCCCGTTCCTCCAGGAGGGAGCCTTGAACTCTGCCAGCATCTCGCTTCCCACAAGCTGTCCGGGCAGTGAGCCAGTACCCATCCATCAGCAGGGGCAGCCTGCCTTGGAGCTGAAAGAGGAGAGCTTCAGAGACCCCGCTGAGGGTATGTTGCCTGGCACAGATGTCACACGCAGTCTGCCTGGAGGGGGTCCCTTGAGCACTTGGGCAGCTTGATGCACCTGCGTCATCAGCAGGTGTTCATTCTGCAGGCTGTTCGGTCTTTTGACTTTGAATGACTCATGCACAAATTTCTGGTTTGTCAAAACTTAGACACTGTTAGGAGAACAGGGCTGCTACCTTTAACATAAATGACTTCTAGAAATGGAAATTGTAGACTCAGGAAAATGAGCAGAAGAGGTGAACAAGGCAGGGCACGATGACATACAAATGCAGAGTCAACAACTGGGCACTCGATCATCAGAAATACTGCTGGAAACAACCTTCTTTTTTTTTTGAGAGTCTCGCTCTGTCATCCAGGCTGGAATGCAGTGGCGCAATCTCGGTTCAATGCAACCTCCACTTCCCAGGTTCAAGATTCTCCTGCTCAGCCGCCCAAGTAGCTGGGATTACAAGCATGTGCCACCATGTCCAGCTAATTTTTGTACTTTTAGTAGAGATGGGGTTTCACCATGTTGGCCAGGCTGGTCTCAAACTCCTGACCTCAAGTGATCCACCTGCCTCGGCCTCCCAAAGTGCTGGGATTGCAGGCATAAGCCACCACACCCGGCCCAAAACCCTGTGATAATGAAATGTGAAGCCTAAACCTTAGACACCAGGCTGCAGTTAAATATGGTTTGTCTGTAAGATTGGAAGGTGGAACAGTTCTTAAATTAAAGTGCATTTGGTGTAGGAATTGATGGCTGAGTTGTTCTAAAGGACACAGAGCTACCTGGGTAAGATCTTAGTTTGGAGAATTGAAAGCCCGGGCACAGCAGACTGGAGTGGCATGTAGGGTTTGTCACTGACAGGATGGTTGTGGGCCTCCACCATGTGGGGATATCAGCTCAGCTGGGGTGGGCCTGTCACCCTCACACAGGATCCGTGGAATCACACAGCGTGGCCTTCTGTGTCCAGCATCTCCCTCGGGGAGGTGTGTTTTCGAGTCCTGGCCGTGCTGGAGCAGGCGTGGGTGCTCCTGTCCTTGCCGTGGCGGCTTGGCTTCATGTCGTCTTGATCCATTTGTTTATGGATTTGCTGGTTTCTGCTTTTTCCCTGTCAGGAGTAGTACTGCCACGAATGTTCAGGTATAAGTTCTATGTGGACGTATACTTCCATTTCTCCTAGATAGATACCTAGGAGTGGAATCGCTGGTCACGGGAACTCGGCTCACCTTTTAGCTGCCAGGTGGCCTTCCAGAGTGGCTGGAGCATTTCCCATTCCCGCCAGCGGTTAGAGGAGAGCTCCGGTTTCTCCACATCCTCACCAGCACTGCCTGTCTGTCTTGTTGATCCTGGACTTCCAGCGGTGGGAAGTGGATCTGGCTGTGGTTCTGATTTGCAGTTCCTGGGTGGCTCTTGAACAAGCGTCTTTTGTTTTTTTTTTTTTTGAGACGGAGTCTTGCTCTGTCACCCAGTCTGGAGTGCAGTGGTGCAGTCTCGGCTCATTGCAAGCTCCGCCTCCCGGGTTCAGGCCATTCTCCTGCCTCAGCCTCCCGAGTAGCTGGGACTACAGGCACCACGCCCAGCTAGTTTTTTGTATTTTTTTAGTGGAGACCGGGGGGCGGTTTCACCATGTTAGCCAGGATGGTCTCTTTCTCCCGACCTCATGATCCGCCTGCCTTAGCCTCCCAAAGTGCTGGGATTACAGGTGTGAGCCACCGCGCCCGGCCAACGAGCATCTTTGTGCCCACTGGATATCTTCTTTGGGAAAGTGTCTGTTGAGATCCCTTGCCCATTGAGCCACTTATGTTTTTATTACTGAGTTTTAAGAGGTAAATCCCTTTCGTTCAAGAAGTGAAGGAAAGGAAAAAATAAAAAGTCCCTTATCAGATGATGTTTCAAAGTACTGGCTTTTGGCCAGGCACAGGGGCCCATACTTGTAATCTCAGCATTTTGCAAGGCCGAGGCAGGAGGATTGTTTGAGCCCTGTAGTTTAAGACTAACCTGGGCAACATGGCAAGACCTCATCTCTACGAAAAAAGATTTTTTTTTATTACCTGGGCATGGTGGCATATACGTATAGTCCCAGCTGCTGGGGAAGCTGAGATGGGAGGCTCGCTTGAGCCAGGAGGTCAAGGCTGCAGTGAGCCATGATTGCACTACTGCACTCCAGTCTGGACGACAGACAGCGAGACCCTATCTGAAGGAAAGAAAAAAAAGGCAGAAATGAAAATTGACAACAAAGCCGGGCACGGTGGCTCACGCTTTTAATCCCAGCACTTTGGGAGGCTGAGGTGGGCGAATCACCGGAGATCAAGAGTTCGAGACTAGCCTGGCCAGTATGGTGAAACCTCGTCTCTACTAAAAATACAAAAATTAGCTGGGTGTGTTGGCACGTGCCTGTAATCCCAGCTACTCAGGAGGCTGAGGCAGAAGAATCACTTGAACCCAGGAAGCGGAGGTTGCAGTGAGCCAAGATTGCGCCACTGCACTCCACCGGGGCAACAGAGCGAGACTCTGTCTCAAAAAAAAAAAAGAAAACTGAAAGGCCATAGCAGAGAAGGACCTACAAGTCTTCGCTAGACTAAATAATCAGCAACAGTTTTTTAGTTTAATTGAGAAAAGGAGAAAATGAGCAAATACTACTAGGCATGAAGAAAGGGACAAAGCTAGAGATGCTTCAGCCTGGATCTCAGCCAGATCGAGACCCTGTCTTAAAGGACCGGTTTGGTTTGTTTTTTTTCCGAGACTGAGTCTTGCTCTGTCACCCAGGCTGGAGTGCAGTGGCATGATCTCAGCTCATTGCAACCTCTGCCTCCCGGGTTCAAGCAATTCTCCTGCCTCAGCTTCCCGAGTAGCTGGGATTACAGGCTCATGCCACTAGGCCCAGCTAATTTTTATATTTTTAGTAGAGACAGGGTTTCCCCATGTTGGCCAGGCTGGTCTCAAACTTCTGACTTCAGGTGATCCACCTGCCTTGGCCTCCCACAGTGCTGGGATTACAGATGTGAACTACTGTGCTCAGCCACAGTTTAAGACTTTTATAGTTTTAAAGGCCGAGACCAGAGGAGCACTTAAAGTCAGGAGTTCAAGACCAGCCCTGACAGCATAGCAAGACTCCTCCTCTACCAAAAAAAAAAAAAAAAAAGATAGGGCCGGGCGCGGTGGCTCAAGCCTGTAATCCCAGCACTTTGGGAGGCCGAGGTGGGCGGATCACAAGGTCAGGAGATCGAGACCACCCTGGCTAACACGGTGAAACCCCGTCTCTACTAAAAAATACAAAAAACTAGCCGGGCGAGGTGGTGGGCGCCTGTAGTCCCAGCTACTCGGGAGGCTGAGGCAGGAGAATGGCGTAAACCTGGGAGGCGGAGCTTGCAGTGAGCTGAGATCCGGCCACTGCACTCCAGCTTGGGTGACAGAGCGAGACTCCGTCTCAAAAAAAATGATAGTTTTAACTCTCACAGTTAGGGTTTTGATCCATTTTGAGTTGATCTTAGTATATGGTATGAGGCACCTTTCCTTTTTTCTTTTTTTTGAAACAGACTTTTCCCTCTATTGCCTAGGTTGGAGTGCAGTGGCATAATCTCAGCTCACTGCAGCCTCCACCTCCCAGGCGCAAGCAGTTCTCCTGCCTCAGCCTCCCTGTAATAGGCGTGCACCACCGTACCTAGCTAATTTTTGTATTTTTTGTAGAGACAAGGTTTTGCCCGTTGGACTCCTGAGCTCAAGTAATCCACTTGCCTTAGCATTCACCCTTAGTTTTAACCATAAGTTATATTATCAAAAAATAAAAGACTTGTCTAGCGTAATTTTAAAGACTAATAGTTCTCAACCAGAGCAGTTTTGCCCCTGCCTTCCTCCAGATGTTTGTGGTTGTCTCATCTGGGGGTGCTGCTGGCAGGGAGTGGGTGGAGGCCGGGGATGCTGCTCAGCACCCTGCGGTGCCCAGGAGACTCCTGCCACAGAGAGCAGTCAGGCCTCGGGCATCAACACCTGCAAGGTAGGAAATCCTGCTGTGCCACAGAGGGCCTCGGCCCCAGGTCTCCGTGAGACACTGCTGGCTGGAATGATCCCGCCCCACTGAGTGCTGAGGGAGACACCAGCCCGCGGCCCTTAGGGCCCTGGTGAGGGGCAGTGGCGGTGGCATGACTCACTCCCTCTCAGTTCTAGGCACGGGCGCAGAGGTGGATTACCTGGAGCAGTTTGGAACTTCCTCGGTAGGTACCAGGCACTTACGCGAAGCCTCACCTGCAGTATCTGCGAGCAGCCGTAGCAGGTCTTTACCCCAGGGCGTCCCTTGGTGCCCACGTCCCCCAGCTGCACACAGCCCCAGGCATCATGGCGGGTTCTGAATCCAGGGCCCCCTCTGCAGCACCTCCTCTAAGTGGCGTCCTGTGGTAGGGCTCTAGGGCTCTCTACCTGGTGCTTAGCCCAGAATGAAACCCTGACATGCTGTGCTGCTGGGAATGGTGGTGCCTTGGGCAGGGTTGCGGGTGACCAGAGGTGGGAGTGTGTGTGTGACCTCCCTGGCCCTTAGCCCGCCTGTGTTTGTTTGGACGGCAGTCAGACCTGACCACTTGCCCTCTTGTCCCCAGTTTAAGGAGTCGGCCTTGAGGAAGCAGTCCTTATACCTCAAGTTCGACCCCCTGCTGAGGGACAGTCCTCGTAGACCAGTGCCCGTGGCCATTGAGACCAGCAGGTATGCGCGCCAGCCCTCCCCCACGCGTGAAGCCTTGAGTGTGGGAAGACTGGAGGCTGCTCCTAGGTGTGTGTCTGCACAGAGGCTTCTAGACCAGGGGGAGATGATCTGAACTAGAAAGGAGTTGTTGGGAGGGGTGGTCAGGGCAGCAAGCCCAGAGCAGTCTTGTGTGGCTGGCAGGAGCAACGGCAGCCTGCCCTCCAGTCACAGGGCTGCTGCCTTGCTGGTTACAGCCACCGTTCTAGGTGGATTAAAGATCTAAACTTAAATCTTTTAAAAGTAGTTTCTCTAAAACAGGTCAGTAGGCCAGATACGGTGGCTCACGCCTGTAATCCCAGCACTTTGGGAGACTGAGGTGGATTGCCTCAGCTCAGGAGTTTGCCACCAGCCTGGGCAACATATTGAAACCCTGTCTCTACTAAAATACAAAAATAAGCCAGGCATGGCAGCATGCACCTGTAGTCTCCGCTACTTGGGAGGCTGAGGCAGAATAATTGCTTGAACCTAGGAGGCAGAGGTTGCAGTGAGCTGAGATTGCGCCACTGCACTCCAACCTGGGCGACAGAGAAAGACTCCATCTCACACACACACACACACACACACACACACACACACACACACACACAAAGAGACAAAATGGTGAAGTCTGACT
>NW_016806413.1:282046-302158 GCF_001698545.2 Rhinopithecus bieti
AAAAAAAAAAAAAAAAAAAAAGGTCAGCAAACTATCACCTGTGGGCCAGACTTGGCCGCTGCCTGTTTGTGTAAATAAAGTTTTATTGTCACAGAGCCATGCCCATTCCTTTGCAAACTGGCAACTTTCACACTATAAGGGCAGAACTGAGTAGTGTGACAGAGGCTGTGTAGCTTTCGAATCCCAACACATGGCCGGGCGCAGTGGCTCACGCCTGTAATTGCACCCTTTGGGAGGCCCTGGCAGGTGGATCACTAGAGGTCAGGAGTTCGAGACCAGCCTGGCTAACGTAGTGAAACCCCATCTCTACTGAAAATACAAAAATTAGCCAGGCGAGGTGGTGGGCACCTGTAATCCCAGCTACTTGAGAAGCTGAGGAAGGAGAATCCCTTGAGCCTGGGAGGCAGAGGCTGTGGTGAGCCGAGATCGTGCCACTTTATTCCAATCTGGGGGACAGAGTGAGACCCTGTCTCAAAAGAAGGAAAAAAAAAAAGTGAGCCTCTGAGCTGCGAGCAGCCCCCTGATGAGGCAGCACCAGCTCCACTCAGCCTGCAGTGGGTCACGAAGTGTCACCGTGCTCTCCAGAAGGACGAGCAGCCACGTGGGACAGGCAGGTGAGGGAAGGGGGCATGGGGCAGCAGAGAGGCCAGGCCTGCTGGATGCAGGTCTGCATTTTCTACCACGACCCTGACTTGAGTGGTTTTAAACTAAAAAGCAAAGAGCCTGGTTAGCTTGTCCACATGGTCCTCTGTATCCTGCTCAATACTGGGAGGAGCTGAGTGACTGAGGCCGCCTCTGCTTGGTGACAGCACGCACGGTGCCAAGGAGCCTTCCTCAGGAAGTCCGCGGGAGGCCAGGCTTGTGGAGCTCGATTTCTTGGGAGCACTGGACATTCTTGTAAGTCCTTCAGTCCTTCTTGAACTGTCTTGTCTGTGGTCTGCGGAAAGGAGTTGTTGTAAGGGTCTATGTTTTCTGTTCCTGGGGGTCTGAAGCCTTTGGCTCCATTAGGGGCATGGGGCCACGGTGCTGTCGCAGGTCCCTCGCCACGCTGTCTGAGCCTCTTCGCCTGCGTGGGCCTTTCCTCCCCCACGCCAGGTCACAGGCAAGAGGAGGCAAGGGCAAAATGGGTTCCTGGTTCATCCCCATCTCCTGCAGGTGCCAGGCCCACCTCCAGGTGTCCCCGCACCTGGGGGCCCACCCCTGTCCACCGGGCCTATAGTGGACCTGCTCCAGTACAGCCAGAAGGACCTGGATGCAGCGGTAAGGACGAAGGTAGTGGCTATTCCACAGAACCTGCAGGCCACTCTGGGGCTTGGCCAACAGTGGGCACGGGTGGGGTCCCAACAGCCTGACCAGCCATCCCTGCCATCCCTGCCCTTGCTGGTCAGGGTGGAATTGCAGAGAGCTGCCAGCCCCTGGCCTGTCACTGCTGCCTAGGTTGCTGAGGTTCCAGGCTTCCACCCAGTGTCCCCGCAGTCAGCTGCCCACCAGCAGGTTCCCCAGGACTCTGTGGCCTGGGTGCAATGTTCACCTCCGGCGGCCTTGCAGCAGTGAGTTTGGTTCTCGCTGATGTAAACCCAAGTGGTGCCCCTTTCCTGCTGCCCTCCCACAAGTCCAGCCGCATCTCCTGGCAGGTTAGGAAGCTCCATCTTCACCCGCCCCACATCTGAGGTCACCTGCCTTGTCTCCCTCTGTCCTCACTGCACGTGCCAGGCTTCAGCCTGTTCGAACTCCAGGCCTAAATTGTCCGTAAGAGAGCTGTAGGAACGCAAAGGGGCTGGGTGTCTGCAGGCACCACTGTGAGCTACTGCCACCAGACAGTCCCCAGGGAGGTGGGGACAGGGTGGCTCCAGAGGCCGGCTGGCAGGGCTGGGTTCAAGCCCCGACATCCACACCAGTGTTGCTCACAGTGGCCCCAACTGCGATGTGATGTGGCCCTGACTCAGTTCCCCAACAACCCCCTCCCTGTGTCAGAGCCCATGCGAGGAACCCAATAGCAGGGCTGGGGACCACAGCGTGGCCAGCCCCCTCCTCTGTAGGCCTGGACTCCAGGGGCAGGTGGCCCCTGCATGTAATTTATGTTAGAAATGCAAAATGCTTGTTCCCTGGTGCCACAAAGAATGAGCACTCGAATATAACTTTAATTTTCTCAGCAAGGCAGTTTTCATTTTCTGCAGAAAGGGTGCCCCTCGCAGATGGAACAGTGGCAAGAGCACACTTGAACAAGGGAGGGGAAGGGGTTCTTATTCCTGATGTAGGTAGCCCCTTCTGCTGTAGTGAGCGGAGATCGCGCCACTGCACTCCAACCTGGGCAGCAGAGCAAGACTCCGTATCAAAAAAAAAAAAGAAAAGATCTGAACATACTAACATACTGATTCTTTGAAGAGAAACTTGGGGTTCACTATATTTAACACTTAGGACCTCTGGTGTCTGCCACTGGGCTGCAGGGGTGGGTGCAGGGATACACACCTGTTGGGTGCCTGCTGGTTTCACCCAGGATCACAGCCCACAGCCCCACGCCTCCTGCCCCCAGCAGTCGAGTGCATGTGGAGCAGCAACCTTGGCCTCAACGGGTTTCCCAGGGTCCCACTAGAAGCGCTACATGGAACTGTGGCTCTGGGACGTAGCTCCAAGGACCTCGGGTGTCCCCATCCTGTGGGGAGGTCTTGGGAGGGTCAGTCTGGCCCGCCTGCCTGCTCACTTGGGTGTGGCCCGAGCAGGTAAAGGCTACACAGGAGGAGAACCGGGAGCTGAGGAGCAGGTGTGAGGAGCTCCACGGGAAGAACCTGGAGCTGGGGTAAGGAGGCTCCGCTTCCTGTCCTCCCCATCCCTGTCCTCCCCATCCCTGTCCTCCCCATCCCTGTCCCCATCTGCATCCCCACCTGGCCTGGGACCGCTGGCCACCCGAGGCCATGGCTGTGTGTCTGCTCTCCTCCCACAGGAAAATCATGGACAGGTTTGAAGAGGTCGTGTACCAGGCCATGGGTGAGTTCCCGGGCCGCCGAGGGCACCCACCTCCAGGAGGAGCTGCCTGTGCCCCACCGTGGCCCTGGCCCTGCCCCGTACTCTGCCTAGGGCCGCACCCTCCTGAGGCCCCTCTTCCTAACACACGAGTCCCCTCAACATGGGCCCAGCCGTGGAACCACTGAGCCAGGTTGTGGGGAATTGCTGGTAGTGAGGCTGGTGGCTCCCACAGAGCCAGCACTTGTCAGGCCCCAACGTTGTGCAGATGCTGAGCTAGCAGTAGGGCTGTGGTGGGAGCAGAGCCTGTCCCGCATGGCCTGCCCCACTCCACCCTGCCCTCACCATGTGGCTGTGTCTAGCAGCAGCTTCTGTAGGTGTCTGGCAGGACAGGAACACCAGGCCTCACCTGGCCTCCCAAAAGCCTGGGCTCCTAGAGGTGCTACGGTGGGGATCTGTCTTAGGCTGAGTGTCAGCTGGGGACAGGTGACTGCCTGGCCCTTGCAGTCCCTGCAGGATCACCACGACAGCACGACCCACAGCCTGGAGTTCGCCATACCGGCTCCCAGGCCTCACCCTGGGCTCTAGGATGTTGGGCGTCGCCTCTCTTCGGGGACCTCTGTTGCTGGGCCCTGGCCCAGGCTCCAGTTCTCTATGGATCTGATGTGGAGGAAACAGCTGTTTTCTGGGCCTTGCTTCCGGCCTAGGAAGACCCGGGTGGAGGGGCTCATTGCCCTACTGAGGCTCACACCCACTGCCCACCTCTCCTCCTGGCACTCAAGCACCTTGCCTCACTCCTTGGGCCGTCTCTGGCACCCAGCGTCTCGGTTGCCTCCTCATCCTGAACGTTTGTTTTTCTTTTCTCAAGAGGAAGTTCAGAAACAGAAGGAACTTGCCAAAGCTGAAATCCAGAAAGTTCTAAAAGAAAAAGACCAACTTACTACAGACCTGAATTCCATGGAGAAGTCCTTCTCCGACCTCTTCAAGCGTTTTGAGAAGCAGAAGGAGGTGATCGACGGCTACCGCAAGGTATGTCCCCCCGCCCTGGTGTCCTCGCCTCGGAGGCTGCTGGGCTCGTGGTCCAAGCCAGCGGAGCTACCAGCTGCTGTTTGCACCTTGGTCCTTGGCCAAGCCTCCCCTTGCCATGGGGGCGTGGGATGACCTGTGAATGAGACAGGGTGCAGGAGTCACAGGCGGTTTGCGAGGCAGCTGAGGGTGGTGGGAGGCAGAGTGAGCTCTGCTGTTACGTGAAAGACGACTCGGCTATGATCAAACACCTATGAGATTTGAGACAGTGCTGGTGCACCGGGGCCTGGAGCACTTCGGAAAGGGCGTCAAGCCTGGGCTGTCTAAGCCCTTGGGTCCCAAGGGTTGGGGACCCAGGGCATGCAGTATCCAAGGCAGGAGGCCCACAGAAAGGTGGTCACGGCTATGCAGGGTCACCCTGGCGTCCTCCTGGCCATAGGACTCTGAGCGCCCTCCACCTTCTGTGCTGGGCAAGGCCCATGTGCTTGCTGGAAGGAGGGACGTCTGGGCCATCCATCTGCCCAGAGCAGGCCTGGAAGGTACCTGCGAGGCCGCCAGAGGGTTCTGCCCACAGCAGTAGTGTTGGAGCGGAGGTGCTCAGTGTCTCCTGTAGAGGAGCTGGACCTGCGGGTGCGGCTGGAAGAGGGGCTGTCACCATTGGTGCAAGGGGTTGGGGACACCAGATGGGTCCCCTGGGAGTCAGACTAAACTATTACAGTGGCCCTTGCAGGGCCTGGCTCATCCACACCTCATCTCAGTCCTGAAGTCAGGTAGGTGTCAGTGGCTGGGGCCCAGCTGCCTAAGAGAAGCAAGCCTGAATACTCTATGGAAGGAGGTATCTTAACGCTTTAAATTGCTGCTACAGAGTTTTAAATTAGTGTCTGGCACAGAATAACCAAGAGTGAAAGGAACAGGAAACATGAGTGAAAATCTGACCTGTTAATAGAATGAGGCATGGTGATATATGCCTGTGGTCCCAGCTACTCGGGAGGCTGAGGTGGGAGGATCGTTTGAGTCCGGGAGATGGAGGCTGCAGTGAGCCACAATTGTATCACTGCACTCCAGCCTGGGCAATAGACCAAGACCCCCATCTCTAAAATTAAAAAAAAAAAAAAAAAGAAAACTGTTGATAGACCCACGGAAGCCCCAGACGTTGGAGGTGGCACCAGCAGGTAGTGCCCCAGATCTGCAGGGAGCAGATGGGAAGGGCCTTGAGGCAGCAGAGTGCAATAGTCTGGCCCAGTACAGATGCTTGGAGAGGCTGCTGACTTGAGGACACAGTGGCTTTGCTGACCTTCCCTCAGGTTGGGCTGTGGTGTGAGCAGCTGCCTTGGCCTTGCCTCTCCTCGGGGCGGGCCTGTGCCTCAGCTCCCACTGGCCACCTCCCCACTTTCTCATGGAGGCTTCTTTGCACATCTAATCCCATCTCGGAGGACCCAGTGCAGAGTTTAAAGTAATTGCCTTCTGTGTTCGAAAGAGTATTGCTTCAGTAGAGACCTTGAAACTAGAAAAGAATCCCCTTTGGGAGGCCAAGACAGGCAGATCACTTGAGGTCAGGAGTTCGAGACTAGCCTGGCCAACATGGTGAAACCCCGTCTCCTAAAAATACAAAAATTGGGCTGGGCAAGGTGGCTCATGCCTGTATTCCCAGCACTTTGGGAGACCAAGGCAAGTGGATCACCTGTCAGGAGTTCAAGACCAGCCTGACCAATATGGTGAAACCTCATCTATACTAAAAATACAAAAATTAGCTAGGTAGGCATGGTGGCATTCATCTGTAGTTTAAGCTACTCGGGAGGCTGAGGCAGGAGAATCACTTGAACCTGGGAGGCAGAGATTGCAGTGAGCCGATACCGCACTATTGCACTCCAGCCTGGGCAACAGAGCAAGACTCCATCTCAAAAAAAAAAAAAAAAAAATTAGTGGGGCATGGTGGTGCAGGCCTGTAGTCCCAGCTCCTCAGGAGGTTGAGGCATGATCATCACTTGCACCCGGTAGGCGGAGGTTGCAGTGACCCAAGATTGCGCCACTGCACTCCAGCCTGGGCCACAGAACGAGACTCTAAAAAACAAAAACTACGGAAGAACCAGGCCGGCTTATGCCTGTAATCCCAGCACTTTGGGAGGCCAAGGCAGGAGGATCACGAGGTCAGGAGTTCAAGACCATCCTGGCCAACATGGTGAAACCCTGTCTGTACTGAAAATACAAACATTAGCTGGGCATGGTGGCAGGCACCTGTAGCCCCAGCTACTCGGGAGACTGAGGCAGGAGAATTGGGAGGTGGAGGCTGCAGTGAGCCGAGATCACGCCATCGCACTCCAGGCTGGCGATAGAGCGAGACTCAGTCTCAAAAAAAAAAAAAAAAAAAAAAAACTAGAAAAGAACCAAATGGAAATTTATAACAGGTTCACAGTTAACAAAGTTAACAGTTCAGAGGGTACAGGTCAAATGAGGGAAGCAGGGTGAGCTGGGAGCCAATGTGCGGACGGCAGCCCCCAGAGCCAGAGGGAGAGACGCCGCTGTGGCGGGAGGCTTGACCTGTGCAGACGTGAGCGCTTTCGGCTGGCACCTCCCAGACAGACACTGTTGGGAATTTTCCACAGCAGAGAAACACGGCTGTGGGTTTCCAGGAGGTGTGACCTCCGCAGGACACTGTGGGCTGCATGCTGGGTGGGTGCTCCTGGGATACAGGGCTGCAGCAGAGGAGTGGGGATGGCTGGGCTGTGAGGCTGCTGGGGGCACTGCAGGAAGAGGGCAGGTGGGCTGAGTCTTCCCCAAGCAGAGGCCACTCGGGAGCCCAGGAGCCCCTCAGTTGGGGCTTCTCAGTCACTGAGCGGAAGGTGCCCCCAGAGCTGTGGGGAGCAGGCAGGTCTGGGTAACCATGTGGCTCCTGCTGGCCTCCCCTGCCTGTTCCCAAAGCACCGGGTCCACCTCCAGAGGGGGAGGGGCTGGGCTGTCAGTGGTCCCAGGTGCATCCCACTTTCCAGCAGCACTTGGTGCCAGCAGAAGCTACAGGTGTGGCAGGAGGGGGTGCAGCCGTGAGGGCACCAGGTTCAGGCCTGGCGTCTCAGAGGGTGGAGAGCCAGGGCTGTCCTGAACTTCCAGAGGGAGTGAGCTGGGAACTTGTGTGGAGGGGCTTTTTCCACAAGGAAAACGGGAGGTACTGCCTCATGACTGATGCCCCAGATAGCCTTGAGGGTCTGCATGTCCCAGTCACCAAGCCTGGGTACTCTCCAGCAGATGGCATGGTACCCACAGCTAATGCCTGCCCCTTCCTAGAACGAAGAGTCACTGAAGAAGTGTGTGGAGGATTACCTGGTGAGGATCACCCAGGAAGGCCAGAGGTACCAAGCCCTGAAGGCCCATGCGGAGGAGAAGCTGCAGCTGTAAGTGCTGGGCGAGGCCCCCACCCTGGAGGGAGAGTCTGAGCACCTGGGCCCCAGCTCAGCCTCCGCTCTGCCCCTACCCTTCCAGGGCAAATGAGGAGATCGCCCAAGTCCGAAGCAAGGCCCAGGCGGAAGCGTTGGCCCTCCAGGCCAGCTTGAGGAAGGAGCAGATGCGGATCCAGTCGCTGGAGAAGACAGTGGAGCAGAAGGTGGGTGCGGGAAGCCCAGCTCACGGGGCCGGCTGACAGCACCTTCTAGAAGGCCCTTGGGCCTGCCGCTCCCTCCAGGCAGGGAGAAGCCCCGCAACTCATCTTCCTCCTCCAGACTAAAGAGAATGAGGAGCTGACCAGGATCTGCGACGACCTCATCTCCAAGATGGAGAAGATCTGACCTCCCGGGAGCTGCTGTCCCGCCCCTGCTCCTGCCCGTCGTCTTGTCTGATTCTCTTAGGTGTCGTGTTCTTTTTTCTGTCTTGTCTTCAACTTTTTTTTTTTTTTTTAACTAGATTGCTTTGAAAAGATGACTAAATAAAAGTTTCCTTTCAGTTTAAACCCTGAAGCCGCTCTGGTTTTGATGAAGCAAAGGCTTCCCAGCTCTGGCCTGAGGCTGAGCCCGTCTGCAGGCGCCGTCCCTTTCCCTCAGAGCTGGCCACTTGGTCCCTGCCCCAGGCTCAGGCTGCCCTGCTGAGGGCAGGGACAGCCAGTGACTGGAGGAAGCTCAGGTCTGCCCAGTCTGCCCCAGCCACCTCGGGTTGGCTACATGGTTGTGGCCTCAGGTACACACATCGAAGTCCAAATTGACTCAAGTTGTTGTTGTTGTTTGAGATGGAGTCTTGCTCTGTAGCCGAGACTGGAGTACAGTGGCACGATTTTGGCTCTCTGCAAGCTCCGCCTCCCGGGTTCACGCCATTCTTCAGCCTCCCGAGTAGCTGGGACTACAGGCACCTGCCACCACGCCTGGGTAATTTTTTGTATTTTTAGTAGAGATGGGGAAGTTTTCATATAAAACAAAAACCATGAACAGCCAGGCATGCGTGCTGGTGGCTCTGATTCTGGTGCCGACCTGGTGAGCCTGCAACCGCAGCTACCTGAGCGCTCACCTAGGTGTGGGTGTGGAGGGAGGCCCCTGCAGGTGCAGCTGCTCAGCCCCCGTCATCCTCAGGGGCATGGAGGCTTCAGAGCAAAACAGGTTTCCCTGCAGAAGCTCTGTCTCCACATGGCAGGGCTTCCTTCCCAGCCCTCACCCCGCAACCCCATCCTGCGGGGCTCCAACTCGGACAGGCGCACTGGAGCCCAGGGCAGTGCCAGGAGCCCTCCTGGCAGGCAGAGGCTCGGCCCAGCGGGGCCATCCCAGGAACCCTGGGCACCAAGTTGAGAGATGCTGGTCACTGGGTTCAACCATGGCACCTAGGACCCCAGCACCAGCCAGAGGGCCAGGGTCTCCTGAGGGGCTGGGCAGGACCAAGGGTTGATGCTGTAACCTGTTCCCAGGGGTCGCTGCTGCTGTGCGCAGATCACGCCAAACAGAAGAGCCGTTTTCTCCCATCAGTGCAGAGTGGGGCTCCCCACATAGGGAGGGACCCAGATGACTGAGATCCGGCTGCAGTCATCTGGCCCCAGTAGTGTCTGAGCCTGGGGGTTGCAGTCCCAGGACCTGCTTCCAAGGCTCTGCAAGTCTGTGCCTTACCCTGGTGAGCAGCACCCCAGTACTGGCCCTCAGGTGGGTGCAACAACACCGCCAGCTGCCGCCAGGGGTCACTGCCGCCATGGGCCACGCAGGGACTGGACCAAGTGGGTGACACCCTCAAGGGGCGGGGCTGCGGTGCCAAGAAGCTGCATGAACCACCAGGGAGGCTGAGGAGCCAGTGGGGACTTCAGCCTGGGTGGCCAGTGGGGTGTCCCCAAGGGCAGGAGGGCGCGTTTGTTCTTAGTACATTTGGAGGAGGGAGCCTGTCACAGAGATAGACAGCCACAGTGGGCCGTGACCAGTCATGGCTGGAGCAGGGACTGGGCCAGCCTCGGGAGGGGGGCTGGGGGCCACTCCCCTCGCACTCCTTAGCCCACCTGTGTTCCTGCAGCACCTCCTGACTGGCCTCCCAGGACCATCACACCCCTCCCCCCTGGGGAGCAACCCCCATCTTAGCCCTGAGCCTGGGTAATAATAGGGTGCAATCCCTGGCTGAGGGGCCTCTGAGAGCCTGCCATGACCCACTTCACAGACAAGAAACTGAGGCCCACAGACCAGTGGTCATTGGCTGGGGGAGGCGGGCCAAGCACAGGGTGTGGGGCCCCCTCTCCTGCTTCGGGTTGAGGATATGGGGGAGCAGAAGGGCCCTGGAGCCTCCAGAGCTCACCAGCTGCCCCATGGGCAGCACAGCCCGCCTCGGCCTCCCCACTGCCCACAGGCACGTCCGGCCACAGGACTCCCATCTCTCTCTGCAGGTCTCAGGACACAAGGCAGCTGCCAGGTCCTCCTCCTCACTCAGCCCTGCCAGTCTGGCCTTCTGGCTCCTCTAACAGCTGCCCAGGGCCCTGTCCCCCGCTGGGGCCTCTCTGAGCCAAGCCGGGAGCCTGCCCGGAGAAGGCCATGGAGGGCGGCTGGACGTGTCAGGGCACCCGGCCGGGCCTGGGGCCGCGCCGAGGACACCGGCCACCAGGCAGCATCCTGGGCTGGGAGCCTCTCCCAGGACAAAGGGGCCTTGTGTGGCTGAATGGGTGTTTATCCTGGAGCCTGAGTTAACTCAGGGCTGCGAGGCCGGGCGGGGGCCCTGGAACTGGCCTGCCTGGTAAACATGACCTGAGCTGGGCACGCAGCCGTGGCCCGGACTTCCGCAGCCCCGGACCCCCTGCACATCCACTCAGTTACCTTGTGGGCCTCCCGCCAGGATGGGGGGCTCAAGGAAACAGGAGCTGTCCTGGGGGCTGCCTCCATGGGAGTCCTCATGCACAGTCATGGAGGCAGCGCTGGGCTCTGCCCTTCCCACAGCTCAGGGCAGGGCTCAGAAACACCCTCCAACGTGCCCCATTGGAGGGAGGGGTGAGGGTTAGATGGTGCCGTGAGGGTGAGGCCCTGGTCTGCTGGGATTAGTGTCCTTGTGGGAAGGCAGCAGGCTGGGAGAACATTTTGGAGGAACTGACCCGCCAGCACCCTGATTGCGGACTTGGCGCCTCCAGAACCCGGGGAAACACGTGTCTGTGCTGCAAGCCATCTGGTCCCAGGCAGGATGAGCCCCACCATCCCAGGAGCCCTCCAGCCTGATGCCCACCCACTGCCCAGCTCCCCCTGCAGCCAATATCCGAATCCCGAGGCGAGTGCAGGGCTCAGCCCCACGTGGAGAAGCCAGGTCTGTGGGGGCACCCCCACTCCTCTAAGGCCACCCAGGAGTGGAACCTGCAGCTGCCTCCCTGGGCTGGTCAAGACCTTTTCAACAGGGTCGGTGGGGCTGCCCCTCCAAGCTCACTCCCGTGCCCCCATGTGCTCTCCAGGGTCCACCAGCCACAGGGCCGGATGGAAGAGGAGGTTGGGGGGAAGGGAGACAGGCCAGGACAAGCTGACCACAGCCTGGAAGTTCCCTGCCAGGCAACCCCTCTGCAGCCCCCACCCTGCCCTAGCCAACCTGAGCCCCGGGAGGGAGTTCACCCGGCCCGCAGGCAGACCCAGGTCACCCTCCCATGAACTCAGGGGCTGTCCCCAGCCCAGGCTGAACCCCAGACCCCTTTTGGTGCCCCAAGGTCCACGCCAGTGAGGGTCCCTGCAAGTCCACGTGGGTGCCGGAGGTCTCTCCTCCAACCCATCACTCCACCTTCCGGGAAGGACCCCAGAGACCTGGGGACTAAGCCCCGGCGCCAGGCTGCCCTGGTGGGCCGAGCACATATCTCTTGTCTCTCTCAGGGAGCTCTGTGAGGGGCAGGATCCGGCCAGCAGCCGCCCAGGAAGCTGGAGCACGTTGGGGAAAAGCCCTGTCCCCACCGGGCTGGGGCTGGACGAGGTCCAAGGAGGGGCTTCTGCCCGAGCCCAGGCCTTCCTTGGGGTGTGCTCAAGTGGCAGGTGTGCGTGCCGCCTGTGTCCTGGGTTGGAGGGGTGGAACGTGTACGTCCTGGCTGCCCCGGAGCTGCGGGAACACCAAATTCCCGGGGCTCCTGCCTGAGCCTTTGGACCCCAGTAGCCTGCAGGGGGCGCCATTGGGCCACCGGAGACCCTTCAGCAGACCCGGCGCGACCGCACTCCTGACAGGCCGTTCCTACCGCCTGGGCACAGGCCTCCGGGAGGGGCCCCCACCCTGGGGCGAGAGGAGCCACCTGGGCCCACACCAGGCCTCCCCACAGGACCTCCCAACCTGCCCCTCCCCACAGCGCCCCCCCCCCACCTGACCCCCCCCCCTCCCACCACGACCCCTCCCCACCTGGGCCCCCGTCCCACCATAACCCCTTTCCACTGCACCCCTCCCACCGGCCCCTTCCACCCAATGTGCCCCTCCCACACGCCTCCTTACACTGCCTCTACCCCCTCCCCACTGCGCCCCTTCCCCACCCAACGTGCCCCCCCCCACTGCCCCCCTCCCCAACACACCCCCTCCCACCCAACGTGCCCCTCCCCACCACACCCTCTCCCCACCTGCCTCCTCCTCAGCATGGCCCCTCCCCATCTTCCCCTTCCCCAATGCACCCCTCCTCACTAGCCCCCTCCCCACCAGTCCCCCATGGCAACTTTGCCTCGCCTCTGTTCCCTGGACCCTGCACACTCATCAGACCCCTGGAGGTTTGTGGAGGGCAGGGCTGGGGACTGGGAGGTTTCAGGCCATGCAGGGCTAGAGGCAGCACACCAGGCACCATTGCTAGCTCAGGGTCTGGCCTAGCCTGATAGGGGGACTGCAGGACAGGGGGGCCTTGGCAAGGCCCAACCCCCCTCCCCACCCAACCCTGCCCAGCTGGGTTCTGGGAACACACCCTGTGACTGGGTGGCTGGGGATACGGCACCTCTACAGCCTGAACCACCAGCGGTACTCACTGGGCCCAACTCTACAATTCTGCAGGCATGGACCAGACTCCAATAAACAGCCCCTCCAACGCGCCTGCCCCAGCCAGGTTCCAAATACCAGGCTGAGGCTACATGGTTTGCAGGTGTGTCAAATGAATGAAGGAACAACTGTCCAGGCTCAAGGAGCCTCTGCCCCACAGTCTCTGCCCCACGGTCCCCATCCCCCTTCCACTCAAGCCCCTCCCTCCAGGCCAGCAGGGGTGAGGTGAGGGCTTAGAGCCCCTGCAGGCATCGGGGTGGTGGGCCCCTGCCCTGTGTCCCCTCTGTCCCTCGATGTCTATTCGCCCCCATCTCCCCAAACCCCACTGACACGGACGGCCCCACCTGGCTGAGCTCACAGGAGCTCTGGAGCCCACCCTGCAGAGAGAGAGGAGGGGGCGGGGGGATGCACTCGTGTTTGCTTCTGAGGGACAGCAGGCAGAGCAGGGCTGTTTGTGAATGAGACACTCAGTCCCCGGGCCTCTGGACCCTCAAAGAAAGGGTTCCTATGTGGGCCAGGGGCTGCCTCTGCTAAGTGGTGGCCTGGCCACTTGGTGTCCAAAGGCCCCATGTCTGTCCACACTTAGGGACTGGGGATGTGGAAGGCTGCTCTGGCAGAGCCACAGTGTGGGCACCATCCCAAGGGGGCATCTGCAGGGGTGCAGGGGTATGGGCAGAGCCGGGGCTGCTGTTTCCCAGAGGGAGTTCCTTCCCAGCCTGACGGAGTGGGTCCAGGGCAGTGCTGGGGAGGCCAGGCCGCCAGCATCCCACAGGGCCCAGCTGCAAAGAGGAGTGTGAAGGCCCAGGGCTTCTGCCCAGGGCATGTGGTGACCCACCCTTGCCCCCTGCATGCCCGGTGGCTGAGGCCACACCCCTCCTAGAGCATCCTGATAGCAGAAGCCCCACTTGGTGCTGGGCAGTCCTGGCTGGAGTGGGGCAGGGGCCATACAGTTGGCCCTGGGTAGACCCTCACCCGGACGCCCCTGTGCCCACCCTGAAGCCCAGTGTCTCCATCGGTCATGGTGGAGGTAGAACCACCTTGAGATTCGAAGGTTTCTCCACACACACTCATTCGTTCACATGTCAAATGTGTACTGAGCACCATCTCTGTTCCCTGCACTGTTCCAGGCCCTGGGCATGGCAGGGGCAGAACAGCCACAACAGGCCTGTGGTGAGAATCTCCTGGCTGGGGGCGGGCTGGGGAGCAGCAGTGTGAAGCAATCAGTAAACACACAGGTGCAGGCACACACACACCCACTCCCGTGGAACATGCTGGCTGGTGACAAGGCCGTGGGGGGCTGGAGGGTGAGGAGGAGAGGGAGTGAGCATCTTGGGTGGGTTCCAGATGCCCCTCAGAGGGGTCCTGCTGCTCCCATCAGGGTCCCCTGCCCCCACCCCATAATGGGGGCTCACCCACCTCTGTCATGCTCTCTGCCAGGACCCCTGACAAGCTCAAGGCCAGAGCAGCAGGAGCGCTCGGCAGGATGGAGCTGGCCTGCACGGTCCTACCTTCCCATAGGTGTGGGGGCTGCATCGGAACTGGCCCAGCTCACGGGAAGCAGATGGGAGCTGTGTCCACTCTTCGAGGCCAGTGGTTGGGCTTGACCTGGCTCTGTGCCCCCTCTAGGACCGCAGGCAGCCCCATGCCCTCTCTGTCCCAGGCCCAGCAACCCTGGGGCTCTTCTGGACCAGGAAGGTGGTCTCTTTACCCCCAGGGTCCACCCACAACCCCCACCCCAGATGGACAGGGGCTGCCTGGTGGGTGGTCCTGCACCAGGCCAGGCAGCCCGGGACACAGTGGGCCCAGGGTGGGGATGCCTCGCACACACACCGCACTGGGGAGGCGTCGAGGAATCAGAAACACATGGCCAAGCAGCCCAGTGCCACGCCGCCAGCCCACAGGCGCTCACCCACCACCACCAGAGAGCAGACCCAGACAGCAGGGACCTGCCGGGTGCTCCTCCCTCCACCCGCACCATTCCTGCTGGGGACGCCCATCTGTGTCCCCACCACCCTGCCAGGCTCACTGGCTATCCAGGCCTAGAGGCTTGTGCCTGTGCACTGGCTCGCCAGGTTAAGGTGCGCCTGCCAAGCAGGGAGCTGCTCCCAGGCGAGTGTCCCCTCCCCACCCTGAACCTGTGACCTGAAGGAGCTGGGCCTCCTTGAGGTCCACACCCACAGAGCTCAGGGGCCTTTGTCACCCCCAGTGCTGGTAATGAGGTGCAGGCCCCAGGACAAGGCCATGCTGCTCACTCGCCTCTGTGTGGTCAGCACTCTGGACAGCCCAGCATGGGTGGGGACAGAGGCGGGCCCTCAGTATTGAGGGGCTTCCTGGAGGCAGGGGCTCCTGAGCTGGGCCCCAGCGTGGGAGGGAGCATGGCCAGGCTGGGCCTTCTCCTAGAGGAGGCTGGGAATCCTGGTCAGTGCCCTACCTGCCCCACCTCTCAGCTGTCGAGAGGGTCCACAGCATTCCCCTGGGAGGCCACACCTGGCCGGAGGGCAGCTCAAGCTGGGCAGATTCAGGCTGGATCTCCCCCGCCCCAGCGTGCCCACAGCACAGCTCATTTCCCTCTGCACCAGGTGCTGGCTCCTCTGCCAGGAACATGAGCTCATTTCACCCTCTTGGGCAGGGTAGGGCAAGGCAGACCCCAACCCACAGGTGACATGCCTCTCCGCCCTGCCCCAGGTAATCCACTCAGCAGGGGAATGTGACCCCCCTTCAGCCCAGAGGGGCTCTGATTCGGGAGCCCAGAACAGTGGGCAGGGTCCTGCCGGGCAGCTGGATGGGCACGGTGCAGGCACAGGCTCAGGGGTAACACAGGACGCCTGCCCTGCCCACCAGCCAGGGGTCTGGCGTCTGGAGATCCCGGGGAGGGTGCCCTCCTCCACACAGGTCTGGGAAGAGGAGGGAGGGCGGTGATGGTTATTGTCGTCGTTGACTGGCTCTTCCCACTTCTCTGAGCTCAGGCTGCAGAGGCCTGCCTCCTAGCCAAGCAGGAAGCACCAGGGGCTCTCCCCTCGGGCTGCCAGCCAGGCCTCCTCGGCATTTCTGGGAACCCCCTCCCCACACGCCCAGAAAGCAGGAAGGTACCTCTGCCCCGAGCCCAGGCTTGTCTGGCCCCAGGTGCCCCTCCCCTGGCTGGGGGCCGCTGGGTGTGGCTGAGCTGCAGTGGTGGGAGAAGGCTTCCTGGAGGAAGTGCCCGGGACCTCACAGGGCACCAGCCTGTGGGGACTTGGGGTGCTGGTGGTGAGGCCTCTTGGCAAAGGAGAGGAGGCAGAGGAGATGAGAACCAGGTGGGGGTCTCTGGAGCCCCAGCTGGAGGCGGCACCCCCTTCTCTCCTGCTGTCCCCTCGTCCATGGCCAGGTCCTGGCCTGTCTTCCCACTGAAGTCCCCAAGCCCCAGACCTGAAACCCAGGCCCCTGACTCCACCTGCGAGAAGAGACTCTCTCCAGGCCAGCCACCACCCAATGGTGACAGCCATAGACCCGTGACCTGGGGGTGCAGGAGGCCCTAGCCCTACCTCCAGCACAGGCACAGGACCTGCACCCACTCCTGTGGAGACCTCACAGGGAAGCATGACAGGGTCCCTACCTGCTGAGGGTTGGGGGTGAGGGGTGTCAGAGGACCTCAGATCCCAGGAGCCCCTCCCTGGAAAAACCCATGAGGCAGTGCTGGCCCCACCTGGGAGCCCCTTCAAGCACTGCCTGCTCCCGGGCCCACGTGGAGGAGGGCGTCCTCCCGGGGATCTCTGGAAGCCTGAGACAGGCACCCTCCCCACTTTCCAGTTGGGACCTGAAACTCCAGGATCAGGGGCTCAGCATGTGGACGGCAGCCCTTGGGCACTGGGACCCAGGTGGGTGCCCTGCTCTGGGACTCGAGTCAGAAGCAGCGAGTCTCCAGCCCGGGAGGGGCCCAGGTGTGGGGCGAGGGGCACCCGGGGGTGGCCTTGGACAGTGGCCTTTGGGGCCTGTGCTGTGGATCATGACAGGGGGCTGGGGACCCCTGGCCCGGGGTGTGGGCACCAGACTGGCTTGGGGAAGGCATAGTGGAAGCCGCCACCGCCAGAGCCCCGGGAAGTGGCCACTGGTCTCTGAACCTCCACAGATAAGACTGGGCTGAGCCCAGCCGTGGCCACACCAAGCCGTCACCGGGGCCACTGCCAGGTCAGGCATGCTGCCCTCAGCCTGACACCACGGGGAGTTACGTGTCCTAGCAGCCAGGCTGCTCCTCCCCAGAGGGAGCCTGGCACCTGGAGTCCTCTGGACTTCAGGCACTGCTGCCGGCAGGCGGGAGGGGACAGCCAGTGAGGATCTGTCACCAGTCCTGAGGTGGGACAGGCAGCTGGGGAGAGGAAAGCTGCCCATCCTGGGGGTATATGCTGAAGGTCCCAAGCCAGAGCCAGGTTCCTGGGGAGGAGGGCTGGGGGAGCCCTGAGCCTAGCACCCGGCACCCAGCCAGGCTCACAGCAGAAGCTGCCATCTCCTCGGGCCATGGAGCTGGGCCGCATGTCTTTACTGGGGCTGCTTGAGGTCCTGAGACCTGAAGGGAGACAGGGCTGTGATGGGGACACCTTAGGCTCAGGCACAAGAGAGCTGCTCTGAGCAAGGCTCTCCTGGGCTCCATCCCCCAGAACAGGGAGAGGCCTACAGACAGCCCTGTGCTGGGGGCTGGGAAGGTGGCTGCTGCCTGAGGCCAGGGAGGGGGGCATGACTTGGAACCTGAGCTTTTAGGACAGGATGAGGGACGGACACTGAAGGCTAGGGCAGGGGTGGAGGGCTCCCTGGAGGAGGGGTTCAGGCTGAGAGGCCTCAGAGCAGGTGTGGGCAGCCTCTAGGCAGCAGACAGCCAGGCGGGGCACAGATGGGAGAGATAGCTGCCGCTGGCTGTTCCACGTATGGCCTGGCCCTGTCCTGGACCCAGCACCTGCCCCACACCTGTCAGAGGGCTGCCTGGAGACCAGCCACCAATTCCCAAGGCTGAGGTGTGGTTTTCTTCAGCCACTGAAGCCTGAGGCTCAGCAGAGGCACTTAGGCTGGGCAGGGGCCGGGCAGGAGCCAGCCACGGCGTGAGGTAGCCCTCCAGGGTCCCCTTGAACTCCAAACCCTCCCTGGGAGCCAGGGTGACTGTCAGATGGTTCTCAGATGGGCCATATGGGGGGCGACCACCAAGGAGGCTTCCTGGGGGAGGCGGGGCCTGGAGGACGGAGAAGTAGAGGCCACGTTGGCACAGAGCAGGGCGGTCCACACGAGTCAGGCATGTCCTAGGAACCGGGCAAGGGCAGGCGTGGGAACAGGCCTCCTCCTGGGCAGCTCTGGGTCCAATCCTTGCCCCCCACCATGTAGCAACACCCCTGGAGAACACGGGGCAGTGGGCACAGCAAAGCCCCCGGGCACTCGTCCCCACCGCCTCCTCTGTGCCACCAGCTTTCAGGGAAGCCACGAAGGCAGCCTGGGGGGGGGGGTCGGACGCCCTCCAAGTCCGCGGCCCCCATGCCCAATCAGCACAGTCCGATTTCATAACCGGCCTGGATTCTGCCCCAGCTGAGGAAGGAGCATAAAACCCAATATATTTTAATTATATATTTGAGGGCCATGAGCACAATCATTTCCAGATGGGGGCCCCGCTGAGGGCCTCGCTGCCCGCAGGGCCTGGGCTGGGGGAGGAAGGGAGCACAGGCCACAGCCCACGAGGCCACAGTGGCCCCGGACGCAGCTCCCGCCCAGCACTCACCTCAGAGTCAGTGCTGAGCCAGGTTGTGACTGGTCATGCTTTCCATCTACAGATGGGGAAACTGAGGCTTGGAGGAGCTGACTTGTTGGGATGGTACCGCCAACAGAGAGGCTAGTGCCCCAACCTGGAGGCCCTTCCAGGCTGGGACATCTCGGGGGTGGCCTCGCCCAGGCCCTAAAACAGGGGCCAGCCAGCTACAGCCCAGGGTGCCAGGACCTTGGGTCACACACCCAGGCCCCGGGGGCAGGGGAGGGGCCCAGGTCATGCCACGCCCATGGATGGGCCAAGCTGCCATGCCCCTGGCATGGTGCTGGCTCTAGCCACACTCCAGGCAAGTGGGGGGGCACGTCCCTGAGGCCACAATGGCCCAGGCTGCTGAGTGGAACCCCAGAGCTGGACTGGGCCCCCAACACCCATGCTTCAGCTCCATCCAGGCCAGGAAACCCCAGAGCCTTCTCAGCCAGAGGGAAAACTGGGCCAGGCAACGACCCAGTGGGGGCCTTCCCCGACCTGTTCAGGGAAGACGTGGCCCCTGGGGGCTGTGATACAGGCACAGAAATGGCAGCCCCTGGCTCCCACTCACAGCAAGGCAGAGAGATGGAGGGTCGCTGGGCGGTCAGTGATGGGGCCTTCGGAAGTCTGCTGGCTAATAAGATTTGCCCACTCGGCCTTCCCGACTCTTCCTGTGGTGGTGGCAGGCCTGGCGTCTGCCCGGAACCCTTCCCTTCCCCAGCAAAGCTGCACCCCCACCCCAGGAGGGGCTGATGACTGAGCACAAGTCCTGTGGAGGCAGGACAACCACAGGCCTCTGCCCTGCGTGGGGACCCAGCACGGGTGGCGCAGTAAAGGCTGAGAGGAGCCGAGACTCCATTCCTGCCTCTGCGCCAGCCTGAGCAGGAGCTCTGGCCCTGACCTGGGATAGAGCAGTGGGCTCAGGGCTCTGGAGTCTGCACCCCAGGCAGCCCCAACCCACCCGCTGTCTGCCTCAGTGCCCCCACAGTAAAATGGGCACACAGCAGAACAGAGGTCTAGCGACTGTATGGCGTGTCTAGGACAGGAGCCACGCTCACTGGGCACTGAGATCCTGCTCTCTCTGTCTCCTGACCCTGCTCCGGGGGGTGATGATCCACCACAAACCCCCACCTCTTGCTGCAGCCAAAGACCTAGAGGTGACCCTAGCCCTGGCCTTGCTCCTTGTAAGCCCCCACAGGGACTGAAGGGATGAGGCAAACTTGGCCCTGTGGAAAGCCCGGCCCCCATGGCCAGTGTGGGAGCACTGGGATACCCCAGGTCCTGGCCAGGCTGTCCAAGGAGGGGTCCCTGAGGGCGGGGCAGGTGGGCCAGTGGTGTCTCTATGCCATCCTCCTTCCTCTTGGTGCCCGCCTGGTGACCCCAAGATGACCCATGCGAGTGGAGGTGGGCAGGGGCAAGGACCTGCGATGCCCTGGGCTCTGTGCCGCTGGCCCAAGGGCACCCACAGCAGACATGACCTCATCCTTGGGCCTCAGCCTGCTTTGCAGCAGGAGGGGTGGGGGTGCCCACAGGGCCCCTGGAGGCAGGCGTGGGTGCTCACTCACACCGTGTTCCCCAGGGCTGGTGACCAGCTCTGTCCCGCCGGACATGGCCCCCAGCGCTGCTCCAGGCAGGGGGAGGTGGCAGCACGCCGCCTGTGCCAGGACCCTGGAGGCTGAGCTCTGGCCCTGGGTGCACCCCTGGGGCCCCAAAAATCACTAATGCCAGCAGCACAGGCGATGATGCAATGGGTCCCCCTCCCACACCCGGCCGCCTGCCCTTGGGGTTTCGTTTACAGAAGGCGCTCAGAAAACCCCACACACCTTCCAGGTGCCAGCTCCCAGGATTCAGGGAGATGCTGACTTCCATTTCAACTCCCAGCTCCATGCCCCCGCCTCCCGCCTGCCCACCCACTTCCCATCCACCCATCTCCCTCCAGCATCCATATGTCCACCCTTTCCATGCCCCATAATCCCCAT
>NW_016806413.1:302565-306270 GCF_001698545.2 Rhinopithecus bieti
CCACCCAACCCCACCCAAACCCCACCTGTCTCCACTCCCACCTCATCCCCACCCCGACCCCTTCTCCTGCCTGAAGCATAAGCATTCCGCCCTCAGGACACCAAGCGGCCATCCACATACCTCTCGACTCCTCCAGGCCTCCGGCCACCGCCTGGTCACCTCGGCACTCCTCCCACCCACCACGGATGCCCCCATCCTCCCAGGCAGACCGAGCGCCCCTCCCCGCAGGCTCCCTGCCTGCCCATCAGCCCCAAGTCCCGCACCACAGTCCCTGCCCCGTTCTGTCACTCCTCCCGTCTGTCAGTCCATCCGTCTGTCAATAAGCATTTACTGACCACGTTCATTGTCCCAGGCATTTGGGGACGCAGCTGCGTTCTCACCAAGCTCCCACTCTGCCCCCGGGAGAAAGAGGTACAGGCCAGGTAGCAGCTGGTGGTGATGGGCCTTCTGATGAAATCGGGGGTGATGTGGGGGGCAGGAGGGTGATAGGAAAGGGCCAGTGGGGACAGCGGGCAGCAGGGCAAGAGGGCAGAAGGCTTGAGGGAGCCCAGTCGGACCTCGTGGGCACCCGCTGTATGCTGCGCTGGTCTGAGAGCCAGAAGAGGAAGCTAAGGGCCCACTTGGGGCCACTGGGCATGGGCTGTGGGAAGGAACAGCACTCTCATCTGTTGGGCCTGGCGGGTCTCGGAGGACACCGTGTTCCCCGCCAGAAACCACCCCTGAGGCAGGGAGTGTAAGGCAGGCCCCGGCTGGAACAGGGTGGGGAGGGGAGTGGCACAGCCCCAGGTGCCTCAGCCTCGCCTAGGGCTCTGGGGATGCCCAGCCTGGACAGGCCTGGGCAGGTGAATGGAGGTGAGCTGACATCGTCATGGCACCAGCATCTGCCCCACTGATGCCCGCCACTACCAAGCAACATCTAGCCACAGTGAGCACCACAGAGCTCCAGCCATCCTGCATAGCTCAGGCCGCCTCAGCCCTGAGTCCAAAACCATGATCAGGGAGGCCTCTCCTGTCTGGTGGTGAAGGGAGACTACGTGTGACCTCAGTACAACAGCCCCTTCCCTACACATCCCAAGGGCACTGGCTCAGAAAGCCCCTCCCTTCGGCTGCCAGGGCCCTGCCCGAGTGTGGGGCACTCCCAGGCCCTGGGCCAGTGGAAGCAGCTCCGGGAGACTGCGCAGGCCAGGAAGGCCCAGGTGGCCTGGGAGGTCAGCAGCCACTGGCAGCATCCACCCCAGGCCAGGCCTGTGCCCTCCTTTGCTGGGGTCTGGGCCACAGGATACATGGTGGGGTGTGAGGCGGAGGCAGGTGAGGAGAGTCTCCTTTTTGGCCTCCCTGTAGCCCCAGCCAGCTGAGATAGAACTGGAGAAACACAAGTTTAAACCAAGAAGCTTGCCCGGGATCCCCAGCAAGCATGGGGGAGCAACAGGCTCCTGGGATGGGAAGTGGGGTCCTGGTGAGGTTCCGGGCCCACCACTCCATTCCCCGCCCTCTGGGTAGGCACAGAGTTGGGTGCAGGAGGCGGTGAGAAGGCCCCTCCCTCCCTGGCACCCACTCTGTGTGTCTCATTGGTGCCTACCTGTCCCCCAGGTCACAGGGCAGCTCACTGGGGAAAAGAGGGACTCAGGACCCTGAGGCGGTCAGGCCAGTTTCCAACCGCCCGTCAGGCTCCGCAGAGCTGAGGTCGGGCTGGCCCCCAGGGCCTACAGAGCCCCCTGCCCTTTCCCTGAGAAGGAAGGGCCTGCCCAGGCTCTCAACAGCCCAGCCGGGCCCTTCTGGGTGGGGTTTCCAGGGCCCCTGCCCCACGCCAGGGGGCCGTCCTACCCTTCCTCAGTTCCCAGAATGCTGGCCAGATAGACTGTGACTGTGTGACCAAGGCAAAGATAAACCGTGGCTGCCCTGGGCCCTGATTAGCAACAAATCTCAGGAAGTTTCCGCCCCATCCTGAAACCCCATCTCCACAGCCCGACAGCTGTAATCCCACCAGTCACCCATTCGGGCCAGGCCTGGGCCTCCAGCTGCCACTGCCTCCCACTGCACCTCAGCCTTCCCCACTGGAGGGGGTCATGCCCTCACTTTAGGGACGAGTTGACAGAGGGGCCAGGAGCTGACCCTGCCCACGGAGGCCTCTCCGCTTGGCATTTGCTCTAACACAAGTGGAGAGTCCCCAGGGCACCGAGTTTGGGAAGCTCTTCTGTGGCTGGAGTCGGAGCCCACGAATGCCTGGTGGAGCCCATGGGGCCTGGTGTTAGGGGTCTGTGAGAGAGCACGAGTTTCTTGAGGTCCCTCAGGTGCCCAGACAGCCTCCCAACCCTGATGCCCCCAGGGTCCCCACCAAGCTGGAATCTTCCCTCCAAGTGATGTGGGGGGCACCTGGGAGCCCTCAACTCCCAGGAGGTGGGGCAGGCAGAGCCAGCCCAGCAGAGGCCCCCAGAAGCGTCAGGAATGGCAGGAAAGGCAGCCAGGGCACAGGGACTTCCCACACTCGTAAGCAGGGTGACCCTGCACCCACCCCAGCTGGCTCTCCTGAGCCCTCCAGCTCCAGGAGCTCAGGGTAGGAGCAGGTAGGAGGGGCTGCATGTGTCAGCCTCAGGCCTGGGGGAGGTGAGAGGACATCAGATGCTTCTCCAGTGGTCCCTAGAACAGACGGGTACACTGAGGCAAAGTGTCCTGGGAGGGGTGAAAGGGTGACAGGCATCTGGGCAGTAGAGGCCACAGCAGGGTAGTGGGAGGCAGATACCCCGACCACGGTGGGGTAGCCGACCCCCGCCGCAGGGCCAGTGGGCCAGGCTGATGGCAGTAGCCCAGCCGTGTGGGCAGGCTCTCACCTGCGGTTGGCTGGGCTGGGTGCATCGGGCAGATGACTTAATCACAGGCGAGCTTTGTCCCTGGGCACCCGCCCCCTGTCCGGATCCTCCGCCTGGCCACACGCCCCCCACCCCCACCGGGCTCCTAGCAGCCTGCAGCCGAGTACGAGGAATCGAGGAGGGCGGGGGGTTCTCCACCCTCCCAGGGCCTGGGAACAGCTCGGGGGTGTCCGTGGGGTGCGGCCAGGGCGGATCTGTCCTGGGCTAGGCTCAGGGGATGCCCGCCCAGCCTGGCCCGTGCCAGCCCCCAAGGAGGGCATCCTGGGAGTGGCTCCAGGCTGGCATCCTGGCAGAGGAGGCGCCAAGGCTGGGGCCAGGGGCCGGGGTTTTGTATGCCACAGGCCCCCCTCTCTTCCTGGGGCCCCCACCCTCCCTGATCCTGTCAGAGCCTTAGAAAGTAAGACAAAGGCCCCGGGAGGCCCCGGGAGGGCCAGGACACAGGCAGGAGATGGAGTTTTAATGACCGAGCTATAATGGTGGGAGCGGAGGCCGCACATTAACCCTGTCGGTCCCTTGCACTGGGCCCACCTGACCTCCAGCCAGGCCCCCTCCCGCCATGCAGCTGCCCCTCCCCACCCCCCATCCCCTGTCACTGACCCTGGGAGACACTGGGAACAAAGTGAAAATCTCGCTCTAAACAGATGCGAGCAAAGGTGTTGTGGGCCCCCAGCACCCGACCTGGGCGGCCAGTCCTCTGTGAGGTGCTGGCTACACACTGCCCATGCACCCCGTGCACCTCGTCCACCCCACCCACCCCGTGTGCCCCATCTGCCCCGTGCACCCTGTCCACCCTATCTGCCCCGTTCACTTCATCTGCCCTGTGCACCCCATCTGTCCC